>NC_053116.1:4839229-5152979 GCF_010015445.1 Perca fluviatilis
AGCTTTGTAGAGATTGTTGGATTTCCCAAACTGAATAACTACCACACATATAAACACCAAACTGCTTTGCTAGCTCAATCTTGTTGAAACTAAGATATCTACTATAAAAAAAGCTCCTGTATGTCCGCGAAAATCACATTGAGCAGCTATTTTCAAGACAGCGCCGTCACCGGCACAGCTGATCCAAAACATTTCCAGTTCAATTCAAGTCAAGTGATACCTGTTTTCAAAAAAATAATGCTTAATGTCCTTGCTTGACAAGATTCATATTAAATGTATAGATAGCATGCTCTATTTGTAATAAATAAGTATGTATTTATAAAATGTATAGGGTGCAATGTTTGTCCTTTTAATGTAGGGAGAGTTACAACAGAATACATTGTTATTTTCGTTATTTATTTGTCAAGTTGATACAGCAAAGTATGAATAATAATTTAAGTCAATTTCACTTTAATATTACTTAAAGTGATTCTATAAATATATAGAGCATATAGAAACCATTTCATGGATTGGATTAGACAGTACACATTTTTACATTATATAATTATATATTGCACTCACCTGAGGATACAGACATACCTCTATTCATATAGACTACACTAATTATATTAATGAAATTGAATTTCCATCTCATGAAACCCAGTACTTTATAGCTTAGCTTGCATTATATCTTGATTACAATTTTCAGCTGAATAAAATTGCATACAAATGTTCAGCAATACTGTTAGTGAGCTGGCTAGCCATACAGTCAAAGTGACTAGCTATTTTTTCTAGATGTTTCTGTCACAGACTAAATGATTAACATTACAAATCCATGTTCCCATTCATGAAAATTCACCAAACTTGTCACACATGTCCATTCTTGTGACAAACTTAATCAGTCTGATTTGTCTGCTAAGAGTCCTGATGGTGGCGCTACAACAGCCATCTAAAATTCTAAACTTTAAATAACATATCAACCGTACATGTTTGGGCTGTACTGAATACAATTTTTTGAGCTTTGAAGCATTGGTGAGTGAAAAGAAAAGAGTGAAAAGAGACGAAGCTAGAGATGAAGCGACTGCTTTGTTGTTGCAGGACACAGTCACCTGTTGTTACACACAATTCTGGGAAGTACATAGTGTTTGAAACTGTTTTGTTATGGAGGTAACAAGTGATGTTTCCTGTTTACTGTAACGTTATGGGGCTCGCACGTTGTGATATGGGCTGACGAGTCCGATTGCCGGTTACATGATTGTTCACCACAGGTTGATGTCGAGTTGCTTTTCTCCAAAAGTTGAATCGGACTCAACTTTCTGCAGCAGGCATTCAAAACAAATGGAAAGACCTGCATTTTTTACTGAACTGTCTGACGAGTGACATCCGACGCAGTGTGTGTGAATGAATGCTCAGCCAGCCAGCACCTCAATGTATTGGCATTATACACGGCCATACTATCTTTACCTTTATCAAATCACCTGAAAACGACACCAAGCTAAAACAGTATAACCATACAGACTTCTACAAACAGCAGACTGATTGCTTGTAACTCAACATTTCTCTGTTATGGACCTTTTTCACAGCAGACATTTTGACTTGTCATGAGTTTTCTTGTAATTGTTGCAGGCAAAAATCCTTGATTATGTGGCACGTTTTCTTAAAAAATGCGATGGAATATGCGGGATATTTATGCAATTTTATGCAATGAAATTGCGGGATCTTGCAAAAAATGCGGAAACTTGCAAAAATTGCGGTTTGATGAAAAAGAGAGAAAAAGTGATTACTCCAACACCCTGCTTTTTTAAAACTTAATTTCCAAAAATAGTTTACAGATATTCAGTCATTGCAATAAGTAAACAAATAAGATACAAAAATATATACAAATAATATAATATTAAAGTAAAAATAATAGTCTAAACAGAGGGAAATAAAAGATACAAAAGAGACAGACTTTCAAAAATCGTTAATAATATAGACAGCAGGAGCACTTAAACAAAGAAATTTGAGTAGACATCAGATATTAAGATAGGTTTCTTATTGGATACCAACTTAAGAGACTCAAAGTACATGTCAAATTCAACCTCCAACACCTGCTTTTCGATGATGTTCACGTCGCGTAAATACGTCACTTCATAACGTTCCCATGGCAACAGGGGAAAATGGCTGCTATGGTGCAAAGTAAAGTAAACGCAACATTTTTTCAACTTTCTGCTAAGATATATGTGACTTTTTTGCAATGAAAATGTGGGGATTATGAAATCATGCAAGCACCGCATTTTTTGCGCAGAAATTGGCAATTTATGCGGCGAAAGTGCGGCATATTTGAAAAAATGCGGCCCCCGCATGAATATGTGGACTTTGGCTGATTATGCATTGAATTATGCGATCGCATAATCGCGTTTTTCTGGAGGGACTGATGTAGGAAAAGCACAGCTGAAATTGATAACCTTAACGATGGCTCAATTCCATCAAGTGTCCCAGTAAGCTATCTCAGTGAGTCAGCATGCACAATACCAGGGCCTCTCCTAAGTGGAATGCAGCCATCATTAATGGTTTTGAATACACCTGTGCTTTTCCTACTATGACATGTCAACATGTCTGCCGCGAAAAAAGGTCTTTTGGCTGAGATGGACGGATGACATAGCGCTGCATATATTAGCCAGCAGCTAGCGGCTTAATCAACAAAACACCACAGTTAATTTTCGGCTGCATGCACGTTTTTTAATAAAAACGAGCATAAGAAACACAAAATTGAAAATCGAATACCTACTCCTACCCATCGAACGATTATTCATATATTCAGATCCAGCCCTGGCTACAACGTTGCAACTCTCTAGACTGTCCTCCACAAATTTCCCATTCAGATTTTTTATGTATCAAAAATTTTGCCCACATTGCATTAAAAGTTTTACTGCATAGAGTATTTTAAACAAATACTACAATTTATTCCAAACTAAATCGTTGATGTTCATGGAAAAGATTCACAACATTTTGAGGTCACTGTAGATTTAGTGTGCAAAATTTTAGAATTTTATCTCAAAAAGTAAATATAAAAAAAATGTTTGAATTGTGTATCGCAAACGAAATTGCAGCCAATGCAAAATAGAGCATCTTTAAACAGTTTGTTACTATTTGATCTTTGTGAAAATGAATTACAGGCACCTCTATGTTGTCTCAACAACGTACACAAATTCTTTAAATTTGTTAAATTGTTTAGGAAAATTCTGCATTTCCATGCAGTCTTGCCAATTGTTTACTCAATGCCGTTATATCATCACCCAGATAATAGCTGCCTGAGAACAGCACCTGTCTATGGCGAAGAAGGTTCTGTGTTCGAGCCCCTGGTGTTACATGATGATTATACCATATCTAATCAGGCATTGTTCTGTGGACAGCTGCCCTGCATGTTTTAAATGTGTTTCTGCATCAACACTTCTGATTCAAATTAACAATCAGTTCAGTTCCAGTTAAGTAAAGTCATGCTATCAAGTCAACCCGGATTGACTTAATAAATTAAATTACAGACTTTACACAAATTTTCTAATGATGAATTTGACATTATTTAAAAATCCTGCATTTTGTGCAGTCATGCAAGATGTCTATTTAATGTTGTGAAGCTAGTTGTGTCTGCAACTCACTGCCGCCACCTCCAGCCTTCGAATTGTACTTCCGCTACTGCCGTCCCCGAGAGTGACAACAGTGGTACATTAGAGAAGAGTGCATTTTGGTGCTGTTCAGTTCAACATGCAAGGCTTGGGAAATTGCCCCCCCCCCCCCTCTTAATAGCGCCCTAGGCGGCTGCCCATATCACCTATAGCAATGACCTAGGCCTAATGGAAATTGGAAAAGCTTAAAATGTATAATGGAAAATTGAAAAGATACATTTTTTAAAGGCAAAAATCAAATGCCAAAATGCAAAACATTTAGTTTGTTCTATTTAAGGTTTTAATTTAAAGTATTTACAATGTAATACAATTTACAATGTTTTTAATTTTCTCTTTTAATTTTCTATTTTGAGTTTTAATTTAATAATGATCAAAATATAGTCCATACTTTTCACTTTTCCATTGAAAAATCTCATCTACTTGAAAGATCTGTTGGCATGGCTGTTGACTTTTATTCTTGTTTGACTTGAAAAAAAACACAAAAAAATGTTTAGAAAGTCATATACTAAATGTGTGTAAAGTGTTGCTTAAAATTAAATCATCTTTGTTCTTGTCATCAAGACATATTTTCTGCAGGTTTCTAAAGTCCTCTGTGAGATTGTGGGCATTGGTGTTGTCCTTAGCTTTAGATATACACAAAGCACCTAACCTAAAGTATGCTTTCAAAACATTATCTTAACAATATGTCAACCAACTATACTGTATATGGGTTCATAAGTTTCCAGGTATTGCTGTCAGATTATTTAAATGTTTCACTCTAGCATTTGTATCGAAAAAATAATGTCAGTAATTTCATTCATATAGCAATGTGACATGCATTCACAATAATAAACGGTTTTCTGCAACATATTATTGATAAATAACAGCTAACATATCAAGCAAAAATACTTAATAAATATTTGACTTACACAGTGACAGATTACATTCCTTTACATAGCTATTTCCATAAGTATTTCAAAAATCTGTGCCTTTCTTTAAAAAACTGTATTAAATCCATTAATAGTAATTGTCTTTCAGTATGCACCTCGTTGATAAATTAACTCAGGTTAGACTTGAGTTTATTTTACAATTTGGGCGCATACTTCTGTAGCACTTCAGGTGTTTGCAGCCTTGTTCTGGATCGCAGCGTGAATCTTTCTTAGGTTCTGTCGGACTCGAACAAACTCCATCAACTGGGATTCCTCTCGTATCTTATCCTCTTGTTCCTTCTCCCTCTGACAAGAGCAAAGGAGAAACACTGGCACTATATATTCATGTAAAGATGGCAAAAATGATTATTTCAAGATGAGGGCAAAAATGTATCATTTTTTGTGAGACACATAATGTGCATGGAATGATTTCTATTTAGACAGTTTTTCATGTGCACAATTTTTGTTTTCTGTGTTTGCTAATATTGTTGGGGTTATAGGTTTATTATTATTATTTGTTGTCTTATGCTGAAACTCAATTTGCTGTAAGGTGGAATGAGCTAGAAAAACAAAACTTGGCCCAATGACTAGTAATGATTACGGCTGGGTGATAAATATATTTTATCGATTCACTCCAATGTGTAGTTAACGCTGACTTGTTTAATTGAAAATCGTTTTTCTCCTTGAAGCCCCAGTGTGTAACGTTTGTAGTTGTTCATTATCGAAATCTATATTGCCCACCACCATCAATTTCAAGTATTCCTAGTAGTTTGGAATTTTACATTTGCGCTTGCATGAACTGGGGTAGACGCTCCATAATGATGCGCCATCTTGAAATATGTTTGCCGGTAAGGGACATACAGGCTATACTGCTCCGCCTTTCGCGTTTTCGACTCACAGCTGCTGCTAATGGATATCGTCGCTTCCCGGCCCCAGCAAGTTTGAAGAAGGAAACATGGAGGACCACACGTATTCAAAATACAAATTTTAGGATGAGGAGTCTTCTTCTTCGCCCAGAAAAAGAAAACGGATATTGAAAAGAGCAAGAGACTGGAAGAGTGAAAGAGTGAAAATTGGAGCTGCTTTGGAGGCACAAACCAAATCCCAACTAGTTAATTATCCTCTGGACCGCTGCAGTCTCCTTTTCTTTCTCTTTCTCTTTCTCTCTCCTTTCCGTCGGATATTATCTGTTGTGGTACCAAATATTCTACTTAACGTGACTTTAGTATTGGCTTATTTCATTCCGTCAGTGCTTAACAATGGTATTATAGTTTGTAAATCCTGTTTCATACCTGTTACTTGATATTGCACATTAACTAGTACCAAAATTCTACTTTCATTCCATCAGTGTGCTTAACTGTTATTCCATTAAAAATAGCTTGGAAATCCTATTTCACCAAATATTCTACTTACTCTGTTTTTAACATTTGCTTTTTTCGTTCCATCACAGTGCTTAACTTTTATTTTATTGTTAAATAGAACTTGTAAATCCTTGTGTCACAAGTCAGCATTGCAGTTATAATGGTCTGTTCTACTACTGTTTTTACCTCCGTATGTATATATGTGTATATATATATAATGTGTGTGTGTGTGTGTGTGTGTGTGTGTTTCAGTGATCTGACACGTCTTGTTTCAATGACATTTACTTTACTTTGAAATGTGGAATTAAAACGCCAAATGGAAATTTGGCTGGTTTGATCAATAATTATTCTTGATAAACTGCATGCTATAAATATTAAATATAAATAAATTATATATATATATATATATATATATATATATATATATATATATATATATATATATATATATATATATATAAGGCGGTAGGAAGGTGGCTGCCGATTTAAAAAGCGACTGCCACCGGCGGTGCACTGGCAAACGTGTTTGCGATTACGCCATTCTGACGCTTCTACTGCCTCTGGAGCACCGCCGGTGGTCCGCCGACTCATTGCTATCTGGGGATGTACATTTGCTTCCCAAGACATATGAGCCCAGTTGGAGGACGGCGGCTGTGGCTTAGGAGGTAGAGCGTTTTGCCCTTAAACCACAAGGTCGATGCCCCCCAGCTCCTGCTGTCTGCATGTCGAAGTTTCTTTGAGCAAGACACTTAACTCCAAGTTGCTCCCAATGGCAGGCCAGCACCTTGCATTGCAGCTCCATTCACAAATGGAATGGGTGAATGAGAGGTAAACTGTAAAGCGCTTTTTAAGGCACTTTATAAATGCTGACCTTTACTAAGTCTGATTGACATGAAATTTGACAAACAAGTCCAGCTTAATCTGCTTTACACAAAAGCCTCTTGGATGGATTTTCTGCCATTTTGCTTACTTGACCTTACAGTAGCATTCACCTATACTTTCACCCATACCTATGCCCAGGGCTCTAAGCTAAAAAAAAAAATTAGGTTTCATTTGATCCCTTAAGGCAGTTCATTTGGTAGTTACAATGAGTGCCCATGTGCATGAAAAGATTAAATTTAGCATTTTCGGTCATTGCTAAACCACTTATAAACCTATAAACAGGACGTATTACCTCAAGTTGTTTCAGCTGACGTCTGAGTAGCACATCCTCCAGAGAAGTCCTGCTCTGTCCCTCCTCTTCCCGGTCACACTGTACCCTCTTCCTCCTCTCCAGCACTTGCTGGAGTTCTGACCTGCTGCTCAGCGCCAGACCCCTTAGCCCATAGAAGAAGAAATAGAGCAGCTGTTAAATATAATGGAAAAGAAAAAAACACAGGTGGTATGACAGGTTTTAGTTTTGTCCAATTTGAAATATGGATGAAGAAGCTTTATTTTTACCCAGTCTAATCCCAATTATTTAGTTACAGTACAGAGTACATGTAGTGCCTCTTTGTCTCTGAATGTTTTCTAACTCCACACATCTGCTCGAGTCGATATTATCCAGGTATTAAAGGAGCTCACGGTTAGTTTAACCTCATTTGACTTGGCTGATGCGCTGCCTGTTTACATGCTGTGTAGCATTCAAGAATCTTCAGACGATGTTGCGTTGCAAAATAACAATACGTTTATTTGGTTTTACCGTGCAGCACGAAAATGTCCATTCTTTCAGTTTTCAGTGGGAAATCCATAAACAATAAGACAGCTTTTTAAACAAAAGTTTGGTGCCAATGCACTCCAGGATCACAGTGTTCAGGATACAGTGACAGCGGTCAAAAGCCCTTTGCCCTTTCGGGCCAAACACCTGCCAACAACAGTTTGGAGCTTACCTTTATAACCTTGCCCCAGGTAATACCACAGTGACACCTGATGATGCTTGCATATGAGGCCTACTTTTGTGACACTAGGCTCATACCTCTTTTTGCTTTTATTATATGTTGTTCTGTCGTATGTTTTGTCTGTTTGTGCATACATGGATGAGCAAGCCTTAGTGAAGTACCCTGATTTACTAATAACATTTTGCAGGCAAACCTATTTAAGTTACTATACTATATATATATATATATATATATATATATATATATATATATATATATATATATATTTTTTTTTCTTATTCATCTTATAATCTATGTTTATTACTCCTACTAGGCCGGTGTGTCTTTCGAATTGCCTATTTCAGAACTTAATAGCCAGTTGAGACCTGGTTCTAGGGTTTTTGTAACATTGTTCATGTTCAACACCAGACTTGTTTCATTTAACTAGTGAGGGGCAGTTTTGAGCTGGAGTTTTGCGCAAGCTGCGTTTGATGTGGTCATGTATCTTACAAATAGGGGAGGGGGTCTGCGGTCTCAGAGGGTTAGGGGATTTATTTAAGTTTTTATGTTTTTACCACACTTTGCTTAGATCTAACAGTTCACCCTTTGCTACAAAAGTATCAGCGAGGGTACACGAGACATGTATATGTGCAGGGTGGGAAATTAACTTTTTTGCCCACTAGCCAAAGTGGCAGGTGGATGCCCAATTTTACCAGCCACTTACATTTTTTACCAGCCACTTTTTCCGGAATTCAAATTTATAGTTTTTAGTGCACTATTATACTTTTAATTGCTTTATTAAATTACTTATTATTAATACATATTTTATTAATATAAATGTATTTATTATGTGTCAGTAGCTTGTTGATCTTTACATTGTTAGTTCATTTCCTATCCTGGCCTGAGACACACATTCATAAGGTTTGATAAAGGACTTATTGGACTTAAACTTATCATTGATCTTAAAATAACAAGTGTAGCTGTCCTCAATTTAGGTCATCCTGTACGTCTCATCTCCGGTTTTTCCTGCATCCTGTGTGTGTGTGTGTGTGTGTGTGTGTGTGTGTGTGTGTGTGTGTGTGTGTGTCTTGTCAGTCGCGGGGTAGAACTGAGCAGCAGAGGGCCGACAGGATTAAAACGGCAGCAGCTCCTTAAACATCGTTACATTGACGTTCAAATGTATACAGGTTGGCAGGACGGTCTGAAATGTTTTGCACGGTCTTTCGCTGTACGTTTGTCAATGCGCCACTTGTTCGAGAAGTACCTTCTCTTTTTCTTTACTTGGCTCTCAACTGTTTGTACATCCATAGCTACTGCTGACTCCGCGGCGGGCCTCTTAACATGTCGCCACATTTTTTAACAGATAATTTTCCTTTCGTCTGTACCTCAGCTCAGCTAGCTAGCTACATGTGTCACGGACTCACGGACTAGCGCTGAAAACTAGCTACTCGACTATGCGTGGTCAAAGCCCCGGCTGTGAACGGTTTCATTTCCTGTAAGTTCTTCACAATAAAGGTCCTCCGTTAGGTTGGTATTTGAATGTTTTTATTATGAAGCAGCAAAATCTGGACATTTTGGGGATGGCTGAGCTTTCAATTCTTTCAGTTAACATCAGGGGGCCAAACCAGCCGATCAAACAAGTTAAATTCCTGGACTACTTAAGAAGAAAAAACATAGATGTAGCGCTTATACAAGAGTCACATTTACATAAAGAGATGTAAATCGCCTACAAAATAAAAACTACAAGATTGCTGCTTCATCTAGTGACGACACCAAAACCAAGGGCTACATTGTGTTACTGTCGCAGAAATGCGCACTCACCGTAGATAAAAGTAGCAAAGATTTATAAGGCAGGGTATCTTATATATGCACCACAATAAGGAGTAGGAAAATAGCCTTTGTTTTGGTATATGCACCATCTACATATGACATAAGCTTTTTCCTGCGTCTAACCAATGAATTGCTCTCTCTCAATGAATATTCACTAATTATAAGGGGAGACATGAATGCAGTGCTAGATTTAAATCAGGATAGATCAGGGGGCAACCACACAAAGGCCCAAAAACACACATCAGACATGTTTAGAGCAGTTATGGAATCCCACCATCTTACAGATGTATGAAGGATGCACAATCCTACTAGCAAGTATTACACCTTTTTTTCTGCACGTCACCACACCCACTCCGGCATTGATTACATTTTGTGTTCTATGTTCCACATGATAGCAATTCATATTTTGCACGTGACATCACAACTACTGGCTGGCGGGCAACAACATCATTCTCCTAGCAACGAAACCTTGCCAGTTTTACCATACGAAAGTTTGTGTTTTGAGGTGAAAAACGATACGCCCAACCCATTGATATGCCAGATAGTTGTTGTGCGATTGGTTGCACTAACCGCCAAGGAGAGAAGCCGGGGTTATGTTTTTACCGGATCCCATCTGATAAGGAGAATCCAGAGAGAAGACAACTATGGATACAGGCTATCAGACGTGCAACCGTTTCAGGAAATGGGGCCTGGCAACCTTTACAGTGTACACGTCTGTGCAGCGATCATTTCATCAAAGGTATGTCGTTTTGAGGTTTGTAATATCTGATATAGGGTGACCAGACGTCCTGGTTTGACCGTGACAGTCCCAAGTCCCGACAAAAGCTGTGTTGGGACGCTAAAATATCCCGGTTTACACCAACCACTATGAAATTGTCCCGGTTGTCAGTGATTACATAACCGACGTGGTTTTATTATAGCCCGATCATTAACTAAACCCATGTAGAAAGACTAATGAAGCGTCCAGCGTATGATTTTAACAATGTGTGTGTGTCGTGTGTGTTGTGTGTGTGTCAATCAATCGTAGCGGTCTGCATAATCTGTGCAGCCAGCGTTGCAATGTATATTTGTAAACATTGTTGCAACGCTTCTTCTTATTTGTCTCGTTTTAACCAGTCTTTTGCTGACACCTGTGTTAAATTTAACTTTATTGTTATTTGTATGTTGCTTTGGACAAAAGCATCTGCTAAATATAATAACCATTATTTCAGGTGCCAAATCTGATAACCTGCTGTCCCCTGACTGGGTTCCATCTGTCTTCTCTCACACCCCTGCCACCAAAAAGAGGAAAAGGGAGAAAGACATGGAAAGGTTTGACTTTGAATGTTGTATAATAAGGCTGTGTCTGAAATGTTTTGCTGCATCTAATGTTGTTTTTTTCTATTATGCGTCACTCTCATATTGAATTCTTTCTTAACAGTTCATTATTAGTTTATCTACCTGCACAGTAAAGTATTAACCAAATGTAATACATATTTTACAATAGTAGTTCTATATATGTGATAAAAAAAAATCTCATTGTGTCCTTGTAAACAAAAGGTACGAGCAGCACAGTAGAATCCAAATCAAGAGGATGGAGGCAGAAAAGAAACAAGATGCTAAGGATGTCCTCTTGGAACTGTCGTCAGGAGAGCCTGTGCCACAACAGTGTTTCAGCAATCACTGCAAAGATGCCATTGCAAAGCTACAGCAGGAGTGTGACGACCTCAGGGAGGAAAACCGCAGGCTGAAAACCAATCTAGGAACACTGGATGAACAGGCTTTAGCAAATGATGATCTAAAAGTCAAAGCACTGACTGGACTCCCCACGTTTGCCAAGCTGCAAGTAGTTTTATGTAGTGTTATTTTATGTCTCTCCTTTCCAACAACTTCTTTTAACTCTTATGAGGATGAAAATGAACCTGTCCCTACTTAGTGTTCTCTTCCAAATCTCAATAGCGACAGCAAGCAGAACTTTTAGAACTACCCTTGACATGCTACATGCAAAGCTTGTTCCATCATTTTTATTTTGGCCACAGAGAGAAGAGCTTTGGCTGTCAGTGCCCATGATATTTCGACAAACTTATTCTAGATGTGCCTGCATAATTGACTGTTTTGAAATTTTTATAGAAAAACCCAAAGACTTCAAAGCAAGAGCACAAACATATTCGACCTATAAACATCATCACACCATGAAATACCTAATAGGCATATCCCCACAAGGAACAGTCATATTTATATCTAAGGGATGGGGAGGCAGAACATCAGACAAACGTGTCACAGAAAATTCTGGGTTTCTGGAATGCATCAGTGCGGGTGATGTAATACTGGCTGATCGAGGGTTTAACGTGGCAGAGTCTATTAGTTTGTATAATGCTGAGCTGAAGATCCCAGCTTTCACTAAAGGAAGGAAACAATTGAGCCCAGTAGAGCTGGAGTCCACACGTGGACTTGCCTCAGTAAGAATCCATGTAGAAAGAGTTATCGGTGAAACAAGAAACCGATACACTATACTAATAAGTACTATTGGTATCCAGATGTGTGAAGCTGAACACCCCAAAGGGTTTACAGTTTTAGACAAAGTAGTCCATGTGTGTTGTGCCCTTACAAATGTGGCACCCTCAATTATTCCTTTAAACTGAATACAGTACAACATTAATACAATGTAAATATACAATGATTTATTTACAAACTACACACACAAAAAAATATGTATGTACACACATTATTTACATAAATGTATTACATTTTCATTACTTATGTGCATTGTCAATTTATTAATCTTTGTATGTATATACGTCAGTACAGGCCAAAAGTTTGGACACACCTCATTCAAATGCGTTTCCTTTTATTTTCATGACTATTTACATTGTAGATTCTCACTGAAGGCATCAAAACTACGAATGAACACATATGGAATTATGTACTTAACAACAAAGTGTGAAATAACTGAAAACATGTCTTAAATTTTAGATTCTTCAAAGTAGCCACCCTTTTCTTTTTTTATTAATAAGGGGAAAAAATCCACTAATTAACCCTGGACAAAGCACACCTGTGAAGTGAAAACCATTTCAGGTGACTACCTCATGAAGCTCATTGAGAGAACACCAAGGGTTTGCAGAGTTATCAAAAAAGCAAAGGGTGGCTACTTTGAAGAATCTAAAATATAAGACATGTTTTCAGTTATTTCACACTTTGTTGTTAAGTACATAATTCCATATGTGTTCATTCATAGTTTTGATGCCTTCAGTGAGAATCTAAAATGTAAATAGTCATGAAAATAAAGAAACACATTGAATGAGAAGGTGTGTCCAAACTTTTGGCCTGTACTGTATGTGTATGTTATGGTTTTGTCTTATTTTGGTAGTCTTTCTGTTTTGTATTTTGCTCAGTTTCCTGTTTTATTTTGATAGTCTCGTTTTCTGTCTTGTCTTGTTTTACTTCCTGTGTTTTCCCGCCCTTGTGATTGCCCTAATGTGTTTCACCTGTTTCCCAGCCTTGTGTCACCTGTGTTGTGTTTCCTCGTTAGTCCGTGTATTTAGTTTGTGTTTCCCCTTGTCCTCTGTCAGATCATTTTGTGTGTTTGCTTTGCTTCTGTACCGTGTCAGCCGCTCAACTGTGTTCAGTTCTGTCTTCTCGTCCGTGAGTTTTTGGTCAGTGGTTTCTGGATTTCCTTTGTTTTTGTTATTCTCTTTGGACATTAGTTTTGCCTGCTTCTTTGGGCTCCCGGCTGGCCTTGGATCTTGGGGTGTGGGTTTGGCTGTGGTGTGTGTGTGTGTGTGTGTTGTGTGTGTGTGTGTGTGTGTGTGTGTGTGTGTGTGTGTGTGTGTGTGTGTGTGTGTGTGTGTGTGTGTGTGTGTGTGTGTGTGTGTGTGTGTGTGTGTGTGTGTGTGTGTGTGTGTGTGTGTGTGTGTGTGTGTGTGTGTGTGTGTGTGTGTGTGTGTGTGTGTGTCCAATTCCAGGCACTTCCAATTCAAAATAAGATAAGTAGTCTGCAAACAACTTCTATGAACATATGGTCTTTTACAGATTCACGTTGTACACTCTATTTTGTCATCAGTATCCAGATGAGGCATACCACAGTAACATCCTTCAGGAATGACACATGTTCAGATTAAAGTGTGAACCTTTCTATGCATAGTTTCAAAGAAGACTGTATCCGGTATAATTCTCAATGTGAACTTCTCCTTTCCTATCTATCCCTGTCCCCCAAACAACAAAGTCACAGTAGCGTGCCTCTAAGTAAATTTGTGTCTGCACTTGGTAAAAGTATTGGTGGTCCCTCTTTAGTGAAAATTTGTCCTCTACCTCATGGAGACAAAATGTGCCATCCTGTTTTAATTTTGTCAACTAAACCGCTGTTCTCGAGACTATTTGGTGCTTTTACTTCTAACACACCCATCCCATGGCAGTCACACATTAACATGCCATCTGGGGGTGCCCCATCTGAAACAAACAATATTTAAGTATAAAATGATAGATTATGATAACCTCCATAATGTGCATAATACCATAATGTGGTAAAGAAAATGGAAAGCCCTCGACTATTTTTAGTCGAGGGCTTTCCTTTACTATTTTTACTAAGTTATCGGATGGTTAATTGAAGGCATTGTTTAGTACCTGAGAGAATGTGGTGCGTTTTGAGCTTTGTAGGCCACGGGGTAGCAAAGCTTTTTCAGTAGGGACACAGCTGGTTTTTCTGAGTTAGTGTGGCAGGCTGCTCGGATGTTAGATGCAGTGACCATTCCTTTTCTTTCTGGACTTCAATCCAAATCCACATAAGTCTTGTCTCGCTTTCTATTGCACAGCACTAAAATATAAAAAGCTGAGTGAAATTCATGTTGCAAATCACCAGTAATACATTTACATTTTAACAATTTTGTGAAGACTTTGATCCTGCATTCAAAATGTCCTTTTCATAAGACATCACTGACATACATACTTCAAACCACACTCATTGATGTATAAATAAAAGTACCTGTCCCTCTGTTATGCTCAATCCTGCAAAGACCTCTTCACTCGGAGTACAGTTCTGTGTGTGAGAGTGCCCTGTTCAATGGCGTGTACACTTTGCTAAGGGATTTCGGGATATTCATTTCTACAGCCCGAGGTATATATCTCTGTGCAGGGCCAGGAACTAAAGCTAGAATGGCACTCGTTACTGGTTCCTTCTCACTCTTCTCGGAAAGGTGTAGCATGTTTTACAGTGCTACACGTTCAGCAGGAGTTGGAGGTGGAATTTTAGCAGGCAGAAGGTCACCACATTAAGGCATGGATATCCGAGGCCGACGGGTCCCGACGGTACCCGACGGGCTGGGTTCGGACCAATATTTAGAATTTATGGTCGTGGTCGGGTCGGGCTCTGTCACGTCAGCGCGATAAGGCATTTGTTGTAAAATGGTGCTGTGTGTGTGTGTGGTAAGTGGGCAGAAGAGCGAGAGGAAGCAGACGTGTTGTAGATGCAACCCGAGCAGAGTTGGTGGATATTCATGTTATAACGTTGGCCCTGGAGGTAACTAGTCTCCGCTGGTTTTCTGATCACAGTCGGAAACAAGGCGATCAGGAAAGGTTAACCCATTGAACATTTTAACAGCTGATTAACGTGCACTTGTTGCCCCGTGTGCGCTGATGCGCTCACCTGTTGACATTTCCGAATGCCTTCCTACAGTTGCTTAACAAAAGCGGGCTTTCCACACAAACGTAGCCTACGTGTGTCATTAGTATGATGGAAAAAAAATGATTTTAACGGTCGGGCTCGTACACAAATTTCTTAATACCTGTGGGGCTCGGGCCGGGTTCGGTCACGGCTCTGACGGACACGGGCCGGCCTCGGACAGAAAAATTCGGCCCGATCCGGACTCTACACCACATCCATCTGCTGCTCTCTTTCTCTGGGCCTTGGAAAAAAAACTCTGGCTCCCCTCTGCACACTCTTTTTCTACTGGCTGCTATACTAGACTCATTCCACGTACAGGCCTCATCAGCATAAGTAGTGCCGCGCAGTTTGTTGACAGCTGCCTGCAATGTGTACGGAATGGCACCTACATGTGAGCACACTTCGCCTAACACGGCCATACAGGTGCATTGGCCAAATCGAACCAGTCCCTCCTTTCCACAGCAACCCAAGCTGTCAGAGGCGGTTCATTCAAGCTATAGGAACGATGTACCTAACAGGAAAAAAAATACTTTTAGTTAGATAAAGTCTATATTAAATAATTCACAAGCACAGTACCACTGATATTTTTAAAGCTTCCTTTTTAAATTAGGCTACATATGTTTACATATGGTGTCACGTGGTTATTCTAACCACACACGTAATCTCATTTGATAGAGCAGATAGCTTCCCTATTGTAAAATTAATTTCGTATATTTGTTAGAGTGAATTTGCTCAAGAATCAATTTGTTGGCTGAAAGCCTACTGTGAAATTTAACACAGGTGTCAGCAAAAGACTGGATAAAACAAGACATAAGAAGAGGCGTTGCAACAATAGGCTCGTTCGAGATGAACTGCGCCTTGCCTGTAGACGAGAGCAGGCGGCAGTAGCCTGGGGCGGTGACAAAAGTCTGCTCTCAAGTCGGACAGTTTCCAGCAGTCTTCAGGATGAACAGGAAGTGACAGAAACAGTGGTGGTCCGATTTAATAAAATGTTATCGGACCCCTATATCAGCTCCTACAGTCTCCAGCTGTTTTTATTATGACGGAGTAGCTGTCAAAATGCTCACATGCGATCTGTTGCTGATTTTAATTAACACACTGTAGATGATCTGTAATCTGAACAGATTTAATCTCTGACTTCTAAACGTAACTATCAGTCACACATGTTTTGTACAGAATAAGCCTTTAAAGCTGCTGTAGGTAAGATTGTGAAGAGCCCGGATTTTGCTAACAAATTTAAACATCAACTTCTCAGTCCCTCCCCCCCTTTCTGCTGCAGCCCAAACCGTCTCCTAAGCCCCTCCCACACAAGGGAGTTTGACAGAAATGCCGGCATGTCAGACAACATTTTCAGTAACTAAACACTAACACAATGTTAACTTTACTCACCAACAGTAAAACGATGCTAACTAGCAAGCTAGCGTTAGCCATTTCAGCATCATATCTGACCGACCACTGTGCAAACGTTACCATCATCCTCACCAATGTAGCTTTGTGGACTTTTGACTACTAATAACAAAGTGAAAGATAAATCATTCATGGTAATTATGTTACCTGTCAAGAAGAAATGTGGCTACGTCTGCATCGTTCTTCAGATCTTTAAAATCCCGGAGCTCACGCCACCTCTGAAAAGCCGCTTCACCACCGGAGTTTTAGGAAACTTTTCTGCAGCTTGTGCGTGGGGGAAGGGGGAGGGGAGAACGCTATATATGCGTGTGCGTGCCTGAGCAGTGATTGACAGGCAGACACCCCCTGTGGCCCTGATTGGAGAAAATCAACCGGGAGCGGTGGAATTTTGCCAATCGCAGTAGGTGGTGCCTTTTTTTATATTACATAATTCATGTAGTTCTCAGTGGCGGTTTCTCTAGGAGGCCAAAGGAAGCCTGGCCTCCCCATAAACATATAAAACATAATTTAAAATATAAAATATATTTTTTTTTTAATAAAATTTAAAAAAATAATTTTACGTTAAATGTTATTT
The DNA here is from genome assembly GCF_010015445.1 of Perca fluviatilis. NCBI lineage: Eukaryota > Metazoa > Chordata > Actinopteri > Perciformes > Percidae > Perca > Perca fluviatilis. The sequence continues at coordinate 4,856,445 of NC_053116.1, forward strand.
AAAATTACGTTTCTATATTTTTAACCGTAGGAATTATAAATTTACGGTTGTCTTTTACTGATTTTGTAATTTCCCTTATCAAAACATTCCATTATCATTTTCTTCAGAGTGAAACAGCGCCCCTCTGTCACTGCGTGCGTGGTGCAGTCCTGTCTGTGCTCTGTCTAGTGGCCAGTAAAATGCTATGAACGCACAAAGGTGGCCAGCTTTTCCTGGCCTCCCTTTTTTAGAGAAAAAAAAATTATATTTTCAGCCAATCAGATTGAGGCTAGGTTTGACCGAGCTCGACATTGAATGGTCAATTCATCATAAATAAAAAAAAACCAGGGAAGCCAGGTTGAACCTGGCTTCTCACCAATCACATGCCTCAGACAGATGGGTAACTATGGTAACAGTACAGCAGCGGTGCTGTCCGGTGTCAGCTGAGCTAACAGTCAGTTAACAGCAAGTTTACACAATGAATGGCACAAAAGCGCTTTTTGATATTCTTTATTGATTAACCACAGGCTAAAAAGCGTAAAAGAGCGGAGGCAGAAAACTCAGCAACTAACTGAAGTAGCGACCCTGCTAGCAACAGACGACGAGGGAGCTAATCCTGTAAACCAAGCTAGCAGCATCAGGGTAGCCGCAGAGGGAACATCCACGTCAGCTCAGTGCTGCCAGCCTCGGGCTCACACTTTTCCTGGTACACGATTTATTTTTAGTGTTATGACTGCAACACAAGGTAATAATGCTGGTTTATTATTATTATGCTGCCGCCGTGCAGTAAATTGGCATGATTTATCAACTGTTCAGTAACAGTTCAACTGGAAGTTTATATGAATAGGCTATATGCACAGTTACTTCCTGGTTACGGACAAGCCAGCCCAATCACTTCCGGTCGTCTGTCGTCAGGTGAGCTTTCTGTCAGAGCCGGCAAAACCAAAACAATGACTTTCTACACTCGTTGCCTTCAAGACTTACCCCGTGTCACTATCAACGATGTACACCGTCTTATTAAGGCTTACTCAACAACGGCATCAAGCAAAAAAGAAAAAGGATTTAAGCTGTACATAACCAGCTATATTCATGACTATGAAGGTAAGTGTACAATGTAACCGTTAATCTAACGTTAACTGAGGTTCTGCGAGAGTAGCGTTACATAGCAATGACGTTAACGTTTATAATGTAGCTAACATCGAACAATATAATATAATCATGCTGAATCACATATTAGCAGTGAAATGTATGTGAGCTCCTGCTCTTTGAGATAAACAGGCTGGCAGTCATAAAAATAGTGTATTAAAGCTATGTTGTTATGCATGCGTAAGCTAACGTTATACCGTTACGCTCGCTGATATGTTTCTGTTTCTCAGTTTCTGACAAGAGCGACTCAGGAGAGGTGTCTGTGAGGGCAAGCTGCTTCAGGTCAATGAGGAAAAGCGAGAGACCACACAACTTAAGTGTAGGAAAATGAGAGCAGGTTCAGTGTTGTAAAAAATGCATTTTAGTAATGAATGGTATTTGCAGTATAAGTATCAAGATATTAGTTCACCCGCACACAGCAAGTGGACTTAAATACACCAGTGACTAAATTCCAGTAGGTTAATACATGTACAGTATTTTAGTTATATTATACACTAACATACCAGAACATCAAAAACACATAGGTTACTTTACCAACTTGTATACATTTATTTTACAGATTGTTCTCAAAGACTCTAAGCCTGTTGAACTGCTGGCATGCCAGTGCTCATGTGTGGCAGGGCTTGCGCTATGCAATCATATTGCAGCATTGCTGTACCAAACCTCACATTACAGCCAACAGGGAGCAATAGCTGCCCCCCCTACTCACAGCTGTACAGGGTCTGAGCAACAATGGCACAAACCCAGGACCCAGGTATTGTTTGTTTACAACACTTCCATAATTAAAATATTTCAATCAACTCTCAACAGGTTCGCACATAGGCTACATCGTCCTTAAATAAGTTATTGTACATTTGCTTACAGGGTTTCAAGCCTGGTCCAACAAATGAGATGGTAGTGTTGTCAGCTCAGCCCAAGGAGAGAAGAGTGGCTGAAGGAATCAGGTAACATTAGTTAAACTGAATATTTCTGCTACATTCTGTGTCTGCTGTGTCTGTCCACACACACACGCACCAAGCGTAAAGCTACAGAACACAGAGGTGTTCATTCATTTCTGATAATAATAACATTACTACCTGTTTAACTGATCAGTTATGTTGTATGTTTTCAGGAGTAACTTATACAAAGGAGCCTGTAACCTGACCTGTGACCTTCCAGACATGTCAGTCCTTCGGTTGAATGACATCTACCAAGGCATGCCAAGGGAAACTGCTCCACAATAACAACCATGGGAATAGCGAGGGTGTACCATTAGTAGACAGTGCCTTTGGAAAAGTCCAAGAAGGTAGTGTTCTCTCCTACCATCTTCCAGCATGGACTCCACCAATGACATATCTACATGCGACTGCACCACCAAGACCATCCTTACCTCTTGATGGTTACTCTTTGGGGCCCTCGGTGTTGTTTTGTGCTTAACTACCATCAGCAGCTGCACATGAAATCTCTTCAAACATCGGAGATCAGCGGCACCAACTTGAGGAAAGCACAAGACAACAGAGCACACTGAAGGAATGGCACCTTCTAAGAAAGCCACGCAGTGACTTCCTCTAGATTCAGGTATGTATAATCTTTTTATTGATAGTCATTACATTGTTTAAGATGTTTAAATACTTAGACCAAGTTGTGTGTGTTCATGCATTTCTAGAGAGGTTTGCCATGTAGAGGACAGTCCTCAGCGGAGAAACCTGGCACTCAGGATTTTACGGCCAGGTTATCAGACCGCAGAAATGAAGAGGGGTCTTCAGATGGAGTCCAAGGCTGTAGAAGAGTACTGCCTTGTTAAGGATGTAAACCACTATCCTTGCGGTTTCATCATCCACCCAGATGCACCATGGCTCGGGTCATCACCAGATGGGTTGGTATACGACCCGAATGCCGAGCCTGCGTTTGGACTGCTGGAGGTGAAGTGTCCTAATGTGAGAAGCTATGTAGACTGTACGTACCTTAGGGTCTCCGATGGAGTGCTACAGCTAAAACCATCTCACACGTACTACTGGCAGGTACAGGGACAACTGCTCATTACTGGTCTGGAATGGTGTGATTTTGTTGTCTATGCAGAAGATGACATGTTCATTCAAAGAATATACAGGGATGGCAGAATCATGAAAACAATGAAAGAAAAGGTTGATTTCTTCTATTTTTACTTTTATCTACCTATGCTTTTGGCTTGAAAAAAAATCATGCCATTGACAGTACTTATTAATCAGTTAGTATTTATTTTAGGTTTTAGTGTTAATTTGATCATCCATACACAACTCCTAAATAGCCATAAGTAAAATGAAGATCAGGCCTGCATAGATAGAGATACTTTATTAATCTGACTGAAATGTATTTAAATTGTTGACTGTAGAACATGTCACCTTCAATTACATATTTTCTTATGTTCATTTGTTCTGAGATTATTTATTTGTATCTAAACACAGTATTGTGTAAGTGCTGCTTGTAATGACCACAGTAAAATACACATTTTGTGAGATCCCTAAAGAAAGGCTGTGGTATCATTTTATTTTTAATTTCACTGTAGCAAAATTATATGTGGAACGGCCATCAACTGTGTTTTATATACAGTAACGGTTTTAACAAACAATAACATTAACAACTATAACAACAACAATAACTATATTCTTTGAATGCTCTGCCCTCCACAGTACCACGCCACAAACATATTGACACCTCTACTTAGACCAGGCTTTTACAAGTGGACCATTCTGGTAATTTAATAGGAGGCATGCGACTACATACAGCTGGTTAATATTTCCAAACATGTTTAGGGGGATAACTGTATCAAAGAATTTGTGCTCCTTCAACCGACGAATTAGCCGCTCAACATGCACCCTAAAGGTGCAATAGACTGGGTCTCCTGGACCTCGTTTGCTGGCATTTGAGGTCTTCCGGCTAGGAATGCAGGCCTGTACACTTTACAAGGCACACAGTCATCCACCAGGAAGCCTCTGTCCACCATGATTGCCATATCCGGCCTGAGCAGTTTACATAGTCCTGACTCCACAAGGATCTGCTTGTCACTGACTGAGCCAGCAAAGAGAGGAGAAACAAAGGTAACAGCACCATGAGGGGCCATGCCAATCATCCCCTTCAGTGTACAATGGGACTTGTAACTGGAATAAACTTCACTCTGGAGTAAAGGAGAGGAAGGTGTTTGGCATCTGAGCTCTGTGCAGTCCAGGATAACTGTAGTGTCTGGGTAATCTTTGAACTCTGCTGGCAAGTGCTCACTGATTTTGTTTTGGGGTATCCAAATTCGCTGTGAGCCAAGAACACAAAACAAAAAATTACTCCAGGTGTGAATGATCCTGCTAACAGTAGACTGGTGTACCCCATACCGGTCGGCCAAGTCCTTCTGCTTCAGTCCAAGGGCAAGGTAGTTCAGGAAGAGGAACAGTTCATCTACTGCCTGTATAGCCTGTGTCTGTACCATGGCTGTACTTTGCCTTGCTGAGTCACCATCTGCAGTTCTTGTTCTGGTCCCCCGAACCATGTACTGCAGTGATGGTTCGATGACCTGCCAAAACCGCATCAGGTGGTCATAAGATGAAAATCTGTAAAAACAGTCCTAGTGAAAATAGGAAGCTTTTATTAAATCTACTAGTTATTATTATTGTACCATGCTCACAAGCCTACAGATGGTTAGAGGTGAACCTGTACCTTAGACAAATGGACGTGCATACAGGAAAACAAATGGTAGGCTGCATTATGCCTTTTTGAATTGAACACACTAACACTATAACAAGGCAAAACTTAAAAAATGTAGCGGTAAAGCTAGACCGAGGGTCATCAACTACATTTTTCCAAGGTCAAAGAATTTTTCTAGACTTAACTAGATAGGCTACTTAACTAGAAAATGATCTCAGATTAGGGAACAGTTCACTGAGGAGTGATGGTTAAAGTCTTTGATTACTGAAACGTTGTTGTAGTATGCAGTGTCCTGATTGGTGGAAAATGCTTGCAGAAAGAAAGGCCTGTTTACGCCTGTAAAACAGGTAGGTGGGTATTAAGTATATAGGCTACTTTTTAACCATGGAGGGTTTATTGTAGGCTAATTACAGTAACGAGTGTAGCGTTTGTTCATCTGCGTCAGCAGCTGTAAATAATCATCGGTACGGTTTCCAGTCAGTTACATGTGCCGTGTGTGTGTGTGTGTGTGTGTAGCGCGGGTATCGCTTTTCAGAATCACGCCTATGTCGAGCCCTGAATAGTTAGGTATTACAATAGTATAGCCTATTAAATTACGAAAAAAGCTAGCTTTACATACCTTGTGTAAAAACGAATGTCGTGTGGGGCCGCACGTGTAAACGCGAAACGTTGCGTGACAGCTGCTCCAGCTGCTGCCTCAGCTGGGCAACTTCATCCGAAGACTCTCATTCTCAGAGACCACCAAGTCCACAAACGCAGGGTCCGGCCTTGAACAATAATCATGATCGTTGGCACAAAGAGTGCCAGCAACTTTGTCGGTCTCCATCCTCTCTGGTCTGGCGCTGATCCGCTCCTGTACCCCAAGTCTTACTTTTCCGAGAGAAGTTATTCCAGGGAAGCCAGGAACAGGGCCGTCTGGCTTTAGCCTCCTTCTACCCCCTTCAGCCGCAACCGCGGTCCTCTCGATACAAAGTGTCTACTGCACACTCGAGTGTGGTGAGAGATAACAAACTTTTCTCTTCTGATCTTCACAATCCATTTTTGACGTTGTTGATGGTCGGAGGGAAAGTATGGAAGCTCAAAGACGAATTAAATTTTGCTGACGATGAACACAGAGGGACACAGCAGTGCTCAGCTGTCGTTCCCGCCCCGCGCTGAAATTTATACGACTTTCTCATCTCTCCATCACTTATGTATTAGGCCTACTGCTAAGAAATAACTGTATAACTATACTAAACTACTATACTTCGCTACTATAATATATATTTACTGTCCTGTCCTGGTGGTTTTCTACAAATGTCCTTTAAATATGCTGCAGTTGGTGGCTGTTGCTGTGCTGTTGCTGTGCTGACATTCCACCGGAAGTGAATGAGCTGGCTTACATTAATGCGGAAGTTCTAAAGAGCCTTCCGTGCATAAAGCCTATTATTGGAGATAATTGTGTTTTTTTTTACACTCGTGTAAAGCCTAGCGTACGTCTTAACCAGAATGAGGTCATACCGATTTTAATTATCCTACCGTATTGTTATAAAATTATTAGGCCCAGCTTAACACGCAGGCCCAATATCTTTATGCCTGTAATTTGCTATTGCTGTGCTACAAAAACTTAAGGCTGCATTTCTCTATTTCATTTCAGTGTTCAAATCAGTCAGTTCGGACATATATGTCAGGACTGACTGGCTTTGATTTGATTTAATATGATTCAGTGATGTGTTACCCTTGTGTTTTGTGGCTCAGTGTTTGAGCTTGTAGTAGGCCTATTCTGTACCATTGCCGTAGATTTGTGCCTATATCCTGCGTTACCCGTGCCTAGTTTGTTCTGTCTTGGATTTTGGACTTTATTCATGTTTTAGTTTTTTCGCTTGTGGAGTGTGTACCTGTGTTCCAGTTTTAGTACCGAAGCCGTACTGTTTTGACACCACAAAGTGTCTTTGTTTTAATAAATAGAGATATTTTGTCTTCATCTTGACAGTATATGACAGAAATTTTACTTGGGTGAATAGCGATAACGGTCTATTATTTCCCGGTGTTTGGGGATCAGTAGCCCACGGCAGGCTAATTACGGTCTTGGATAGGCTATTTATATGAATTTAATCTCTATACAGTTCAATAAATTGTGATGGATGCAGTTTGGTGTGTGGTGGTTGACTGTGGCTGAAAACTTCACTCTGGAAAATTTGTCAGCACCATACGCCAATTCAAAATATGCTCGCGTGGTGCCAAGCTGTCCGCCGAGTTTGACACAACGCTAGCGGGCCCTAGCATCAGCTACAACATTTACGGGTGTGTCAAAGACAATTCAGAATGACATAATAGAGAGCGCTGCTCATGTTATTCAGGAAGAAATAGATAAAGAAATAAACGCAGCGTCATTCATAGCAGTGGAAGTGGATGACACCATAGACATATCATGCAAGTGCCAAGTGACGGTCATTATCCGCTACGTAAATAAAAAGGGAATGATATGTGAGCGGTTTCTTGGTTTCTTTCTTGGTTAGCCTTGAACGAGATGCTGAAGCCATAACTGCTGTGGTGATGCTGGCACTTGCCAACTACAATCCTGAAACAAAGCTCATTTGTCAGACGATGGAGCAAGTATACATACTAAGTTCACTGGCTTCCTCGGTCAAATTTGCCACGCACCGCCACTGGTAGTTCTACTGGAACATGGGGTCAGTTTCAGCAAATGTGACAGTCATCATGTTGAGTCGATTCTGAACCAATCAGCTGATCGATCAGCTGTTCGTTCAGCTGAGAGGCCGGCGTTTCCCAGCATGCACTGGGTCCCGCCTGCGTTCGCCTGGCTCTTGCAGTTGGTGAAATGCAACTGCGCTACCTGCGTCTCAGAACTGCGGCCGCCTTGGTCTCGTGAGATTATCATTGCCCACGTGTGCATGACGTCAGAGCAAGTCGGGATCAAGTTGGACACAAATCTAACCGGCATGCATTGGGCGCCGATCGCCGGTGATCAGGCTCGTTTGAGATGAGCCAGATCTGCGCAGAATCGATCACCGGCAATCGCCGCCCAATGCATGCTGGTCATGCATCTCTCTCTCTCTCTCTCTCTCTCTCTCTCTCTCTCTCTCTCTCTCTCTCTCTCTCTCTCTCTCTCTCTCTCTCTCTCTTCCTCCTTCTGTCTCTCCCTCCAGGGTCATTTGTGATTCCATCCATGTATATAGCCAGTTTCTTTTCAGCCAATATATCCACCTCTCAGCTCTTTAGGGTCATGCTTGTTTGTTCTACGCAATGGATATGGCTGATAATACAAAGTCTTTAAACTTTCAGCCTTTTTAGTCAATTTTAGTCAAAGCTTCTCTCTTTCTTTTCCTCTCCTCTCTTTCCTCTCTCTCTCCTTTTCTCTTTATTCTCTATCTCTCCTCTCTTCTCTCATCTCCTCTCTTCTCTCATGCTCTTCTTTCTTCTCTCTTTCTCTCCTTCTCTCTTTCTTCTTGTTAAGCCCCATTCTTTTCACCTAATATATTTCACATCTCAGCTAGATTTATGCTTTTTCGTTCTAAGCAGTGTATATATCTGATAATAATAAAAATATTTCTTCCAGCTTTTCTAACAAGCTCTTCACTTATGTAGGTAATGCAGTTTAGCTTCCAACTCTGAACATTTTCCAGATGTTTCAGCAGTGCAGTGCAATGCATTTGAGCTTTAAGATTTTTCATACAATTTGTTTCATATTTCTTCATTTGTGAGTCATAATCAGTTAGAACATATACTCAGACCTCACAATGTTTTACATCTTTTGTCTTCAACTTTTAAAGCCAACAGTTCACTTTAGCATCAGCTTTTAACTTTTAAATGAAATTCATACTTATTAAAACGATTTCCACTTTTTCTACTACTCTCACTACTTCAACTTCTTCTTACGGATTTAAGCTATTCAACCAGTTTAGCTTTAGCAATTCAGCTATTCAGCATTCCCACGCATCTTCTGCAGGAAATGCATTTCCTAGTTAGTGGGAATGCTGTTCAACAGCATTCCAACTATTATTTGGTTCTTTATTGGGGGAATGCTGTTCTACAGCACTGCTCTCACGCCCACAATATCTACTTTTCATACACAATTTATACATCAAAACGTAGGTATTTTTGTCTAGTTTCAGAAAACTTGCTCGGTTAAGCGATATGTCTTATACTTTGGGCTCAGCGAGCTTCCAAATGACGAGAGTATAAAATAATTCTCCATCAGCTCTCATCCTTTATATTTCCCAGTGAAAGGCACAGCGAACCACTTTTTAAAATAGCTGATATGCCCACATTTTTATGTTTATCCATATAAATTTTATACCGATACGTTCACAAAGGCCTTGTGGTGCTCAGGATCACGTCGTTTGACTGATAGCAGTTATCGTTTTGCCACTGTGAGGCTTTGTTTGAGAGCTTGCTCTCAGTGTCTGAATTGCTGCGGTGTGCTACAGGAGACATATTAAGACCAGGTGCGATCGTTATCAGATCAAAGAGATGTTTATAAACATGGCCCAGGCCCTTAGTAACCATGACAACCCTTTCACAGACAGTCTACCTGATTACTCCAGGCTTGCTGTAGGAGTCAACTAACTAGACTAACTATGATCATCAGTCTATATCATTTGCGTTCCACTTCTGTCTGTCTGTCTGTCTCCTTATCTGTCTGTCTCCCTCCCTCCTGTTTCCCTCTTTCTCTATGCCTCCCTCCCTCCTCTTTTCTCTGTCTTCCTCCCTCCTCTGTTCCCCTCCTTCCTTCCTTTAGTCTCCCTCCCTCTGTCTCTCCCTCCCTCTGTCTCTCCCTCCCTCCATCCTTCTCAATCGCTCTCTCCTTCCATCACTCCTTCTCTGTCTGCCTCTCTCTCTCCCTCCCTTCCTCTCTTTCACTCCCTCTCTCCCTTCCTTCTTCTGTCTCTCCCTCCAGGGTCATTTGTGATTTCATCCATGTATATAGCCCGTTTCTTTTCAGCCAATATATCCACCTCTCAGCTCTTTAGGGTCATGGTTGTTTGTTCTACGCAATTGATATGGCTGATAATAATACAAAGTCTTTAAACTTTCAGCCTTTTTAGTCAATTTTAGTCAAAGTTGCTGTCTTTCTTTTCCTCTCCTCTCTTTCCTCTCTCTCTCCTTCTCTCTTTCTCTCCTCTCTTCTCGTCTCTTCTCTCCTGCTCTCCTTTCTTCTCTCTTTCTCTCCTCTCTTTCCTCTCTTTCTTCTTGTTCAGCCCCATTCTTTTCACCTAATATATTTCACATCTCATCTCAGCTAGATGGATGCTTTTTCGTTCTATGCAGTGTATATATCTGATAATAATAAAAATATTTCTTCTTTCAGCCTTTTCAACTTTCATCTTTAACAGTATTACAGTATTAATTTGTTTCATATTTCTGCATATGTGAGTCATTATCAGTTAGAAAATCTACTCAGACCTCACAATGTTCTACATATTTTGTCATTATTCAACCTTTAAAGCAAACAGTTCAGTTTAGCATAAACTTAACTTTTTAATGAAATTCATACTTATTAAAACGATTTCCGCTTTTTCAACTATTTTCACTACTTCAACTTCTTCTTACGGATTTAAGCTATTCAACCAGTTTAGCTTTAGAAATTCAGCTATTCAGCATTCCCACGCATTTTCTGCAGGAAATGCATTTTCTAGTTGGGGGAATGCTGTTCTACAGCATTCCACCTATTGTTATCCTGTTCTTTATTGGGGGAATGCTGTTCCGCTTTATTATTATTCCGTACGTTTTTTGGCTCTCTGTAACTTCTGCATACTTTCAGCTATTTAAACCATTCAACTTTTCAAATGTTCAGCTCTTTCAGCTAATGATGGGACTTCAACTTTTTTTTACTATTTATACTTTTTAAAATTTTAAGCTTTTTAACACTTTTTTTTAACATTGAAGTGAATGAGAGCAGCCTACAACTCCTTAAAATCTTCTTCCGCTCCCAAAATTTTCAGCTCCTTCATACTTTCACCTACAGACGCCAATCAAACTTTAAAATGTTCACAAAATATTCAGCTATCAGGCTATATCTTTTCAGTTTGATATCTTTAACAGTTTTTGTTACAATGCTGTTTGTTTAGTGATCATTTCAGGAAATTTTATCGATTAAACGGAGTGTGTATTGCGTGAGCTAGAGTGGATGATGTCATAGCTAGAGGGTGAAGCTTCGAAAATGGTCTCTGGTCTCTGTCCTGGTCTCTGTCCTGGTCTCTTTCTGTCCTCTTTCTTCTTTCCTCTTCGTTCTGTCCTCTTTCTTCTATCCTCTGTCCTCTTTCTGTCCTCTTTCTTCTTTCTTCTTTCTGTCCTCTTTCTTCTTTCTGTCCTCTTTCTTCTTTCTGTCCTTTCTTCTTTCTGTCCCCTTTCTGTCCTCTGTCCCCTTTCTGTCCTCTGTCCCCTTTCTGTCCTCTGTCCCCTTTCTGTCCTCTGTCCTCTTTCCTCTTTCTGTCTTTCTTCTTTCCTCTTTGTTCTGTCCTCTTTCTTCTATCCTCTGTCCTCTTTCTTCTTTCCTCTTTCTGTCCTCTTTCCTCTTTCTTCTTTCCTCTTCTTTCTGTCCTCTTTCTTCTATCCTCTTTCTGTCCTCTTTCTTCTTTCTGTCCTCTTTCTTCTATCCTCTTTCTGTACTCTTTCCTCTTTCTGTCCTCTTTCTTCTCTGTCCTCTTTCTTCTATCCTCTTTCTGTACTCTTTCATCTTTCTGCCCTCTGTCCTCTGTTCTCTTTCCTCTTTCTGTCCTTTCTCTTTCTGTTCTCTGTCCTCTTTTCTCTGTTCTCTTTCTGTTCTCTTTTCTCTGTTCTCTGTCCTCTTTTCTCTGTTCTCTTTCTGTTCTCTTTTCTCTGTTCTCTGTCCTCTCTTTCCTCTTTCTCTGTCCGCCCGTCCGTCTGTCTGACAACTTCACCTTTTTCTTACACATTTTAACCAGCAATCCAGTTTAGCTTTAGCATAAGCTTTTCAAAAAAACTTGAATTATTCCACATCTTTTGTACATTAGTCGTACTATGATATGAAATTCAAGTTAATTACAACCATTCCTACTTTTTCAACTATTTTCAGTACTTCATCTTCTTTTTACGTATTTAAGCTATTCATCCAATTTAGCTTTAGCAATTCAGCTGTTCAGCATTCCCACGCATTTTCTGCAGGAAATGCATTTTCTAGTTATTCTTCGCTTTATTATTATTCCGTACGTTTTTTTGGCTCTCTGTAACTTCTGCATACTTTCACCTATTTAAACCATTCAACTTTTCAAATGTTCAGCTCTTTCAGTTAATGATGGGACTTCAACTTTTTTTCTACTATTTATACTTTTTAAAATTTTAAGCTTTTTAACACTTTTTTTTTAACATTGAAGTGAATGAGAGCAGCGTTCAACTCCTTAAAATCTTCTTCCGCTCCCAAAGGTTTCAGCTCCTTCATAATTTCACCTACAGATGCCAAACAAACTTTAAAATGTTCACAAAATATTCAGCTATCCGGCTTGTGCTTTTCAGTTTGATATCTTTAACAGTTTTTGTGAAAAAGCTGTTTAAGTTTAGTGATCATTTCAGGAAATTTTATCGATTAAACAGTGTGTATTGCGCTGCTTAAAGTGGATTTCATCATAGCTAGAGCACAGAGCCTTAAAAAAAATATCTTTGTCCCTTCTCTAAAAACTGCTCTCACGCCCACAATATCTAGTTGTCATACACAATTCATACATCAAAACGTAGGTATTTTTGTCTAGTTTCAGAAAAGTTTTGTGATATGCCTTTTACTTTTGGCTGGTTGAGCTTCCAAATGACAAGAGGTCCATTTCTTACTCAATTGGCTCCAATGTTAAAACTCGTGGATATTTCCCAGCGAAACACTGAACGAACCACTTTTTGAAATCGCTGATATGCCCACATTTCTAAGTTTATCAACATAAATTTTATACCGATACGTTCACAAAGGCCTTGTGGTGCTCACGATGACATCATTTGACTCAATCAGAACTTCCGGATCACAGAACTCACCCTCCCCTCAGTATCATCGTTTGAATATCTCGCCTTCAAAACTCTTTCCTCCATGACAGTCATCCTCATTTACCGGCCACCTAAACCAAATCCCTCCTTCCTCTCTGATTTTACTGAACTCCTCACACTAGCCTCATCTCTCTCTCCACGTCTGCTGCTACTCGGTGACTTAAACATCCACATGGACTCCCCCACATGCAAGCTCTCATCAGAATTCAAAATTTTACTGGATAACTTCTCTCTCACCCAACATGTCACATTCCCCACCCATGAAAAAGGTCACATCCTCGACCTGGTCTGCTCCACCAACCAACCAGTGCTCGACCCTGGCCCCCCTCAAAACAAAACTCGTCACTTTTAACACCTCTTCACCCTGGTACACACCTGCACTCCGGAAAATGAAACAAACTGGCCGCCAACTTGAACGTCTGACAAAGAAATCATCCCTCACAGTCCATCATGAAGCCTATAAATCCCATCTCATCGCCTACAAAGATGCCCTCATTGCTGCCAAATCTGCCTACCTCTCCACCATCCTCCACACGCCCCGGCAAAAACCCAGAACCCTCTTCTCCACATTGAACAACCTCATCAAGCCTCGGACCAACAGCCTCCTTACCTCTACTCCGGATCTCTGCAACTCATTCCTCCACTTTTTCACTGACAAAATCAATCTCATTTACAAATCCCTATCCCCTGTATCTGACCTTCCAGGATCTACTCCAGCACCTACGCCGGACCCTCCTCTCTCCATCCCTCCAGACCTCCCGACCCCTCCCTCCACACTTCCTCCTCTCCCAGTTTAACCCAGTCACTCCTCCTGAAATCTCCAAACTCATCAGCTCTTCCAAACCCACTACCTGCTCCCTTGACCCCCTCCCTACTCCACTTCTGAAGTCCTGCCTCCCGGTCCTATGCCCCTACCTCACTAACCTCTTCAACTCCTCACTGTCCCTTGGAACTGTCCCCTCTGCTTTCAAAACTGCCGCTGTCACCCCAATCCTTAAAAAACCTGGGCTCGATCCCTCTCTCAACAACTACCGCCCAATATCCAACCTCCCCTTTCTGTCTAAAACCCTGGAACGCAAGTCGCCTCCACAACTACAAACCCATCTTCTTGCCAATAACCTATTCGAACCTCTCCAATCTGGTTTTGCCCCACACAGCACAGAAACCGCTCTCCTCAAAGTCCTCAACGACCTCCTCACCTTTGCTGACGGAGTTCCCTCAACATCCTCATCCTCCTCGACCTGAGTGCAGCCCCCGTACTGTGAGCCATAACATCCTGCTCACCAGACTCAAAGACCTTGGTATCGAAGGTACTGCCCCGCGGCTACACTCCTACCTTTCCAACAGATCCCATTTCATCTCTCTCCACAACCACACCTCTGCCACAGCCACAGTCACTCAAGTGTTCCCCAAGGCTCCGTACTTGGCCCCTCCCTCTTCATCATCTACATCCTCCCTCTTGGTCAGATACTCCGCCACTTCAACCTGGACCTTCCCTGCTATGCTGACGACACCCAGATCTACCTCAGCACCAAATCCCCCCACAATCCTCCCTCTCCCACATCATCTCCTGTCTGTCAGCTATTAAAACCTGGATGCAACACAACTTCCTCAAACTCAACAGCGACAAAACAGAATTCCTTCTGATCGGCTCCAAATCCACACTCAGCAAAACCAATAACCCCACTCTCACCATCGACGGCACCATTGTCTCCCCATCTCCCCAGGCCCGCAACCTTGGCGTTATCTTTGATTCCACCCTCTCCCTTGAGCCTCACATCCGTCAAGTCATTAAAACCTCCTTCTTTCACCTCCGCAACATTGCCAAAATCAGACCCTCTCTCACACCCCCCGCTGCTGAAAGACTCATTCCGCCTTCATCTCCTCCCGACTGCACGGCCTCACTCACTTCTCCTCGGCATCAGCTCTACCAACATCAACCGACTCCAACTGGTCCAGAACTCAGCCGCCCGCCTCATTACCTGCTCCAAATCCTGGCACCACATCACTCCAGTCCTAAAACAACTCCACTGGCTTCCCATTTCCCACTGGATCACCTACAAAATCCTGGTCCTCACCTATAAAGCCCTCCACCATCTGGGCCCCTCGTACCTCACTGACCTCCTCTCCTTACCAACCCTCACGGTCCCTCAGATCCACCTCAGCCGGTCTCCTCTCCATCCAAAGTCCAACCTCGCTGTTTTGGGGACAGAGCCTTCTCCAGAGCAGCTCCCAGGCTCTGGAACTCCCCTCCCAAAGAGATCCGCACCTCTGAGTCCCTCACCATCTTCCAGTCCCGCCTCAAGACCCATCTCTTCACCTCAGCCTACCCATAGTCCACCTGCCCCCCTCCCTTTTTCATCTGTATCTTGTTTTGTTCTACTTGTTTTGTTTGCTCATTTTGTTTGGTTATGTTTTTATAATCTACCCTGCCCTGTAAAGCGACTTTGAGTCCATGAAAAGCGCTATATAAATTCAATTTATTATTATTATTATTATAGGAGTTATAGTTTTGCCAGTCCGAGGCTTTGTTTGAGAGCTTGCTCTCAGTGTCTGAAGTGCTGCGGTGGGCTACAGTAGACATTAAGAGCAGGTGCGATTGTTAACAGATCAAAGAGATGTTTATAAACATGGCCCAGGCCCTTAGTAACCATGATAACCCTTTCACAGACAGTCTACCTGATTACTCCAGGCTTGCTGTAGGAGTCAACTAACTAGACTAACTATGATCATCAGTCTATATCATTTGCGTTCCACTTCTGTCTGTCTGTCTGTCTCCTTACCTGTCTGTGTCTCCCTCCCTCTGTCTGTATCCCTCCCTCCTGTCTCCCTCTCTTTCTCTATGCCTCCCTCCCTCTTTTCTCTTTTTTGTCTTCCTCCCTCCTCTGTTCCCCTCCTTCCTTCCTTCAGTCTTCCTCCCTCCTTCTCTCTCTCTCTCTCTCTCTCTCTCTCTCTCTCTCTCTCTCTCTCTCTCTCTCTCTCTCGCCGTCCCTCCTTTCCTCTCTCTCACTCCCTCTCTCCCTTCCTCCTGTCTCTCCCTCCAGGGTCATTTGTGATTTCATCCATGTATATAGCCTGTTTCTTTTCAGCCAATATATCCACCTCTCAGCTCTTTAGGGTCATGGTTGTTTGTTCTACGCAATGGATATGGCTGATAATAATACAAAGTATTCAAACTTTCAGCCTTTTTAGTCAATTTTAGCAAAAGTTGCTCTCTTTCTCAATGTTTCTATCTTTCCTCTCTTTTTCATCACCTCTTTATCCTCTCTCTCTCCTTCTCTCTTTATTCTCTTTCTCTCCTCTCTTCTCTCATCTCCTCTCTTCTCACATGCTCTTCTTTCTTCTCTATTTCTCTCCTCTTTCCTCTTTCTTCTTGTTCAGCCCCATTCTTTTCACCTAACATATTTCACATCTCATCTCAGCTAGATTGATGCTTTTTCGTTCTATGCAGTGTATATGTCTGATAATAATACAAAGTATTTCTTCTTTCAGCCTTTTCAGATAATTCATTTCAACTTCCATCTTTAACAGTATTACAGTTTAGCTTCCAACTCTGAAAATCTTTCAGCAGTGCAATGCATTTGGGCTTTAAGATTTTTCATACAATTTGTTTCATATTTCTGCATTTGTGAGTCATAATCAGTTAAAAAATCTACTCAGACCTCACAATGTTCTACATCTTTAGTCATATTCAACTTTTAAAGCCAACGGTTCAGTTTAGCGTCAGCTTTTAACTTTTTAATGAAATTCATACTTATTAAAACCATTTCCACTTTTTCTACTATTCTCACTTCAACTTTTTTAAGCTATTTACCAAGTTTAGCTTTAGCAATTCAGCTATTCAGCATTCCCACGCATTTTCTGCAGGAAATGCATTTTGTAGTTAGTGGGAATGCTGTTCTACAGCATTCCACCTATTGTTCGATTTTATTAGTGGGAATGCTTTAACACTTTTTTTAACATTAAAGTGAATGAGAGCAGCCTTCAACTCCTTAAAATCTTAAACGTTTGAAATCTTCCTCCATTGGCTCCCCCAAAAATGCTCCACAATTCCCAGTGAAACCATGAACCACTTTTTTAAAATCGCTGATATGCCCACATTTTTAAGTTTATCAACATAAATTGTATACTGATACGTTCACAAAGGCCTTGTGGTACTCAGGATGACGTCATTTGACTGATAGCATTAGCATAGTTATAGTTTTGGCAGTGTGAGGCTTTGTTTGAGAGCTTGCTCTCAGTCTCTGTATAGCTGTAGCACAGCACAGCTGACAGATTCAGCAGGTGACAGGCTCGTTAACTTGATTACAGATATCAAAGCACATTTACAAACATATCCACTGGCCATTCGTTACCATGACAACACTTTCACAGAAACACACACAGATACTACAGGCATTAATATGAACACTAGTTTATACAGATACTACAGGCAGTAATATGAACAGTAGTCTAGATCGGTTGCCTTCCACTTCTTTCTGTCTGTCTTCTCTGTTCTGTTCTCTTGTTCTGGTCTGTCTTTCTGTCTGTCGGTCTCCTTATCTGTCTGAGTCTCCCTCCCTCCCTCCTTTTCTCTCTCCGTCCCTCCTCTGTTTTTGTTTTTGTCTCCCTCCTCCTCCCTCATTCTCCATCTCTCGCTGTCTCCTGCCCTACTTCGGTCTTCCTCCCTCTGTCTTCCCTCCTCCCTCTCTCCCTCTCTCTCTCTCTCTCTCTCTCTCTCTCTCCCTCGTTCTCTCTCTCCCCCTCCCTCCTTCTCTCTCTCCCCCTCTCTCTCTCCCTGTCTCTCTCTTTTTCTCTCTCTCCTCTCTTCTCTCCATCTCTCTTCTCTCCATCTCTCTTTCTTTCCCTCTTTCTCTCGCCATCTCTCTCCCTCTCTCTATCCCCCTCTCTCTCTTTCCTTCTTTCTCTCTGTCTCTCCCTCTCTCCCTCTCTTTGATGCCTTAATACGAATCAAACTATTTTTTTACAACATCCTTGTCATAATTCCATTTCATTTTTCGTTTTCAATGCAAAGTTGTTCAGCCCCCTTCTTTCCAGGCAATATATTTCACATCTCATCTCAGCTAGACTGATGCTTTTTCATTCTATGCAGTGTATATGTCTGATAAAGTATTTCTTCTTTCAGCCTTTTCTAGTCAATTTATTTGAACTTCCACTTTTGACAGTATTACAGTTTAGCTTCCAGCTTTTCTAGAAATGTATTTCAGCTCTTACCTTTTTAAGGTAATGCAGTTTAGCTTCCTTCTCTGACAACTTTCCAGATTTTTCAGCAGTGCGGTGCAATGCATTTGGGCTTTAAGATTTTTCATACCATTTGTTTCATATTTCTGCATATGTCAGTCATTATCTGTTAGAAAATATACTCAGACCTCACAATGTTCTACATATTTTGTCATTTTTCAACTTTTAAAGCCAACAGTTCAGTTTAGTGTCAACTTTTAGCTTTTTAATGAAATTCATACTTCTTAAAACGATTTCCACTTTGTCTACTACTCTCACTACTTCAACTTCTTCTTACGGATTTAAGCTATTCATCCAGTTAGCTTTAGCAATTCAGCTATTCAGCATTCCCATGCATTTTCTGCAGGAAATGCATTTTCTAGTTAGTGGGAATGCTGTTCTACAGCATTCCAACTATTGTTGTTCCTGTCGGCCATTTTCTTTATTTTTCTTCTGCTTATTCCCTCTTCTGTACGTTTTTTGGCTCAGCGTAACTTCTGCATACTTTCAGCTATTGAAACCATTCAACTTTTTTAAAATGTTCAGCTCTTTCAGCTAATGATGGGACTTCTTCAACTTTTTTTCTATTCATACTTTTTTAAAATTTTAAGCTTTTTAAAACTTTTTTTTTAACACTGACGTCAATGAGAGCATCCTTCAACTCCTTAAAATCTTCTTCCGCTCCCAAAAGTTTCAGCTCCTTCATACTTTCACCTACAGACGCCAAACAAACTTTAAAATGTTCACTAAATATTCAGCTATCCAAACTTATCTTTTCAGTTTGATATCTTTTACAGTTTTTGTGAAAAAGCTGTTTAAGTTTAGTGATCATTTCAGGAAATTTTATCGATTAAACCAAGTGTGTCTTGCGCTTGCTAGTGTGGAGGATGTCATAGCTAGAGGGTGAAGCTTCGAAAAAATTATCTTAGTTCCTTGTCTATAAACTGCTCTCACGCCCACAATATCTACTTGTCATACACAATTTATACATCAAAACGTAGGTATTTTTGTCTACTTTCAGCCAATCTGTAATCAGTTATGCGATACGTCTCATACTTTTGGCTCAGCGAGCTTCCAAATAACGAGAGTTGAAAATATTTCTCCATTAACTGCAATATTAAAAGTCCTGCACATTTCCCAGCGAAAGGCACAGCGAACCACTTTTTTAAATCACTGATATGCCCACATTGTTAAGTTTATCCATATAAATTTCATAACGATACGTTCACAAAGGCCTTGTGGTGCTCAGGATGACATCATTTGACTGATAGCAGTTATCGTTTTGCCAGTTCGAGCCTTTATTTGCGAGCTTGCTCTCAGTGTCTCTGAACTGCATGGGGCCCAGCTGACAGTTTAAGCAGGTGTTGCTCGTCAACTGATTAAACTTCAAAGCATGTTTACCTACATTAACTGGCCATTTGTTACCATGACAACACTTTCACAGACACACCCAGATACTACAGGCAGAAATATGAACAGTAGTCTATACAGATACTACAGACAGTAATATGAACAGTAGTCTTTACAGATACTACAGGCAGTAATATGAACAGTAGTCTTTACAGATACTACAGGCACTAATATGAACAGTAGTCTATACAGATACTACAGGCAGTAATATGAACAGTAGTCTATAGCTTTGGCCTTCCACTTCGGTCTGTCTTCTCTGTTCTATTCTCTTGTTCTGGTCCGTCTGTCTGTCTGTCCTCTACACTCTGTCCTCTGGTCTCTGTCTGTCTGTCTGGTCTCTGCCCTCTTGTCTCTGCCCTCTTGTCTCTGTCCTCTTGTCTCTGTCTGTCTGGTCTCTGTCTGTCTGGTCTCTGTCCTCTGGTCTCTGTCTGTCATCTGGTCTGTCTGTCTGGTCTCTGTCCTCTGGTCACTGTCCTGGTCTCTGTCTGTCAGTCTGGTCCCTGTCCTCTGGTCTCTGTCCTCTGGTCTCTGTCCTCTGGTCTCTGTCCTGGACTCTGTCCTCTGGACTCTGTCCTCTGGTCGCTGTCTGTCTCGTCTCTGTCCTCTGGTCTCTGGTCTCTGTCCTGGTCTCTGTCCTGGTCTCTGTCTGTCAGTCTGGTCTCTGTCCTCTGGTCTCTGTCTGTCTGTCTGGTCTCTGTCTGTCTGGTCTCTGTCTGTCTGGTCTCTGTTCTCTGATCTCTGTCCTCTGGTCTCTGGTCTCTGGTCTCTGTCTGTCTGTCTGGTCTCTGTCCTCTGGTCTCTGTCTGGTCTCTGTTCTCTTGTCTGTCTGGTCTCTGGTCTCTGGTCTCTGTCCTATGTCCTCTGTCCTCTGTTCTGTCTGTCTGTCCTGGTCTCTGGTCTCGGTCGGTCTGTCCTGGTCTCTGGTCTCTGTTTTTCTGTCCTGGTCTCTGTCTGTCTGTCATGGTCTCTGTCCTCTGGTCGGTCTGTCTGTCTCCCTCCTTATCTGTCTGTGTCTCCCTCCCTTCCTCTGTCTGTATCCCTCCCACCTGTCTCCCTTTCTTTCTCTATGCCTCCCTCCATCCTTCTGTCTCTTTTCTCTGTCTTGCTCCCTCCTATGTTTCCCTCCTTCCTTCCTTTTGTCTTCCTCCTTCCTTCTCTACTTCCTTCCCCCTTTCTCTCTCCCTCCTCTCTCTCTCTCTCTCTCTCTCTCTCTCTCTCTCTCTCTCTCTCCCCCTTCCTTCCTTCCTCTCTGTGTGTATGTGGCTTCTTAGAGTGATGATGTCATCATTCAGAGTGTGAAGCTTCAAAAAAATTATCTTTGTCCCTTCTCCTTAAATTGCTCTCACACCCACAATTTTTACTTGTCATACACAATTCATACATCAAAACGTAGTTATTTTGGTCTAGTTTCTGACAATCTGCTCAGTTAAGCGATATGTCTTATACTTTGGGCTCAGCAAGCTTCCAAATGATGAGAGTGACAAATTTTCCTCCATCCGCTGCAATGATAAAGTCCTCCATATTTTCCAGTCAACAGCAGTTTCCACCTTTACTCTTCATGTTTATCACATTTCCCATATTACACTTCCATATTTACTTTCTGACATTCTTTTCCATTACAAGCGCTGTCATACAGATACTACAGGCAGTAATATGAACGGTAGTCTATACAGATACTACAGGCAGTAATATGAACAGTAGTCTATACCTTCCACTTCGGTCTGTCTGTCTTTTCTGTTCTATTCTCTTGTTCTGGTCTGTCTGTCCTGTTCTCTGTCCTCTGGTCTCTGTCCTCCGTTCTGTCTGTCTGGTCTCTGTCTGTCTGGTCTCTGTCCTCGTGGTCTCTGTCCTCTGGTCACTGTCCTGGTCTCTGTCCTCTGGTCACTGTCCTGGTCTCTGTCTGTCTGTCCTGGTCTCTGTCCTCTGGTCTCTGTCCTCCGTTCTGTCTGTCTGGTCTCTGTCTGTCTGGTCTCTGTCCTCTGGTCTCTGTCCTTCTGTCCCTGGTCTCTGTCCTGCGCTGCTCCTGGTCTCTGTCTCTCGTCTGGTCCTCTGGTCTCTTTGTCCTGGTCTCTGTCCTGGTCTCTGTCCCTTTGTCGTCTCTGTCTGTCTGTCGTCTCTGGTATCTGTCTGACTGGTCTCTGTCCTGGTCTCTGTCTGTCTGTCTGGTCTCTCTCCTCTGGTCTCTGTCCTGGTCTCTGTCTGTCTGGTCTCTGTCCTCTGGTTTCTCTGTCTGGTCTCTCTCTGTCCTTGGTCTCTGTCTGTCTGGTCTCTGTCTGTCTGGTCTCTTTTCTGTCTCTGGTCTCTTTTTTCTGTCTCTTCGTCTGGTGTCCTTGTCTCTCTGGTCTTCCTGGTCTCTGCCTCTGTCTCTGTCCTGTCCTCGGTTCTTTTCTTTGTCCTCTGGTCTCTGTCCTGGTTTCTGTGTCCTCGGTCTCTGTCTTGTCCTCTGGTCTCTTGTCTGGTCTCTTCTGTCCTGGTCTCTGTGTCTGTCTGTCTGGTCCTGTCTTCTGTCTGTGTCCTGGGTCTCTGTCCTGGTCTCTGGTCCTGTTCTGTCTGTCCTGGTCCGGTCTTGTCTCTCTGTGTCTCTGTCTCTTCCTCTGGTCTCTGTCTGTCCTCTGGGTCTCTGCTCTGGTCTCTGTCCTTGTTGGTCTCTGTCTTGTCGGCTCTGCTCCTCTGGTCTCTGTCCTCTGTGTCTCTGGGTCTCTGTGCTGTCTCTGTCTCTTGGTCTCTGTCTCCTTCTCTGGTCTCTGTGGTCTCTGTCTGTCTGTCTGGTCTCTGTCCTCTGGTCTCTGTCCTCGGTCTCTGTACCTCTGGTCTCTGTGGTCTCTTCCTGGTCTCTTCTGGTCTCTTGTCCTCGTCTCTCTGGTCTCTGTCTGCCTCGTTCTTCTGTGTCTCTGGTCTCTGTCTTCTGGTTTTGTCTCTGTCCTCTGGTCTCTGTCCTGTTGTCTGTGTGGTCTCTGTCGTCTGGTCTCTGTCCTCTGGTCTCTGTCCTGGTCTCTGTCTGTCTGTCTGTCTGGCTCTGGTCTCTGTGCCTCGCTCTGTCTGTCTCTCTTGTCCTTCTCTGTGGTCTCTGTCTGTCTGGTCTCTGTCTGTCTGGTCTCTGTTTGTCTGGTCTCTGTCTGTCTGTCCTCTGGTCTCTGTCCTCTGGTCTCTGTCCTGGTCTCTGTCTGTCTGTCTGGTCTCCGTCCTCTGGTCTCTGTCCTGGTCTCTGTCCTCTGGTCTCTGTCTGTCTGTTGTCTCTGTCCTTTTTTCTGGTCTCTGTCCGGGCTTGTCCTTTTCTGGTCTCTTACCTCTGTCCTCTGGTCTCCGTCCTCTGGTTCTGTCCTGGTCTCTGTCTGTCTGTCTGGTCTCTGTCCTCTGGTCTCTGTCCTGGTCTGGTCTCTGTCCTGGTCTCTGTCGGTCTGTCCTCTGGTCTCTGTCGGTCTGTCTGTCTGATCTCTGTCCTCTGGTCTCTGTCTGTCTGGTCTCTGTCCTCTGGTCTCTGTCCTGGTCTGGTCTCTGTCCTGGTCTCTCTCTGTCTGTCTCTCTGTCTGGTCTGTCTGTCTGTCTTGTCTCTGTCCTCTGGTCTCTCTGTCTGTCTGTCTGTCCTGGTCTCTGGTCTCTGTTTGTCTTTCCTGGTCTCTGTCTGTCTGTCCTGGTCTCTGTCTTTCTGTTATGGTCTCTTTCCTCTGGTCTGTCTGTCTGTCTCCCTCCTTATCTGTCTCTGTCTCCCTCCCTCCCTCTTTCTGTATCCCTCCCAGCTGTCTTCCTCCCTCCCTCTTTCTCTATGCCTCCCTCCCTCCTTTCTCTTTTCTGTCTTGCTCCCTCCTATGTTCCCCTCCTTCCTTCCTTTTGTCTTCCTCCCTCCTCCCTCCTCCTCTCCTTCCTTCCCCCTTTCTCTCTCCCTCCCTCCCTCCTTCTCAATCTCTCCTCTCCATCACTCTCTCTCTCTCTCTCTCTCTCTCTCTCTCTCTCTCTCTCTCTCTCTCTCTCTCCCCGTCCTTCCCTTCCTCTCTGTGTGTATGTGGCTTCTTAGAGTGATGTCATCATTCAGAGTTTGAAGCTTCAAAAAAATTATCTTTGTCCCTTCTCCTTAACCCCTTAACGTTCCGACGGCCCGGGCGTCTTTTTAACACGTGATGCTATGTATACAAGTCCTATTTTTAAGTAGTTACTCATGCCACACATCTTTGGAAAGCTACAACTCTTGTGATTTCACTGATACAAACTATTTCAAGACACCATAACAGCAGGTACAATCATCGCGTCTGTCTGAGTAACAAACAACTACAAAATTGAGGTAACTCACCTTTGAAGCCTCATTGTAATCCACAGATCCATAATATTCTGACAAAAACGGTCTTGTTACATTGACAAAGGTCCAGACGATCAAATACAGTAAACTATTTAGTCTAAACACATTATGACATTAAAATATATCCACGGACAGCTGTTTTTAAATTTCAAATTTCCCGGCAGTTATTTAATATTTTACTGTATTTCCTGGAGTAAATCTTGTTTGCATATATTATGTTGCCGGTATCTACTATCAAAATGGCCCCTGCACTCTGACCTTTTGATTGACACCTCACTTGAACCAATAAGACCTTCCTGGTCTCGTCTACAGCCTAAAATAGCAGAGTGCCTGCGGTGAAAGAAGGTGCACGCCCTTTTATTTTGTGCCAATTGCAACCGGTTGTACCGATGACTGACGTTTTGTATAGCCAATGAACTTTTTAATATGGGGAACTGATGCTTTCGCGGGTAGTACAATGTTCTATATGTCAATGAGTACAATCCTAAACAAAGGGATTATCTGTGTAGTGCAAACACCGGCAAAAACACGGCCCACTACTTTCTGCATCCTAAACCAAAACAAACGAGAAGTTGAGAATGGCGAAAATTAGCAAGTCAAGAAGATATGGGATATACCCTCCAAGAAGCAGTGGAGGAATGTACTCGGCAACGTGAAAGCGACAAGTCAGAGGAGGAAATGTCTGAGAAAGACAGTGAAATGTCTTGCATCGACTCCGTGGCAGAGGACATGTTCCTAGAGGGAGGAGACATTACTCTCGACAAGTGAGTATTTTACGTATATAACGTTACTGTATATTTAGACAGGCTGTGACCTGGAGCTCACCGTCTGCTTCAGTTTGACTGTTGAAGAGTGTTTAGATGATTTCATCCATCCATCCATCCATCTTCGTCCGCTTATCCGGTATCGGGTCGCGGGGGTAGCAGCTCCAGCAGGGGACCCCAAACTTCCCTTTCCCGAGCCACATTAACCAGCTCCGACTGAGGGATCCCGAGGCGTTCCCAGGCCAGGTTGGAGATATAATCCCTCCACCTAGTCCTGGGTCTTCCCCGAGGCCTCCTCCCAGCTGGAGGGTGCCTGAAACACCTCCCTAGGGGAGGCGCCCAGGGGCATCCTTACCAGATGCCCAAACCACCTCAAGTGGCTCCTTTCGTACGCGAAGGAGCAGCGGCTCTACTCGAGCTCCTCACGGATGACTGAGCTTCTCACCCTATCTCTAAGGGGAGACGCCAGCCACCCTCCTGAGGGAAACCCTTGGCCCGCTTGTACCCTGGATCTTGTTCTTTCGGTCATGACCCAGCCTTCATGACCATAGGTGAGGGTAGGAATGAAAACTGACCGTTAGTTGAGAGCTTTGCCTTCTGGCTCAGCTCTCGTCATAACGGTGCGATAAATTGAATGTAATACCGCACCCGCTGCGCCGATTCTCCGACCAATCTCCCGCTCCATTGTCCCCTCACTCGCGAACAAGACACCAAGGTACTTGAACTCCTTCACTTGGGGTAAGGACTCATTCCCTACCTGGAGAAGGCACTCCATC
Organism: Perca fluviatilis; assembly: GCF_010015445.1. NCBI lineage: Eukaryota > Metazoa > Chordata > Actinopteri > Perciformes > Percidae > Perca > Perca fluviatilis. The sequence continues at coordinate 4,881,671 of NC_053116.1, forward strand.
GGTTTCCTGCTGAGAACCATGGCCTCCGATTTAGAGGTGCTGATCCTCATCCCAACCACTTCACACTCGGCTGTGAACCGATCCACTGAGTGCTGAAGGTCACAGGCCGATGATGCCATCAGGACCAAATCATCTGCAAAAAGCAGCGATGAGATCCCCAGCCCACCGAACTGCAACCCCTCTCCACCCCGACTATGCCTCGATATCCTGTCCATAAATACTACAAACAGTATTGGTGACAAAGCGCAGCCCTGGCGGAGGCCAACCCTCACCTGAAACGAGTCCGACTTACTGCCGAGAACCCGGACACAGCTCTCGCTTTGGTTGTACAGAGATTGGATGGCCCTGAGAAGGGACCCCCTCACCCCATACTCCCGCAGCACCTCCCACAGTATCTCCCGGGGGACCCGGTCATACGCCTTCTCCAGATCCACAAAACACATGTAGACTGGTTGGGCATACTTCCAGGCTCCCTCCAGGATCCTTGCGAGAGTAAAGATCTGGTCCGTTGTTCCGCGACCAGGACGGAATTTCAATGTTTACTAATTTAGAGAATGGATAGTTCGCTAAGCTAACCTTAGCTTGCTAATTTCACCAAGCTATCATGCTAACGTTACACTAAATGAGCCAGACAAAGTTTTCTCTCATCTAAAGGCAACCCTGCTCTCTACTCTGCTCACTGAGAGCTCCACAGCTAATGTTACACATTTATGTTGCACCACATTTACTGCAAGAAGTGTTGCAAAAGAAAACATTTGAGTAAATACTGCATTACAAGTTTGCAGCTGTTATTGTATTTATGTAAATATCTATGTTAATATCTACACATTTGTTAATATTTTTCGGTGGCTTCGCATTCAGAACATTAGTTGTAATAACTGTTATTTCTTTATTTTCACAATATAGGAAATGTGATGTAGATATGGATTGGGAGCCAGCTACATCTGCACAAGTGAGCAAGTGGCCACATGGAGTGGAGCAGCAGGACAGTTCCAGACATCACACCACCACAGCCCACCTTCAGACCCAGAAATGTCCCAGGACCCCAGCTCATACGTACTGCTACGTACACAACCCTGCAGTTGTTTCAACTCTTTTTTTTTTATTTATTTATTTTTTTTTATTTTTTATTTTTTTTACCAACTCTGTTTTGAAGACAATACTTCAAAAACACCAACAACTGTGGCTCAACACACCATTCAACACCCTCTATCCCATGGATTGATCGGACATTGCAGGACATGTTTGCATTCATGTCTTTAATTGTTTACATGGGTGTAGTCAAATGCTCTTCTTTCACTGATTACTGGCGTGGGGGTCATCTTTATAGCTTGCCGTTTCCGAGACTGGTAATAACTGGTAAAAGTTCCTCAGGATCTCCCAGTCCCTTCACCTCAGCAGCTCTGTGGGGGATGCTGCTAATGGTGAAAGGAGAGGCACAGGAGCCTACGACCGTGTGGGTAAGATAAAGCCGCTCTACGAGGAGATGAGGGACTCCTGCAGAAGAAGCTATCACCCTGGCCAGGAAATCGCCATTGATGAGCGAATGGTTGCCTCAAAAGCCTGCACTGGTCTGAAACAATATATGAAAAACAAGCCTGTTCGCTGGGGTTATAAACTTTGTTCTGGCAGACTCCAGGAACGGTTATACATGGGACTTTTGTTTATGAGCGCAGAGAGAGGGAGAGATCGTGTTGTCTCATGTCATATGATCGTTAACAAATTTAACACATCAGCAGAGGTGCTCATTTTCCATACAGGTTTTAGTGGCTTGACAGTTAAAAGTGAAGTATGGATTTGATTTACTGGGTTCCTGCAATTTATAGATATATATGTAAAAAGTTATATAGTAGTACTCGGAATACTTTTTCAGCATAGCACTTGTTTTACTTTGTTGACCATTTTTACCACCGGTTCCGTTATGGGTCTTCAAATGTCCTTTGTGCTTTGTCACTTGCGATTTTTACAATGTCTGGCATGTTGCCAATAACCTGTAAATATATGTGGATTTAGATGTGTAAATAGTTATATAGTAATGCTTATTTTGCACTACTTTCTCACCATAGCACTTATTTGACATTTTTTACCAAAGGGTCCTTTTTGTGTCTTCAAATGTTCTTTGTGCTTTGTCGCATGTAGCAGATAACCTGTACATACATAATTGTAAATATGTGTATTTAGATATGTTAATAGCTGTAAATATTGTTTATACACTTTTATACACTACTTTTCAACCTTACCACTTGTTTTGACTTTTTTTTTTTTACACACAGTTACAAAACTGCAATTTATTGTGTTTATGCTTCTGTTACTCTGTGTCAGAAATACTGACAGTGATTCTGGATATGAGATAGGATACATCTTAATGTAACCTTTCAATAGAGCCCTGAATGATGACTGTAACGTCAAATGTTCATGGGTAGCAGTCTTTTTAGTCTAGGTATGTGACCATCATTACCAAGGTTCCTTTTAGGGTCACCAAAATGTCCGTTTTCGTAAACGCCTAGACATATACCCATACAAAAACAGGTGTAAAATAATGATTTTATGAGATATATGAAATTTCAACTGGGACTATGTAAGACTTATTGCTATAGCCCTATTGTGTTTTCAGACTAATAGGTCCCAGCAATAATCATCTACAGGCATTTTTCTATAAAAAATAATGCAGACGGACATAAAAAAAATATTTTCCAGTATATTCAAACTTCTATTACTCAAAGCCAATAGCACGTACAGTAATTCTAACTGTTGGGAAAGAAGCCTCAGAGTGTTACCTTTCAAAAGAAACCATAAACATGCATGTAAACAAATGTAGAAGCTTCAACTTTACTATGGGTATGCCGTATGCGTTGCCTTGGGTATCGTCCTAATTTTACAGGTGTTTTTTTCCTTAATCAAAAAAACTCTGGTCTCAGTCCTGGTCTCTGTCCTCTGGTCTCTTTCTGTCAGTCTGTCCTCTGGTCTCTGTCCTGGTCTCTGTCTGGTCTCTGTCCTCTGGTCTCTGTCCTGGTCTCTGTCCTCTGGTCTCTGTCTGTCTGTCTGTCTGTCTGTCCTCTGGTCTCTGTCTGTCTGGTCTCTGTCCTGGGGCCTATTGCACAAAAGTAGAATAAAGAAATCCAGGATAAGTGAAAAAGCGCAGCTTGACTTAGTGTGATCCACTCATCGCGGCTCAATCGGTTGCACGTTTGCCGAACCAGGATAAGTTGGTGAAGCTATGTCAAGCCAGGTGTACATAGCTGGGATAAGTGCACGTTCACGGATTTCTTAAATAGACCACGGTATCGATCACAGATTTACTGATGCAGAAATGGAAAAGACGTGTGCAGCTTCACCCGCTGAGCAGCAGCTTCTAATGGAAATTTACGAGGAGGTGAAACATATAATATGCAAAAAGGGAAATACGGCTGTTATCAAACGGGAAAAAAAGGCCGACAGACAATAAATCTACTTAGTCAATCCACGTTTTAATTGCTTTAATATGCTTGTTTTATGTGTTGGATTTATTGCTGTATATGTTTTTATGCGCTAAATGTGCTGGTTTTAGTGTAAAGTGTCTTTGAGTAGCTTCTTGTGGAAGTATGATGATGTGAAACACATTATTGCCTGTAAAGCTGTATATAAATTAAAAAATAATTCTTGTTCCTGGGAAATTTATAAGGACTAAGCTTAATTTCAAAGCTTATTCATAATGCGAGAATATGTTTTACAAGCATATGCACAGATCTCCATAAGCTATGTCTAATTCTAAATATCTTTCTACAATATATGTTCATACAGAACAAGCATGACTGGACAAAAACTAGAAAAAGAAGTTACTTCAATAAGTAAGCATTTCTGTAAAACAATGTAGCCTGTTATTATTCATGTTTTTTTTTTTCTCACTCCCAAGCTTCAAGATGACAAGTGACAGCCCCAATATAAAATGATTAAGAAGCTTTGTGGCATTCCAACACATTCTCACTCCCATTCGGTAAAAAAGGATGTTTGATCAGGTGCCATTGTCGTCGTTATTGATGCAAAAAGTCCGCTTTTAGAGTCCGCTGCACGGTGTGGGAGGATTCCCCTGCCTCCCCCCCCCTCCCCGCGTTGCATGGGCGGGGGCACATTTCACGGGGACAGCAGCGGAGGAAAAGCCCATTTCCTCCGTATCGTCCCACTTTTTACCATTACAATCTCAACAACAGTAGTAGGATTTAAATCAAACTCGTGACAACAATAGTGACAAGAAATGCATGTTAATAAAATGAAGCAGAAAACATTCAGAAGACAACGGAATAACACGTTTATTTCGGTTCAGAGCGGCAGCTGATTTAACACATCAGACTCCAGGATTAATCTTAGCCTGCCTGTTAGCCTGCTCTGGACCAGGCTAGCTGCAAAGAATAAATCACCATGGTTACTTGGCTGGGTTTAATTCAACCTGCTTTTGTGCAACCAAGTCAAAGCTAAATTCATCCAGGATAACCTGAATATCCCGGCTTAATCCCTTATCCTGGTTTTGTGCAATACCCCTCTGGTCTCTGTCTGTCTGTCTGGTCTCTGTCCTCTGGTATCTGTCCTCTGGTCTCTGTCCTGGTCTCTGTCAGTCTGGTCTCTGTCCTCTGATCTCTGTCCTGGTCTCTGTCCTCTGGTCTCTGTCCTCTGTTCTCTGTCTGTCCTGGTCTCTGTCCTCTGGTCTCTGTCCTGGTCTCTGTCTGTCAGTCTGGTCTCTGTCCTCTGGTACAGTCCTGGTCTCTGTCCTCTGGTCTCTGTCTGTCTGTCTGGTCTCTGTTTTTCTCTGGTCTCTGTCCTGTGGTCTCTGTCCTGGTCTCTGTCTGTCGCGGCCTGCTCTGGTACTGTTCGTCTCTGTCCTGGTCTCTGCCTCTGTCTCTGGCTCTTTCTGTCCTCTGTTCTTGGGTCTGTCCTCTGGCTCTGCCTGGTCTCTGTCGTTCTGGCTCTGCTCTTCTGGTCTCTGTCTCTGGTCTCTGCCTCTGGTCTCTGTCGCTGTCGTTTTGGTCTCTGTCCTCTGTCCTCTGGTCTCTGCTCTGGTCTCTGTCTGGTCTCTGTCTGCGTCTGGTCTCTGTCTCTGGTCTTGTCCTGGTCTCTGTCTCTGGTCTCTGTCCTTTCTCTGCCTCTGTTCTGTCTGGTCTCTGTCTCTGGTCTCTGTCCTCGTCTCTGTCTGTCTTGGTCTCTGTCCTCTATCTGTCCGGTCTCTGTCCTCTGGTCTCTGTTTTGGTCTCTCCTCTGTTCTCTGTCTGTCCTGGTCTTGTCCTCTGGTCTGTCTGGTCTGTCTGTCAGTCTGGTCTCTGTCCTCTGGTCTCTGTCTTCTGGTCTCTGTCCTCTGTTCTCTGTCTGTCCTGGTCTCTGTCCTGTGGTCTCTGTCCTGGTCTCTGTCTGTCAGTCTGGTCTCTGTCCTCTGGTACTGTCCTGGTCTCTGTCCTCTGGTCTCTGTCCTGGTCTCTGTCCTCTGTCCTCTGTTCTCTGTCTGTCCTGGTCTCTGTCCTGTGGTCTCTGTCCTGGTCTCTGTCTGTCTGTCTGGTCTCTGTCTTCTGGTACTGTCCTGGTCTCTGTCCTCTGGTCTCTGTCCTCTGGTTTCTGTCCTCTGGTCTCTGTCTTCTGGTCTCTATCCTCTGTTCTCTGTCTGTCCTGGTCTCTGTCTGTCAGTCTGGTCTCTGTCCTCTGGTCTCTGGTCTCTGTCCTCTGTTCTCTGTCTGTCCTGCTCTCTGTCCTGTGGTCTCTGTCCTGGTCTCTGTCTGTCAGTCTGGTCTCTGTCCTCTGGTTCTGTCCTGGTCTCTGTCCTCTGTACTCTGGTCTCTGTCCTCTGTTCTCTGTCTGTCCTGGTCTCTGTCCTCTGGTCTCTGTCCTCTGGTCTCTGTCTGTCTGTCTGGTCTCTGTCCTCTGGTCTCTGTCTCTGGTCTCTGTCCTCTGTCCTCTGTTCTCTGTCTGTCCTTCTCTCTGTCCTGTGGTCTCTGTCCTGGTCTCTGTCTGTCAGTCTGGTCTCTGTCCTCTGGTACTGTCCTGGTCTCTGTCATCTGGTTTCTGTCCTCTGTTCTATGTCTTCTGGTCTCTGTCTGTCTGTCTGGTCTCTGTCCTCTGGTCTCTGTCCTGGTCTCTGTCTGTCTGTCTGGTCTCTGTTCTCTGGTCTCTGCCTCTGGTCTCTGTCCTGGTCTCTGTCCTCTGGTCTCTGTCTGGCTCTGTCTGGTCTCTGTCCTCTGGTCTCTGTCCTCTGGTCTCTGTCCTCTGTTCTCTGTCTGTCCTCTGGTCTCTGTCTGTCTGGTCTCTGTCCTCTGGTCTCTGTCCTCTGGTCTCTGTCCTGGTCTCTGTCTGTCTGTCTGGTCTCTGTCCTCTGGTCTCTGTCCTGGTCTCTGTCCTCTGGTCTCTGTCCTCTGGTCTCTGTCTGTCCTGGTCTCTGTCCTCTGGTCTCTGTCCTGGTCTCTGTCTGTCAGTCTGGTCTCTGTCCTCTGGTATTGTCCTGGTCTCTGTCCTCTGGTCTCTGTCTGTCTGTCTGGTCTCTGTCCTCTGGTCTCTGGTCTCTGTCCTGTGGTCTCTGTCCTGGTCTCTGTCTGTCAGTCTGGTCTCTGTCCTCTGGTACTGTCCTGGTCTCTGTCCTGGTCTCTGTCCTCTGTCCTCTGGTCTCTGTCCTCTGTCCTCTGTTCTCTGTCTGTCCTGGTCTCTGTCCTCTGGTCTCTGTCCTGGTCTCTGTCTGTCTGTCTGGTCTCTGTCCTCTGGTACTGTCCTGGTCTCTGTCCTCTGGTCTCTGTCCTCTGGTCTCTGTCTGTCTGTCTGTCTGTCTGGTCTCTGTCCTCTGTCCTCTGGTCTCTGTCCTCTGGTCTCTGTCTTCTGGTCTCTGTCTGTCTGTCTGGTCTCTGTCCTCTGGTCTCTGTCCTGGTCTCTGTCTGTCTGGTCTCTGTTCTCTGTTCTCTGTCCTCCTCTGTCCTGGTCTCTGTCCTCTGGTCTCTGTCCTGGTCTCTGTCTGTCAGTCTGGTCTCTGTCCTCTGGTCTCTGTCCTGGTCTCTGTCCTCTGGTCTCTGTCTTCTGGTCTCTGTCCTCTGTTCTCTTCTGTCTGTCTGGTCTCTGTCCTCTGGTCTCTGTCCTGGTCTCTGTCTGTCTGTCTGGTCTCTGTCCTCTGGTCTCTGTCTTCTGGTCTCTGTCCTCTGTTCTCTGTCTGTCCTGGTCTCTGTCCTCTGGTCTCTGTCCTGGTCTCTGTCTGTCCGTCTGGTCTCTGTCCTCTGGTCTCTGTCCTGGTCTCTGTCCTCTGGTCTCTGTCCTGGTCTCTGTCCTCTGTCCTCTGTTCTCTGTCTGTCCTGGTCTCTTTCCTGTGGTCTCTGTCCTGGTCTCTGTCTGTCAGTCTGGTCTCTGTCTTCTGGTCTCTGTCCTGGTCTCTGTCCTCTGGTCTCTGTCCTCTGGTCTCTGTCCTCTGGTCTCTGTCTTCTGGTCTCTGTCCTCTGTTCTCTGTCTGTCCTGGTCTCTGTCTGTCTGTCTGGTCTCTGTCCTCTGGTCTCTGGTCTCTGTCCTCTGTTCTCTGTCTGTCCTGCTCTCTGTCCTGTGGTCTCTGTCCTGGTCTCTGTCTGTCAGTCTGGTCTCTGTCCTCTGGTCTCTGTCCTGGTCTCTGTCCTCTGTACTCTGGTCTCTGTCCTCTGTTCTCTGTCTGTCTGTCTGGTCTCTGTCCTCTGGTCTCTGTCCTCTGGTCTCTGTCTGTCTGTCTGGTCTCTGTCCTCTGGTCTCTGGTCTCTGGTCTCTGTCCTCTGTCCTCTGTTCTCTGTCTGTCCTTCTCTCTGTCCTGTGGTCTCTGTCCTGGTCTCTGTCTGTCTGTCTGGTCTCTGTCCTCTGGTCTCTGTCTGGTCTCTGTCATCTGGTCTCTGTCCTCTGGTCTCTGTCTTCTGGTCTCTGTCTGTCTGTCTTGTCTCTGTCCTCTGGTCTCTGTCCTGGTCTCTGTCTGTCAGTCTGGTCTCTGTTCTCTGGTCTCTGTCCTCTGGTCTCTGTCCTGGTCTCTGTCCTCTGGTCTCTGTCCTGTCTCTGTCCTGGTCTCTGTCCTCTGGTCTCTGTCCTCTGGTCTCTGTCCTCTGTTCTCTGTCTGTCCTCTGGTCTCTGTCTGTCTGGTCTCTGTCCTCTGGTCTCTGTCCTCTGGTCTCTGTCCTGGTCTCTGTCTGTCTGTCTGGTCTCTGTCCTCTGGTCTCTGGTCTCTGTCCTGGTCTCTGTCTGTCTGTCTGGTCTCTGTCCTCTGGTCTCTGTCCTCTGGTCTCTGTCCTGGTCTCTGTCTGTCTGTCTGTCTGGTCTCTGTCCTCTGGTCTCTGTCTGGTCTCTGTCTGTCAGTCTGGTCTCTGTCCTCTGGTCTCTGTCCTCTGGTCTCTGTCTTCTGGTCTCTGTCTGTCTGTCTGGTCTCTGTCCTCTGGTCTCTGTCCTGGTCTCTGTCTGTCAGTCTGGTCTCTGTTCTCTGGTCTCTGTCCTCTGGTCTCTCTCCTGGTCTCTGTCATCTGTCCTCTGTCCTCTGTCCTCTGTTCTCTGTCTGTCCTCTGGTCTCTGTCTGTCTGGTCTCTGTCCTCTGGTCTCTGTCCTGGTCTCTGTCTGTCTATCTGGTCTCTGGTCTCTGTTCTCTGGTCTCTGGTCTATGTCCTGTTCTCTGTCTGTCTGTCTGGTCTCTGTCCTCTGGTCTCTGTCCTCTGGTCTCTGTCCTGGTCTCTGTGTCTGTCTGTCTGTCTGTCTGTCTCTGTCTGTCCTGGTCTCTGTCCTCTGGTCTCTGTCCTGGTCTCTGCCCTCTGGTCTCTGTCCTCTGGTCTCTGTCTGTCTGTCTGTCTGGTCTCTGTCCTCTGGTCTCTGTCTGTCTTTCTGGTCTCTGTCCTCGGGTCTCTGTCTGTCCTCTGGTCTCTCTTTGTCTGTCTGGTCTCTGTCCTCTGGTCTCTGTCCTGGCCTCTGTCTGTCTGTGTGGTCTGTCTGGTCTGTCTGTCTGTCTGTCTGTCTGGTCTCTGTCCTCTGGTCTGTCTGTCTGTCCTGGTCTCAGGTCTCTCTCTCTCTCCTGGTCTCTGGTCTCTGTCTGTCTGTCCTGGTCTCTGTCTGTCTGTTATGGTCTCTGTCCTCTGGTTTGTCTGTCTTTCTCCCTCCTTATCTGTCTGTGTTTCCCGCCCTCCCTCTGCCTGTATCTGTCCCACCTGTCTCCCTCCCTCCCTCCCTCTTTTTCTCTATGCCTCCCTCCCTCCTTCTTTCTGTTTTCTCTGTCTTGTTCCCTCCTATGTTCCCCTCCTTCCTTCCTTTTGTCTTCCTCTCTCCTTCTCTCCTTCCTTCCCCCTTTCTCTCTCCCTCCCTCCATCTCAATCTCTCTCTCCATCACTTCTCTCTCTCTCTCTCTCTCTCTCTCTCTCTCTCTCTCCTTCCTTCCTCTCTGTGTGTGTGTGGCTGTGGCTGTATGTGGCTTCTTAGAGTGATGATGTCATTATTCAGAGTGTGGAGCTTCAAAAAAATTATCTTTGTCCATTCTCCTTAAATTGCTCTCACACCCACAATTTTTACTGGTCATAAACAATTTATACATCAAAACGTAGGTATTTTTGTCTAGTTTCAGAGAATCTAATCAGTTAAGCGATATGTCTTATACTTTGGGCTCAGCAAGCTTCCAAATGATGAGAGTAACAAATTTTCCTCCATCCGCTGCATCCGCTTCCTCCATATTTTCCAGTGAACAGCAGAACTTACCACTTTTTTAAATTGCTGATTTGCCCACATTTTTAAGTTTATCAACATAAATTTTATACCGATACATTCACATTGGCCTTGTGGTGCTCACGATGACGTCATTTGACTGATAGCAGTTATCGGTTTGCCAGTTTGAGCCTTTATTTGAGAGCTTGCTCTCAGTGTCTCTGAGCTGCCTGTGGCCCAGCTGACATTTTAAGCAGGTGTTGCTCATCAACTGATTAAACTTCAAAGCATGTTTACCAACATTAACTGGCATTGGTTACCATGACAAAACTTTCACAGACACACCCAGATACTACAGGCAGATATTTGAACAGTAGTCTATACAGATACTACAGGCAGTAATATGAACAGTAGTCTATAGCTTTGGCCTTCCACTTCTGTCTGTCTGTCTTCTCTGTTCTATTCTCTTGTTCTGGTCTGCCTGTCTGTCTGTCTGTCTATCCTGGTCTCTGTCCTCTGGTCTCTGTCCTAGTATCTGTCCTATGGTCTCTGTCCTCTGGTCTCTGTCTGTCTTTCTGGTCTCTGTCCTCTGGTCTCTGTATGTCTGTGTGGTCTCTGTCCTGGTCTCTGGTCTCTGTCTGTCTGTCTGTCTGTCTGTCTGGTCTCTGTCTTCTGGTCTCTGTCTGACTGGTCTCTGTCCTCTGGTCTCTGTCCTCTGGTCTCTGTCCTGGTCTCTGTCCTCTGGTCTCTGTCCTCTGGTCTCTGTCCTCTGGTCTGTCTCTGTCCTCTGGTCTCTGTCCTAGTGTCTGTCCTATGGTCTCTGTCCTCTGGTCTCTGTCCTCTGGTCTCTGGTCTCTCTTTGTCTGTCTGGTCTCTGTCCTCTGGTCTCTGTCCTGGCCTCTGTCTGTCTGTGTGGTCTGTCTGGTCTGTCTGTCTGTCTGTCTGGTCTCTGTCCTCTGGTCTGTCTGTCTGTCCTGGTCTCAGGTCTCTCTCTCTCTCCTGGTCTCTGGTCTCTGGTCTCTGTCTGTCTGTTATGGTCTCTGTCCTCTGGTCTGTCTGTCTTTCTCCCTCCTTATCTGTCTGTGTCTCCCGCCCTCCCTCTGCCTGTATCTGTCCCACCTGTCTCCCTCCCTCCCTCCCTCTTTTTCTCTATGCCTCCCTCCCTCCTTCTTTCTGTTTTCTCTGTCTTGCTCCCTCCTATGTTCCCCTCCTTCCTTCCTTTTGTCTTCCTCTCTCCTTCTCTCCTTCCTTCCCCCTTTCTCTCTCCCTCCCTCCCTCCATCTCAATCTCTCTCTCCATCACTTCTCTCTCTCTCTCTCTCTCTCTCTCTCTCTCCCTTCCTTCCTCTCTGTGTGTATGTGGCTTCTTAGAGTGATGATGTCATTATTCAGAGTGTGGAGCTTCAAAAAAATTATCTTTGTCCATTCTCCTTAAATTGCTCTCACACCCACAATTTTTACTGGTCATAAACAATTTATACATCAAAACGTAGGTATTTTTGTCTAGTTTCAGAGAATCTAATCAGTTAAGCGATATGTCTTATACTTTGGGCTCAGCAAGCTTCCAAATGATGAGAGTAACAAATTTTCCTCCATCCGCTGCATCCGCTTCCTTCATATTTTCCAGTGAACAGCAGAACGAACCACTTTTTTAAATTGCTGATATGCCCACATTTTTAAGTTTATCAACATAAATTTTATACCGATACATTCACATTGGCCTTGTGGTGCTCAGGATGACGTCATTTGACTGATAGCAGTTATCGGTTTGCCAGTTTGAGCCTTTATTTGAGAGCTTGCTCTCAGTGTCTCTGAGCTGCCTGTGGCCCAGCTGACAGTTTAAGCAGGTGTTGCTCATCAACTGATTAAACTTCAAAGCATGTTTACCAACATTAACTGGCATTGGTTACCATGACAAAACTTTCACAGACACACCCAGATACTACAGGCAGAGATTTGAACAGTAGTCTATACAGATACTACAGGCAGTAATATGAACAGTAGTCTATAGCTTTGGCCTTCCACTTCTGTCTGTCTGTCTTCTCTGTTCTATTCTCTTGTTCTGGTCTGTCTGTCTGTCTGTCTGTCTATCCTGGTCTCTGTCCTCTGGTCTCTGTCCTAGTATCTGTCCTATGGTCTCTGTCCTCTGGTCTCTGTCTGTCTTTCTGGTCTCTGTCCTCTGGTCTCTGTCTGTCTGTGTGGTCTCTGTCCTGGTCTCTGGTCTCTGTCTGTCTGTCTGTCTGTCTGTCTGGTCTCTGTCTTCTGGTCTCTGTCTGACTGGTCTCTGTCCTCTGGTCTCTGTCCACTGGTCTCTGTCCTGGTCTCTGTCCTCTGGTCTCTGTCCTCTGGTCTCTGTCCTCTGGTCTGTCTCTGTCCTCTGGTCTCTGTCCTAGTGTCTGTCCTATGGTCTCTGTCCTCTGGTCTCTGTCCTCTGGTCTCTGTCTGTCTTTCTGGTCTCTGTCCTCGGGTCTCTGTCTGTCCTCTGGTCTCTCTTTGTCTGTCTGGTCTCTGTCCTCTGGTCTCTGTCCTGGCCTCTGTCTGTCTGTGTGGTCTGTCTGGTCTGTCTGTCTGTCTGTCTGGTCTCTGTCCTCTGGTCTGTCTGTCTGTCCTGGTCTCAGGTCTCTCTCTCTCTCCTGGTCTCTGGTCTCTGTCTGTCTGTTATGGTCTCTGTCCTCTGGTCTGTCTGTCTTTCTCCCTCGTTATCTGTCTGTGTCTCCCGCCCTCCCTCTGCCTGTATCTGTCCCACCTGTCTCCCTCCCTCCCTCCCTCTTTTTCTCTATGCCTCCCTCCCTCCTTCTTTCTGTTTTCTCTGTCTTTCTCCCTCCTATGTTCCCCTCCTTCCTCATTTTGTCTTCCTCTCTCCTTCTCTCCTTCCTTCCCCCTTTCTCTCTCCCTCCCTCCCTCCATCTCAATCTCTCTCTCCATCACTTCTCTCTCTCTCTCTCTCTCTCTCTCTCCCTTCCTTCCTCTCTGTGTGTATGTGGCTTCTTAGAGTGATGATGTCATTATTCAGAGTGTGGAGCTTCAAAAAAATTATCTTTGTCCATTCTCCTTAAATTGCTCTCACACCCACAATTTTTACTGGTCATAAACAATTTATACATCAAAACGTAGGTATTTTTGTCTAGTTTCAGAGAATCTAATCAGTTAAGCGATATGTCTTATACTTTGGGCTCAGCAAGCTTCCAAATGATGAGAGTAACAAATTTTCCTCCATCCGCTGCATCCGCTTCCTCCATATTTTCCAGTGAACAGCAGAACGAACCACTTTTTTAAATTGCTGATATGCCCACATTTTTAAGTTTATCAACATAAATTTTATACCGATACATTCACATTGGCCTTGTGGTGCTCAGGATGACGTCATTTGACTGATAGCAGTTATCGGTTTGCCAGTTTGAGCCTTTATTTGAGAGCTTGCTCTCAGTGTCTCTGAGCTGCCTGTGGCCCAGCTGACAGTTTAAGCAGGTGTTGCTCATCAACTGATTAAACTTCAAAGCATGTTTACCAACATTAACTGGCATTGGTTACCATGACAAAACTTTCACAGACACACCCAGATACTACAGGCAGAGATTTGAACAGTAGTCTATACAGATACTACAGGCAGTAATATGAACAGTAGTCTATAGCTTTGGCCTTCCACTTCTGTCTGTCTGTCTTCTCTGTTCTATTCTCTTGTTCTGGTCTGTCTGTCTGTCTGTCTATCCTGGTCTCTGTCCTCTGGTCTCTGTCCTAGTATCTGTCCTATGGTCTCTGTCCTCTGCTCTCTGTCTGTCTTTCTGGTCTCTGTCCTCTGGTCTCTGTCCTCTGGTCTCTGTCTGTCTGTGTGGTCTCTGTCCTGGTCTCTGGTCTCTGTCTGTCTGTCTGTCTGTCTGGTCTCTGTCTTCTGGTCTCTGTCTGACTGGTCTCTGTCCTTGTCCTCTGTCCTCTGGTCTCTGTCCTGGTCTCTGTCCTCTGGTCTCTGTCCTCTGGTCTGTGTCTGTCCTCTGGTCTCTGTCCTATGGTCTCTGTCCTATGGTCTCTGTCCTCTGGTCTCTGTCCTCTGGTCTCTGTCTGTCTTTCTGGTCTCTGTCCTCGGGTCTCTGTCTGTCTGTCTGGTCTCTGTCCTCTGGTCTCTGTCTGTCTGTCTGTCTGTCTGTCTGTGTCTCTGTCCTCTGTCCTCTGTCCTCTGTCCTCTGGTCTCTGTCTGTCTGGTCTCTGTCTGACTGGTCTCTGTCCTCTGGTCTCTGTCCTCTGGTCTCTGTCCTGGTCTCTGTCCTCTGGTCTCTGTCCTCTGGTCTCTGTCTGTCCTCTGGTCTCTGTCTGTCTGTCTGGTCTCTGTCCTCTGGTCTCTGTCCTCTGGTCTCTGTCCTGGTCTCTGTCTGTCTGATCTCTGTCCTCTGGTCTCTGTCCTGGTCTCTGTCTGTCCGTCTGGTCTGTCTGTCTGTCTGGTCTCTGTCCTCTGGTCTCTGTCTGTCTGTCCTGGTCTCTGGTCTCTGTTTGTCTGTCCTGGTCTCTGTCTGTCTGTTATGGTCTCTGTCCTCTGGTCTGTCTGTCTGATAAATTTTATACCGATACGTTCACAAAGGCCTTGTGGTGCTCAGGATGACGTCATTTGACTGATAGCAGTTATCGGTTTGCCAGTTGAGCCTTTATTTGAGAGCTTGCTCTCAGCGTCTCTGAGCTGCCTGTGGCCCAGCTGACAGTTTAACCCCTTAACGTTCCGACGGCCCATGGGCGGGCCGTCGGCGTCTTTTTAACACGTGATGCTATGTATACAGCTCCTATATAGCCACGTCGCACTGCTTGCTCTGAGGGAATTACTTTGTGAATGTGCTGTATGTGGTTCCTACTCTTGTAGTCGGTACTCTTTTAAGTAGTTACTCATGCCACACATCTTTAGAAAGCTAAAACTCTTGTGATTTCACAACTCTTGTGATACAAACTATTCCAAGACACGATAACAACAGCAGGTACAATCATCCCCTCTGTCTGAGTAACAAACAACTACAAAATTGGGTAACTCACCTTTGAAGCCTCATTGTAATCCACGGCTTGTGCAGCCTTGGTTTCTTTCTACTAGTGAAACAGCGCTTTGCAGTCATTTTCTTCAAACATCTTTTATGATGTTCCTATGTCAGAACTAATAAACAGCCGCTTTCATGGATGCTTTTAAACCAAGTTTCCAACAAAAACAAAGCTTGCCTGTACTTCCACCAGAATCTCTTCAGATCTTTAAAATGTAAACTATGTGCATTATTGTTCCTTAACCAACTTCTATATGTATAAACCTTGTGTTCATTTCACTGAAACAGCTTTGGTAGTCATTATTTTCTTCAGAAACTTTTCAAGAATATTCTTAAATGTCAGAATCATTAGTGTTGGCTCCAAACACTTCTTATGTATGGCAATTTGTTTTAACAGCTGTCGTCATTTTCTCTGGGAACTTTTATGAGGATGCCCCTGGCGCCGTAGCAGGTTCTCGACATATAAGACATAGGAAGGATGTTCCCGCCGAATTCCTCAAAGTGTGAATGCTTGACGTTTTGGCATTGTTTCCATCAAACTTCGGTAATACTCTACTGTGAACAGTCTCAATGTTTCATTTCACAAATCGTGTGATTCTAATCTACCATCTTCTTGAGTAAACCTATTTTAATTACAAAGCTTGGCTTCCTACTAAACTTCCCCAAGATGCTTCTATTTTGTGAATCATGTGTATTGTGCTCCAGTGTTAAAATGACGTTTAAACCTTGTTTTCCCACTAGACCGCTCATGAAGATGTTCCTATGTCAGAATCATGGTTGGGTAAACAGCTGCTTACGACGTTTAAACCTTGTTTCCATCACTAAAACAGCTTTGTCATAATTTCCTACCAGAATGTCTCATCAAGATGTGTCTATTTAAGAATCATGTGTATTATGGCTCTAAACAACTTCTCATTGCGTCTAAAACTGCTTTTCATCTATGAAACAGTTTTGCAGTCATTTTCTTCAAGAAACTTTTATGAAGATATTCCTATGTCAAAATCATGTGTGTTATGGCTCATAACAATTTCTTATGGCGTATAAACCTTGTGTTCATCAATGAAACAGCTTTGCAGTCATTTTCTTCAAGAAACTTTTCATGAATATTTTCCTATGTCAGAATCATGTGTGGCTGCTTACGACGTTTAAACCTTGTTTCCATCACTAAAACTTGCTGCAATTTCCTACGGGAATCTCTCATCAAGATGTTTCTATTTAAGAATCATGTGTATTATGTCTCCAAAGAACTTCTTATGGCGTACAAACTTGGTTTTCATCACTGAAACAGCTTTGCAGTAACATCCTACCAGAATCTCTCATCAAGATGTTTCTATTTAAAAATCGTGTATTATGGCTCCAAAAACTTCTTATTGCGTCTAAAACTGCTTTTTAGATGAAACAGCTTTGCAGTCATTTTCTTCAAGAAACTTTTATGAAGATATTCCTATGTCAAAATAATGTCATGTGTCCATGTCTTATGTCTCCAAAGAACTTCTTATGGCGTACAAACTTGTTTTTCATCACTGAAACAGCTTTGCAGTCATTTTTTTCCAAGGAACTTTAATGAATATTTTCCTATGTCAGAACTACAAGTATTATGGCTCCAAAAACTTCTTATTGCGTCTAAAACTGCTTTTAGATGAAACAGCTTTGCAGTCATTTTCTTCAAGAAACTTTTATGAAGATATTCCTATGTCAAAATAATGTCATGTGTCCATGTCTTATGTCTCCAAAGAACTTCTTATGGCGTAAAATCCTTGTTTTCATGCTGAAACAGCTTTGCAGTCATTTTCTTCATGAAACTTTCATGGATGTTCCTATGTCATGTCATGTGAATCATGTGTTTTATGGCTCCAAACAGCGGTGTACGACGTTTAAACCTTGTTTCCATCACTAATACTTTGCAATAATTTCCTACCAGAATGTCTCATCAAGATGTTTCTATTTAAGAATCATGTGTATCATGTCTCCAAACATATTCTCATGGCGTTGGCCTGGTTTTCATTACAGTCATTTTCTTCAAGAAACTTTTATGAAGATGTTCCTATGTCAGAAGATGTTCTTACATAGGACATGACATAGAAGATGTTCCTATGTCAGAATCATGTGTGAATGCTTACGACGTTTTAACATTGTTTCCATCACTAAACCTTTGCAATAATATCCTACCAGAATGTCTCATCAAATGTTTCTATTTCAAAATCATGTGTATTCTGGTTCCAAACATCTTCTTGTGGAGTATAAACCTTGTTTCCATCGCTAAAGTCATTTCCTACCAGAACCTCTCAAGATGTTTCTATTTCAGAATCATGTGTATTATGGTTCCAAACATCTTCTTATGGCGTATAATCCTTGTTTACATCACTGAAACAGCTTTGCTGTCATTTTCTTCAAGAAACTTTTATCAAGATGTTCCTATGTCAGAATCATGTGTGGCTGCTTACGACGTTTAAACCTTGTTTCCATCACTAAAACTTGCAGTAATTTCCTACGGGAATGTGTCATCAAGATGTTTCTATTTAAGAATCATGTGTATTATGTCTCCAAAGAACTTCTTATGGCGTACAAACTTGGTTTTCATCACTGAAACAGCTTTGCAGTAACATCCTACCAGAATCTCTCATCAAGATGTTTCTATTTAAAAATCATGTGTATTATGGCTCCAAAAAACTTCTTATTGCGTCTAAAACTGCTTTTTAGATGAAACAGCTTTGCAGTCATTTTCTTCA
Source organism: Perca fluviatilis (assembly GCF_010015445.1). Classification (NCBI taxonomy): domain Eukaryota; kingdom Metazoa; phylum Chordata; class Actinopteri; order Perciformes; family Percidae; genus Perca; species Perca fluviatilis. Next base: position 4,899,023 of record NC_053116.1, read on the forward strand.
AGAAACTTTTATGAAGATATTCCTATGTCAAAATAATGTCATGTGTCCATGTCTTATGTCTCCAAAGAACTTCTTATGGCGTACAAACTTGTTTTTCATCACTGAAACAGCTTTGCAGTCATTTTTTTCAAGGAACTTTAATGAATATTTTCCTATGTCAGAATCATTAGTATTATGGCTCCAAACACTATGTCAAAATAATGTCATGTGTCCATGTCTTATGTCTCCAAAGAACTTCTTATGGCGTAAAATCCTTGTTTTCATGCTGAAACAGCTTTGCAGTCATTTTCTTCATGAAACTTTCATGGATGTTCCTATGTCATGTCATGTGAATCATGTGTTTTATGGCTCCAAACAGCGGTGTACGACGTTTAAACCTTGTTTCCATCACTAATACTTTGCAATAATTTCCTACCAGAATGTCTCATCAAGATGTTTCTATTTAAGAATCATGTGTATCATGTCTCCAAACATATTCTCATGGCGTTCGCCTGGTTTTCATTACAGTCATTTTCTTCAAGAAACTTTTATGAATACTTTCCTATGTCAGAATCATTAGTATTATGGCTCCAAACACTTCTCATGGCGTATAATCCTTGTTTACATCACTTAAACAGCTTTGCTGTCATTTTCTTCAAGAAACTTTTATGAAGATGTTCCTATGTCAGAAGATGTTCTTACATAGGACATGACATAGAAGATGTTCCTATGTCAGAATCATGTGTGGCTGCTTGCGATGTTTTAACCTTGTTTCCATCACTAAACCGTTGCAATAATTTCCTACCAGAATGTCTCATCAAGATTTGAAATATCAAAATCATGTGTATTCTGGTTCCAAACATCTTCTTATGGCGTATAAACCTTATTTTCATCACTTAAACGGCGGTTGCAGTAATTTCATACCAGAATGTCTCATCAAGATGTTTCTATTTAAGAATCATGTGTATTATGGCTCCAAACAAATTCTTATGGCGTATTAAACCTTGTTTTCATGCTGAACAGTCATTTCCTTCAAGAAACTTTCATGAATATGTTCCTATGTCAGAATCATGTGTATTATGGCTCCAAACAGCGATTTACGACGTTTAAACCTTGTTTCCATCACTAAAACTTTGCAATAATTTCCTACCAGAATCTCTCATCAAGATATTTCTAAATACGAATCATGTGTATCATGGTTCCAACCATCTTCTTATGGCGTATAAACTGTTTACCTCACTGAAACAGCTTTGCAGTAACATCCTACCAGAATCTCTCAAGATGTTTCTATTTAAAGATAATGTGTATTATAGCTCCAAACAACTTCTTATTGCGTCTAAAACTGCTTATCAATGAAACAGCTTTGCAGTCATTTTCTTCAAGAACCTTTTAATATTTTATATTCCTGTCAAAATCATGTGTATTATGGCTCATAACAAGTTCTTATAGCGTATAAACCTTGTTTTCATGCTGAAACAGCTTTGCAGTCATTTTCTTCATGAAAGTTTCATGAAGATGTTCCTATGGCAGAATCATGTGTGGGTAAGCTGCTTACGACGTTTAAACCTTGTTTCCATCACTAAAACTTGCAGTAATTTCCTACGGGAATTACGTTTAAACCTTGTTTTCCTACCAGAATCGCTCATAAAGATGTTTCTATTTCAGAATAATGTGTATTATGGTTCCAAACATCTTCTTATGGCGTATAAACCTTGTTTTCATCACTAAAACGGCGGTTGCTAATTTCATACCAGAATGTCTCATCAATACATATTGAGCTGTCCTCGAGTGCCGTAATGCCTGTCTATTTAAGAGTCATGTGTATTATGGCTCCAAACAAGTTATTATGGCGTATTAAACCTTGTTTTCATGCTGAAAAAGCTTTGCAGTCATTTCCTTCAAGAAACAGAATTCAGAATCATGTGTTTTATGGCTCCAAACAGCTGCTTTCGACGTCTAAACCTTGTTTCCATCACTAAATCTTTGCATTAATTTCCTACCAGAAATCTCTCATCAAGATCTTTTAAAATAAGAATCATGTGTATTATGGTTCCAAATATTTTATTATGGCGTATAAACCTATTTTTCATCACTGAAATAGCTTTGCTGTCATTCCCTTCAAGAAACCTTTATGAAGATGTTCCTATGTGGTCCATAGAAACCCAGAAATTTGATATAAAAGTATTTTTACTCTATACTATTTATACTCATGCTCCACTGTACCAAACAAATTACCACCTCAACTTTCATGCTTCTTGCGGTCAGAGCGATCGGGGCAGTGTGGATAGCAATATTACGCAACTGAGCTGGGCCAGGGTCACCATGAACCTTCAAGATTCTTGACGATTCTCAAGGACTTTGTGTTGCAATGATGGCTTGAGAAGCTGCTCTCACCGCAATCAGTATGAATAAACTGACGGTTCGTGGTGACCATGCGCACTGTCTGGACCGCACCAACTACAGAAGCATGAAACCTATTTTATGTTGGGCTGGTTAAATTATAACGAGGAAGATTCTATATAATATTTACTCAACAGGTATATTTCACCACCAGTAAATGTAAAATAGCCTCCAAGCTAATGCTGTCACATTTTGCATTTTTTATGTATTATTAGTGTATTGTCCCTGATAAATAAACCTTATATAAATACATTTACAACATGCTGTGAATGTGTTGTTTTCTGTTTTGACCACTAGAGCAAGGGGTCATCAACTGCATTTTTCCAAGGGCCAGAATTTTCCAAAGCAGACACTCCAGGGGCCAGACTTTCAAATAAATGAATAAAATGTATTTAAATACCATATACGTCATTTTCCCCCCTCATTCTTTCTAAATTATTACTTAGTAATTAGTACCCTTTTGTCCCCCCTTTCTTACGCCATTGCTCACTGTTTACTGTAAACATGAGATGCTGGACAGTGAGTGCCACATCCAGGGCTCTCAAGTAACACTACTCTCAATAGTGTCACTGTCTGTCAGCTCCACACGATGGCTAATGTTCTCAGACCGCAGCCTCTCATGAAGGACCAGTACAGCACAGGTAGGCCAAACCCTGCAATATATTTTAGATTCTGAAGAATTACTTGAAGTACATCCAGTATTAGAGGTATATTAAGCTGTGACATTAAGATGTCCTCATTATCAGTCCGAACTTTAAAACTGTTTGTGACAAAACCTGCGTGAAGAAAGGTATGTTTGCAATACACTTTCTTTCGTTTTCAAATTGTATAACGGGGTGGGGGATACTACTAGTTGATGCTGTGTGATTGTTAACAATCACAAATGGTTGTAAACATAGAAATACTGCGGTGAACCCTTGCGCACTGCTGACACTACAGGATGACTACGCTAATGGACGAATCAGGAGAAAAAGAGACTTCAGGGACAATGATGATGGTTCGGCTAATATGCCAATTTAGATTCCCTTAAGCTGAGCTCTGGGTCCAGTAGCAACGTGCTGGAACCGTGCCATCCCGATCCAAATACAGGTACTCCCGGGAAACCGGCTGTTTTCAGAAGGAAATGTCAGATAGCTAAGTGCTTTTTTAATAAATGTTATGGTGTTATGGTCTGGTAGCGAAGCTGTCCTCGAGTGCCGTAATGCCTGTCTTTTTGGACGTATTATTAATAGATATAATTACATAAGCATCCTATGCACAGTTTTATAAATGAGATCCCAGCTCTGTTACCAATTCCTCATTACCTCCCATCCTGATACATTTCTTATTCATTACTCAGTGAGTAAAATAATTTAATGTTGTTAATACTTTTTCATTGTTTGTCTTAAATGTCAGTTTTGTCTAGATCAGAATGTATCTGACAGTGATTCTACCATATTTACGAGCAGCTTGACAGAGTATCTTAATTTCTCCCTGCTGGGTGAAATTGATCTTTATTTGGTGAGGGGTTTTGTGCTGTTGTGATGTGTTTGACATGTTTTTGATATGATTTCTGTTTCAGATAATGCAGTCCAAGCTGAAGCCTGTACAGGTCAGCTAAACCCGATTAAGGCTTCAAGGACTCACAACGAGCTTCACAAGGAACTGCTACTGGCCCACAAGAGGTAGGTACCATGCATGAACAACAAATGAACATGTGAACTATAACTTAACACTGTTAACTATAACTGCTATAACAGTGTTTTTTGTCCATCATTAAAATGCATTTCATGTCTCTCTTCTCAGTCATTCTTCTCTTAAGCAGGTGTCATTAAGAATGCATGGAGTCTCTTTCTTACTCTTACAAATGTGCAATAATACACCTTCTCTCCATGCTGATACAGTCTTTTTGGCCCCTGTGTGCATGAATCAGTGTAAACTGATACGTTTATAGGACTGACCTGGCTCCGCCATCGGCTTTTGCTAGCACACACACTTACCAGTGATAGCAATGGATTTTTATATTGCTGCCATTAATAGGCAGCAATTTTAAAGAATTTACACAATCTATTTTAAAATCTCAAGGTTATGTTAATCTGATGTTACTTTAAACAAAAAACCTGCCATGAGTTTTTGGTTTCTGTATTCCAATTTCCTTTCAATCATACAACCACTGACTTGAGACGATAGAGTATCTCAGACACACTGGTTTGTATTTATAGAAAAGGTGTGTGAAGGATGCATTTCACTAGCCTGGATACCAGCCGAACTGTTTCGGTGTGTCCCTGTGTGTTGTTGTGTGCGTGTGCAATTGTGCGCGGTCTGTGTGACAAATAGACCACTTTCATTAAAAGCAATTTCCAATTGCTACATATGTCAGAGCTAAAAATCCACATAAGCAGGACTTGAAAACCTGGTCTCCTACACAAAAGTCAGATGTCCTATCGACAAAAAGAGACACAGGACAGAGGACAGAGGACCGAGGACAGAGGACAGAGACCAGAGACCAAAGGACAGAGGACAGCTACCAGACTGACAGACAGACACCAGACAGAAAGACAGAGATCAGAGTCCAGAGACCAGAGAGACAGACAGAGACCAGAGGACAGAGACCTGGACAGAGACCAGACGGACAGAGACCAGACAGACAGAGACCAGAGGACAGAGGACAGAGACCAGACAGACAGACAGAGACCAGGACAGAGACCAGACAGACCGACAGAGACCAGAGAGACCAGAGGACAGAGGACAGAGGACAGAGACCATAAGACAGAGACCAGGACAGAGACTAGAGGACAGAGACCAGGACAGAGACCAGGACAGGGACCAGAAGAAAAGACCAGAGACCAGAAGACAGAGACCAGACAGACAGAGACCAGAGGACAGAGGACAGAGGACAGAGACCAGAGACCAGACAGAGACCAGAGGACAGAGGACAGAGACCAGAGGACAGAGACCAGACAGACAGACAGAGACCAGGACAGGGACCAGAAGACAAAGACCAGAGGACAGAGACCAGGACAGAGACAAGACAGACAGAGACCAGAGAGACAGACAGAGACCAGAGGACAGAGACCAGGACAGAGACCAGACAGACAGAGACCAGAGGACAGAGACCAGACAGACAGAGACCAGACAGACAGAGACCAGAGGACAGAGGAAAGAGGACAGAGGACAGAGACCAGAGGACAGAGACCAGACAGACAGACAGAGACCAGGACAGGGACCAGAAGACAAAGACCAGAGGATAAGTCTCCCACCCTACACACACCCCACAACCATACCCCCTTCCCCCTACCTCTCTCCTCTCTGCAGACATCCCCCCTAAGACTTGAATAACTGTATAATAACGCAACATGGTTATAATGCTTTACAAGCATAATAGCAGTAATAAATGCATAATGAGCACTGCGAGATGCATAACGGTGAGCACTTACCGCATAATCGTCATATCGGCATAATGTTTAACGTATAACTGCATAGCACATACACTCACGGCATAAGCTATTACGGACGCTATCAAGTACCGCGACAACGCATGCAAACGGTAGTAATGCTATTAACGCAATGCTAATAGCAGAATGTGACAGCATACGCAGCAGTTAATGGAATAAGGTACGTATGAGTTGGCATAACTGCACGTACGGCAAAAGCAGATAATGGCAACACGACAGCATAACTCGCATACACGATAACGCATGTCAAGTGCATTAACCGCACATTAAGCAACCGCACGTGGGTACATGTTAACTGCACAGATATAAGCAGTAATCGTGAATGAGAAAGGAGTATGCATAAGCACCAGTATGGCATAATGCAGTTTTAACGCAAATCAGCATAGCATAGCATAAGCATATCACAACTAAATAGCACAAACACAAATATATATAAACAATAAAAGCAAACAGTAACACGCAGCAGCAGCATAAGACAAAGCAAGGCACGCTAAGAGCTAACGCCATCAAGTATAACCGCAGCATCGCATGCACGCATAATGGGCATAACCGCATGGCACGTTAATGGACACCCGCATAGTTACACCGCACGCTAATGGACCCATAACTGCATTTATTTACCGGCATAACCGCACTGGCACGCTATCAAGTATTAACTCGCGCATCGCATAACTGGCATAATGTTAACTGGCATAACTGGACCGGCTAATCCGCATATCATAGACGCATAACCGCATGGTCATAACGGCACGCACAAGTATAATCACCGTATACATCTATATATCGCATATCGCATAATCAAGTATATCGCGCACCGCACAGCACGCACACGCATAATCCTCCGGTATATCGCACACCGCGCACGCATAACTCGCATGCACGCATAATCGCATAAGCCATAATCCTCGGCATGCTATCGCATAATCAGCAGAGCATAAAACGCATTAATGGTACACCGGTATATCATATAAGTGCATAGTATAACTGGCATCGCATAATCAAAACAAGCATCTAATAAGTGTATTAATGGATAAGCATGCAGTATAACTCTATGCTAATTGGCATTAGCAGCAGTTATGCATCAAGTATAATCGGGCATGGTACGCATAACTGGCATCATCACATATAATCAGTATAATACGTTACAACCGCACTGCACGCACACCTCGCAGTATTAATGCACAAGGCACGGCATAATGCATAATGCAGCAGGAAATCGCAGCTATCGAGTAGAACCGTGCGCATATAATCCGCATACTATGCACGGCGCACGCATAATTGCACGCTACGGGCATAACCGCACGCTCGCATATCCGCATAACCGCATGCGGGATGCCAACTGGTAGCAGTTATTAACTGCGACAGTATACACCCGGTGATACAAGGATACAGCATAACCGCATGCACGCATAACTCGCACGTTTAACCGCATACGGCATATCCGCATACGCATAACCGCATATGCAAACCGCACGCTACGGCATAACTGCATGGGCCATAACTGGCATACCACGGCATAATCACCGGTATACACCAAGTATTTTATCGCATTTACGCATATCCGCATATCAACTCGCACAAGTACGTTAATGGCATAACCGCATATCGCACACCGGCATCGTTAACTGCAGCATCGCATATAACTGGTACGCTGCACAACAACGCACGCTATCGCGACGTAAGTACGCACGCTATCATATCGCACGCCAACGTGCTATAACAGAAACAGTATAAAATACGCACGGGCATTACAAGCGGTAGCCGCTATAGACCGTAAAGTATCTCGTATAGACTACTGTTTTACCGCCCGTAGTATCCGCGCCCGCAGCGCCGTCACGGCAACCAAATGCACAGCCAATGCCGGGTAAACATGCCTTTGGAATTCCAATCAGCCGACGGCAAACACCCGCTTAAACCGTCAGCCGGGCCACAGGCAGCTCAGAGACACCGAGTATAAATCAAACAAAGGCCAAAACCGGCAAACCGACAACCGCTGCTATCAGTCAAACGTCGCCATCCCGGAGCACCACAAAGTCTTTACACTGGTATGCATCAAGTATTAACTCGCATGCACGCATAACTCGCACAAGCATTGGCATAACTGGCATGCACGTTAACTGCGACCAAGTATTAACTGCGACAAGTATTAATCCTCGCTTTGCCATTACCGGGCATAACTCGCATAAGCTATTAACCGCACGCATGGGCATAATTGGGCAGAGCATAACTGGCATATCAGTATGACGCATAATCGCATGGTTATTAACTCGCACGGGCACAAGAGCACCCGCATCGCTAACTGGACCGCTATTAAAACAAGGTTAACCGCATGCCATAATCGTCACGCATACAACAGCATATAATCGATACATATAATGACCATGGAGCATAACTTGACGGGTCAGAGCATGCATTAAGGTATGACAGACACCGCGACAGAACCATGTATTAACGCATGACAACACGCAGGATACAAGTATAACCATATGCATTACACAAACGGCATAACTGGTATGCATTTGGTTAACCGCATACGATACTTACGCAGTTAGCAGCAGAGTTATTGGAGAAGGTATAGATAAAGAGGCATATATAAGTATAATATAGAAGGTGTGCATAAGGAACGCAGCGCATAACAGCATTAGGCATATGCACAGCAGGAGATATATAATATAATGGGCATAGTATAGAGCATATCGAAAGGCATCACCCTGCATGCAAGAGAAAGTATAAAAAGAAAAGCAGAGAAAAAAAAACAAAAGAAAGAAGAAAAACAAAAGACAAAAACAAAAGAGAAACAAGAAAAACAACAAAAGAGAGACAGAGGAGAGAGAAGACAAGGAGACAGAGATCAGAGAAGTGATAGACACACAGACATTTGCTAGGGTGCAGGCATTGCACACTAAAACAGCTATAACAGAAAAAGAAGACGACATTGCAGTGGAAGGGTGCATGGTAGACTACTGTTCATATTTCTGCCTGTAGTATCTGTATAGACTACTGTTCATATTACTGCCTGTAGTATCTGGTGTCTGTGAAAGGTGTCATGGTAACCAATGGCCAGTTAATGTTGAATTTTAATCAGTTGAACAACACTGCTTAAACTGTAGTGGCGACAAGTAGGAATGAGACAATCCTCCTCAAATTAAGGCTAAAACTGGCAACCCGATAACTGCTATCAGTCAAATGACGTCATCCTGAGCAGCACAAACCCTTTAAACCAGAGGACAGAGACCAGAGGACAGAGACAGAAGGGGCAGGACAGAGACCAGACAGACAGAGACCAGAGGACAGAAACCAGAGGACATAGAAAACAGAGACCAGAGGACAGAGACCAGACAGACAGACAGACAGAGAACAGGACAGAGACCAAGGACAGAGACTAGATAGACAGAGGCCAGAGAGGACAGAGACCAGACAGACAGACAGACAGAAAGAGACCAGGACAGCGACCACGACAGTGACCAGAGTACAGAGACCACAGTACAGAGACCAGAGGACAGAGACCAGACAGACAGAGACCAGAGGACAGAGACCAGACAGACAGAGACCAGACAGCCAGAGACCAGAGACCAGACAGGCAGATAAAGACCAGGACAGAGACCAGAGGATAGAGACCAGACTGACAGACAGAGACCAGAGGACAGAGACCAGGACAGCGACCAGAGTACAGAGACCAGAGTACAGAGACCAGAGGACAGAGACCAGACAGACAGAGACCAGAGGAAAGAGACCAGACAGACAGAGACCAATAGAGAGACCAGAGGACAGAGGACAGAGACCAGAGGACAGAGACCAGACAGACAGACAGAGACCAGAGGACAGACACCAGGACAGAGACCAGAGGACAGAGACCAGGCTAGACACACAGACAGACAGACAGACAGACAGACAAGAACAAGAGAATAGAACAGAGAAGACAGACAGACATAAGTGGAAGGCCAAAGTTATAGACTGCTGTTCATATTACTGCCTGTAGTATCTGTATAGACTACTGTTATATTACTGCCTGTAGTATCTGGGTGTGTCTGTGAAAGTGTTGTCATGGTAACCAATGGCCAGTTAATGTTGGTAAACATGCTTTGAATTTTAATCAGTTGACGAGCAACACCTGCTTAAACTGTCAGCTGGGCCACAGGCAGCTCAGAGACACTGAGAGCAATCTCTCAAATAAAGGCTAAAACTGGCAAACCGATAACTGCTATCAGTCAAATGTCGTCATCCTGAGCACCACAAAGCCTTTGAGAGACCAGAGGACAGAGACCAGGACAGAGACCAGAGGACAGAGACCAGGACAGAGACCAGAGGACAGAGGACAGAGACCAGAGGACAGAGACCAGACAGACAGAGACCAGAGGACAAAGACCAGGACAGAGACCAGGACAGAGACCAGAGGAAAGAGGACAGAGACCAGAGGAAAGAGACCAGACAGACAGAGACCAGTAGAGAGACCAGAGGACAGAGGACAGAGACCAGAGGACAGAGACCAGACAGACAGAGACCAGAGGACAGAGACCAGAGGACAGAGAACAGAGACCAGAGGACAGAGACCAGACAGAGAGAGACCAGTAGAGAGACCAGAGGACAGAGACCAGACTGACAGAGACCAGACTGACAGACAGAGACCAGAGGACAGATACCAGGACAGCGACCAGAGTACAGAGACCAGAGGATAGAGACCAGACAGACAGAGACCAGAGGACAGAGACCAGACAGACAGACAGAGACCAGAACAGAGACCAGAGGACAGAGGACAGAGGACAGAGGACAAAGACCAGACAGACAGACAGAGACCAGGACAGAGACCAGAGGACAGAGACCAGAGGAGAGAGACCAGGACAGAGACCAGGACAGAGGCCAGAGGACAGAGACCAGAAAGACAGAGACCAGGACAGGGACCAGAGGAAAGAGACCAGAGGACAGAAACCAGGACAGAGAAAAGAGGACAGAGACCAGACATACAGACAGAGACCAGAGGACAGAGACCAGAGGACAGAGACCAGACAGAAAGACAGAGACCAGAGGACAGACACCAGGACAGAGACCAGAGGACAGAGACCAGGCTAGACACACAGACAGACAGACAGACAGACAGACAAGAACAAGAGAATAGAACAGAGAAGACAGACAGACATAAGTGGAAGGCCAAAGTTATAGACTGCTGTTCATATTACTGCCTGTAGTATCTGTATAGACTACTGTTTATTACTGCCTGTAGTATCTGGGTGTGTCTGTGAAAGTGTTGTCATGGTAACCAATGGCCAGTTAATGTTGGTAAACATGCTTTGAATTTTAATCAGTTGACGAGCAACACCTGCTTAAACTGTCAGCTGGGCCACAGGCAGCTCAGAGACACTGAGAGCAATCTCTCAAATAAAGGCTAAAACTGGCAAACCGATAACTGCTATCAGTCAAATGTCGTCATCCTGAGCACCACAAAGCCTTTGTGAGACCAGAGGACAGAGACCAGGACAGAGACCAGAGGACAGAGACCAGGACAGAGACCAGAGGACAGAGGACAGAGACCAGAGGACAGAGACCAGACAGACAGAGACCAGAGGACAAAGACCAGGACAGAGACCAGGACAGAGACCAGAGGAAAGAGGACAGAGACCAGAGGAAAGAGACCAGACAGACAGAGACCAGTAGAGAGACCAGAGGACAGAGGACAGAGACCAGAGGACAGAGACCAGACAGACAGAGACCAGGACAGAGACCATAGGACAGAGAACAGAGACCAGAGGAAAGAGACCAGACAGAGAGAGACCAGTAGAGAGACCAGAGGACAGAGACCAGACAGACAGAGACCAGACGAGGAACAGAGACCAGAGGACAGATACCAGACAGTACCAGAGTACAGAGACCAGAGGATAGAGACCAGACAGACAGAGACCAGAGGACAGAGACCAGACAGACAGAACAGAGACCAGAACAGAGACCAGAGGACAGAGGACAGAGGACAGAGGACAGAGACCAGACAGACAGAAGAGACCAGGACAGAGACCAGAGGACAGAGACCAGAGGACAGAGACCAGGACAGAGACCAGGACAGAGGCCAGAGGACAGAGACCAGAAAGACAGAGACCAGGACAGGGACCAGAGGACAGAGACCAGAGGACAGAGACCAGGACAGAGAACAGAGGACAGAGACCAGACAGACAGACAGAGACCAAGGACAGAGACCAGAGGACAGAGACCAGACAGAAAGACAGAGACCAGAGGACAGAGCCCAGACAGAGACCAGAGGACAGAGACCAGACTGACAGACAGAGACCAGACAGACAGAGACCAGAGGACAGAGACCAGGACAGAGACCAGAGGACAGAGACCAGACAGACAGACAGAGACCAGAGGACAGAGACCAGAGGACAGACACCAGGACAGAGACCAGAGGACAGAGACCAGGCTAGACACACAGACAGACAGACAGACAGACAAGAACAAGAGAATAGAACAGAGAAGACAGACAGACATAAGTGGAAGGCCAAAGTTATAGACTGCTGTTCATATTACTGCCTGTAGTATCTGTATAGACTACTGTTCATATTACTGCCTGTAGTATCTGGGTGTGTCTGTGAAAGTGTTGTCATGGTAACCAATGGCCAGTTAATGTTGGTAAACATGCTTTGAATTTTAATCAGTTGACGAGCAACACCTGCTTAAACTGTCAGCTGGGCCACAGGCAGCTCAGAGACACTGAGAGCAATCCCTCAAATAAAGGCTAAAACTGGCAAACCGATAACTGCTATCAGTCAAATGTCGTCATCCTGAGCACCACAAAGCCTTTGTGAGACCAGAGGACAGAGACCAGGACAGAGACCAGAGGACAGAGACCAGACAGACAGAGACCAGAGGACAAGAGGACAGAGACCAGAGGACAGAGACCAGACAGACAGAGACCAGAGGACAAAGACGAGGACAGAGACCAGGACAGAGACCTGGACAGAGACCAGAGGAAAGAGACCAGACAGACAGAGACCAGCAGAGAGACCAGAGGACAGAGACCAGAGGACAGAGACCAGACAGACAGAGACCAGGACAGAGACCAGACAGACAGACAGAGACCAATAGGACAGAGAAGAGACACAGAGGAAAGAGACCAGACAGACAGAGACAAGTAGAGAGACCAGAGGACAGAGACCAGACTGACAGAGACCAGAGGACAGATACCAGGACAGCTACCAGAGTACAGAGACCAGTGGAAAGAGACCAGACAGACAGAGACCAGAGGACAGAGACAAGACAGACAGACAGAGACCAGGAAAGGGACCAGAGGACAGAGACCAGAGGACAGAGACCAGGACAGAGAAAAGAGGACAGAGACCAGACAGACAGACAGAGACCAGAGGACAGAGACCAGAGGACAGAGACCAGAGGACAGACACCAGGACAGAGACCAGAGGACAGAGACCAGAGACCAGACAGACAGAGACCAGAAGACAGAGACCAGGAAAGAGACCAGAGGACAGAGACCAGAGACAGACAGAGACCAGACAGACAGAGACCAGAGGACAGAGACAAGACAGACAGAGACCAGAGGACAGAGACCAGACAGACAGACAGAGACCTGGACAGAGACCAGAGACCAGAGGACAGAGACCAGAAAGACAGACAGAGACCAGAGGACAGAGACCAGAGGACAGACCCCAGGACAGAGACCAGAGGACAGAGACCAGGATAGACACACAGACAGACAGACAAGAACAAGAGAATAGAACAGAGTAGACAGACAGACAGAAGTGGAAGGCCAAAGTTATAGACTACTGTTCATATTTCTGCCTGTAGTATCTGTATAGACTACTGTTCATATTACTGCCTGTAGTATCTGGGTGTGTCTGTGAAAGTGTTGTCATGGTAACCATTGGCCAGTTAATGTTGAATTTTAATCAGTTGACTAGCAACACCTGCTTAAACTGTCAGCTGGACCACAGGCAGCTCAGAGACACTGAGAGCAATCTCTCAAATTAAGGCTAAAACTGGCAAACCGATAACTGCTATCAGTCAAATGACGTCATCCTGAGCACCACAAACCCTTTGTGAGACCAGAAGACAGAGACCAGAGGACAGAGACCAGGACAGGGACCAGGACAGAGACCAGACAGACAGAGACTAGAGGACAGAGACCAGAGGACAGAGACCAGACAGAGACCAGAGGACAGAGACTAGATAGACAGAGGCCAGAGGACAGAGACCAGACAGACAGACAGACAGACAGAGACCAGGACAGAGACCAGAGGAAGGAGACCAGAGAACAGAGACCAGACAGACAGAGACCAGAGGACAGAGACATGGACAGAGACCAGAGTACAGAGACCAGACTGACAGAGACCAGACTGACAGACAGAGACCAGACTGACAGACAGAGACCAGAGGACAGAGTCCAGGACAGCGACCAGAGTACAGAGACCAGAGGACAGAGACCAGACAGACAGAGACCAGACAGACAGAGACCAGAGGACAGAGACCAGACAGACAGACAGAGACCAGGACAGGGACCAGAGGACAGAGACCAGAGGACAGAGACCAGACAGACAGACAGAGACCAGATGACAGAGACCAGGACAGAGACCAGAGGACAGAGACCAGACAGACAGACAGAGACCAGAAGAGAGACCAGAGGACAGAGACCAGACAGACAGACAGAGACCAGGACAGAGACCAGAGGACAGAGACCAGGACAGAGACCAGAGGACAGAGACCAGACAGACAGACAGAGACCAGGACAGAGACCAGAGGACAGAGACCAGACAGACAGACAGAGATCAGAGGACAGAGACCAGAGGACAAAGACCAGGACAGAGACCAGGATGGAGACCAGAGGACAGAGGACAGAGACCAGAGGAAAGAGACCAGACAGACAGAGACCAGTAGAGAGACCAGAGGACAGAGACCAGAGGACAGAGACCAGGACAGAGACCAGGACAGAGACCAAACAGACAGAGACTAGAGGACAGAGACCAGAGGACAGAGACCAGACAGAGACCAGACAGACAGACAGAGAACAGGACAGAGACCAGAGGACAGAGACGCAGAGACCAGAGGACATAGACGAGACTGACAGAGACCAGAGGACAAAGACCAGGACAGAGACAAGAGGAAAGAGACCAGACAGACAGAGACCAGTAGAGAGACCAGAGGACAGAGGACAGAGGACAGAGACCAGGCTAGACACACAGACAGACAACAGACAGACAGACAGACAGACAAGAACAAGAGAATAGAACAGAGAAGACAGACAGACATAAGTGGAAGGCCAAAGTTATAGACTGCTGTTCATATTACTGCCTGTAGTATCTGTATAGACTACTGTTTTTACTGCCTGTAGTATCTGGGTGTGTCTGTGAAAGTGTTGTCATGGTAACCAATGGCCAGTTAATGTTGGTAAACATGCTTTGAATTTTAATCAGTTGACGAGCAACACCTGCTTAAACTGTCAGCTGGGCCACAGGCAGCTCAGAGACACTGAGAGCAATCTCTCAAATAAAGGCTAAAACTGGCAAACCGATAACTGCTATCAGTCAAATGTCGTCATCCTGAGCACCACAAAGCCTTTGTGAGACCAGAGGACAGAGACCAGAGGACAGAGACCAGGACAGAGACCAGAGGACAGAGACCAGGACAGAGACCAGAGGACAGAGACCAGAGGACAGAGACCAGACAGACAGAGACCAGAGGACAAAGACCAGGACAGAGACCAGGACAGAGACCAGAGGAAAGAGGACAGAGACCAGAGGAAAGAGACCAGACAGACAGAGACCAGTAGAGAGACCAGAGGACAGAGGACAGAGACCAGAGGACAGAGACCAGACAGACAGAGACCAGGACAGAGACCATAGGACAGAGAACAGAGACCAGAGGAAAGAGACGAGACAGAGAGAGACCAGTAGAGAGACCAGAGGACAGAGACCAGACTGACAGAGACCAGACTGACAGACAGAGACCAGAGGACAGATACCAGGACAGCGACCAGAGTACAGAGACCAGAGGACAGAGACCAGACAGACAGAGACCAGAGGACAGAGACCAGACAGACAGACAGAGACCAGGACAGGGACCAGAGGACAGAGACCAGAGGACAGAGACCAGACAGACAGACAGAGACCAGAACAGAGACCAGAGGACAGAGGACAGAGGACAGAGGACAGAGGACAAAGACCAGACAGACAGACAGAGACCAGGACAGAGACCAGAGGACAGAGACCAGAGGAGAGAGACCAGGACAGAGACCAGGACAGAGGCCAGAGGACAGAGACCAGAAAGACAGAGACCAGGACAGGGACCAGAGGAAAGAGACCAGAGGACAGAGACCAGGACAGAGAAAAGAGGACAGAGACCAGACATACAGACAGAGACCAGAATATTAAACATATGTTAACACATCCATACGAGGTAGCATGGGGAGGCGGCATAATATAACGTGTGTCTGTATGGTATAAGCACCATAACCACACACGTAAATACAAACCATTAAATTATTATATTCTATTTTAATTTTTAATTAAAGATAAATATCATAAAGATTAAACAAGTATAAAACCACTATATAATATATAGGTAATATAAGCACACAATAATCATTTATAAGCATACATAAGCACTCTGGTAAGTAAACACTATAAAAGTACACCATATAATAGAGGAAGAGAGAAGAGAAAGAAGGGAGGTATATAAAAGGCAAGGTAAAATAAGAAAATGATAAGGTGGTTAATTATATAAAATAGCATACAGGGATAAGTATATTATAAAAGAAAAGGAGAATAAGAAGATAAGAAAGGAGGTATACACTACTAAAATTAAAAAGTATATAAAATAAGTATAATAGAGCAATATAGGATACACACAGCATTGCATGCATTACAAGCATTGCAAGTGGAAACGTTATGAAGCAGAACAGAGACATGGCATTGCGATGAAGTGGAAGGCCAAAGTTATAGACTACTGTTCATATTTCTGCCTGTAGTATCTGTATAGACTACTGTTCATATTACTGCCTGTAGTATCTGGGTGTGTCTGTGAAAGTGTTGTCATGGTAACCAATGGCCAGTTAATGTTGAATTTTAATCAGTTGACGAGCAACACCTGCTTAAACTGTCAGCTGGACGACAGGCAGCTCAGAGACACTGAGAGCAATCTCTCAAATTAAGGCTAAAACTGGCAACCCGATAACTGCTATCAGTCAAATGACGTCATCCTGAGCAGCACAAACCCTTTGTGAGACCAGAGGACAGAGACCAGAGGACAGAGACCAGGACAGGGACCAGGACAGAGACCAGACAGACAGAGACTAGAGGACAGAACCAGAGGACATAGACAAGACAGAGACCAGAGGACAGAGACCAGACAGACAGACAGACAGAGAACAGGACAGAGACCAGAGGACAGAGACTAGATAGACAGAGGCCAGAGGACAGAGACCAGACAGACAGACAGACAGACAGACAGAAAGAGACCAGGACAGCGACCACGACAGTGACCAGAGTACAGAGTCCACAGTACAGAGACCAGAGGACAGAGACCAGACAGACAGAGACCAGAGGACAGAGACCAGACAGACAGACAGAGACCAGGACAGGGACCAGAGGACAGAGACCAGAGGACAGAGACCAGAGGACAGAGACCAGACAGACAGACAGAGACCAGATGACAGAGACCAGGACAGAGACCAGACAGACAGACAGAGACCAGAACAGAGACCAGAGGACAGAGGACAGAGACCAGACAGACAGACAGAGACCAGACAGACAGAGACCAGAGGAAAGAGACCAGACAGACAGATCGAGACCAGAGGCCAGAGGACAGAGACCAGACAGACAGACAGAGACCAGGACAGAGACCAGAGGACAGAGACCAGAGGACAAAGACCAGGACAGAGACCAGGATGGAGACCAGAGGACAGAGGACAGAGACCAGAGGAAAGAGAGCAGACAGACAGAGACCAATAGAGACCAGAGGACAGAGGACAGAGACCAGAGGACAGAGCCCAGACAGACAGACAGAGACCAGAGGACAGACACCAGGACAGAGACCAGAGGACAGAGACCAGGCTAGACACACAGACAGACAGACAGACAGACAGACAGACAGACAGACAGACAGACAGACAAGAACAAGACAATAGAACAGAGAAGACAGACAGACATAAGTGGAAGGCCAAAGTTATAGACTGCTGTTCATATTACTGCCTGTAGTATCTGTATAGACTACTGTTTTTTTAACTGCCTGTAGTATCTGGGTGTGTCTGTGAAAGTGTTGTCATGGTAACCAATGACCAGTTAATGTTGGTAAACATGCTTTGAATTTTAATCAGTTGACGAGCAACACCTCCTTAAACTGTCAGCTGGGCCACAGGCAGCTCAGAGACACTGAGAGCAATCTCTCAAATAAAGGCTAAAACTGGCAAACCGATAACTGCTATCAGTCTAATGTCGTCATCCTGAGCACCACAAAGCCTTTGTGAGACCAGAGGACAGAGACCAGAGGACAGAGACCAGGACAGACAGAGACCAGAGGACAAAGACCAGGACAGAGACCAGGACAGAGACCAGAGGAAAGAGGACAGAGACCAGAGGAAAGAGACCAGACAGACAGAGACCAGTAGAGAGACCAGAGGACAGAGACCAGAGGAAAGAGACCAGACAGACAGAGACCAGGACAGAGACCAGACAGACAGACAGAGACCATAGGACAGAGAACAGAGACCAGAGGAAAGAGACCAGACAGACAGAGACAAGTAGAGAGACCAGAGGACAGAGACCAGACTGACAGAGACCAGACTGACAGACAGAGACCAGAGGACAGATACCAGGACAGCTACCAGAGTACAGAGACCAGAGGAAAGAGACCAGACAGAAGAGACCAGAGGACAGAGACAAGACAGACAGACAGAGACCAGGAAAGGGACCAGAGGACAGAGACAAGAGGCCAGAGACCAGACAGACAGACAGAGACCAGATGACAGAGACCAGAGGCCAGAGACCAGACAGACAGACAGAGACCAGAACAGAGACCAGAGGACAGAGGACAGAGGACAGAGGACAAAGACCAGACAGACAGACAGAGACCAGGACAGAGACCAGAGGACAGAGACCAGAGGAGAGAGACCAGGACAGAGACCAGGACAGAGGCCAGAGGACAGAGACCAGAAAGACAGAGACCAGGACAGGGACCAGAGGAAAGAGACCAGAGGACAGAGACCAGACATACAGACAGAGACCAGAGGACAGAGACCAGAGGACAGAGACCAGACAGAAAGACAGAGACCGAGACAGACAGACAGAGACAGAACAGAGACCAGAGGAAAGAGGACGAAGGGACGAAGGGACAGAACCACAGACAGACAGAGACCAGGACAGAGACCAGAGAGGACAGGGAGCCAGATAGAGAGAGAGACCAGGATGAGACCAGGACAGAGGCCAGGGGACGAAGACAGACAGACAGAGACAGAACAGGGACCAGGACAGAGACAGGGACAGAACCAGGACAGAGGAAGAGGACAGAGACCGAACATACAGACAGAACCAGAGGGACGAGACCAGAGGACGAGACCAGAGGACGAACCTGGGACGAGAGACCAGAGGACAGAGACCAGACAGAAGACAGAACCAGAAGGTTAGAGCGGAAAGAGACCAGAGGACAGATACCGCTGAGCAGACAGAGACAGACAGACAGAACCAGGGAACAGAACAGAACCAGACAGAGACCAGAGGACAGAGACCAGACAGACAGACAGGGAGACCGGACAGAGACCAGAGACCAGGAGACAGGAGCCAGAAAGACAGACGAGAGACAGAAGAGACCAGAGGACAGACGGGACAGAGACCAGAAGGACAGAGACCAGGATGAACCACACGAACCGTGAAGACAAGAACAAGAGATAGAACAGAGTAGACAGACGAAGACAGAGAGGTGGAAGGCAAAGTTATGAACCTGTTCCGCTTATTTCTGCCTGGTATCTGCAGACTGTTCATAATACCGCCTGCTTGAAGTATCTGGGTGTGTGCAATGAAAGGGTATCATGGTAACCAATATGATTAATATTGAGTACAATCAGTTGACGAAACGCTTACTTAAAAACTCAGCTGGACCACAGGCAGCTCAGAGACACTGAGCAATCTCAAATTAAGGCTAAAACTGGCAAACCGATATACTATCAGTCAAATGGCGTCATCACAAGAGCACCACAAACCCATTGGAGAGACCAGAGGACAGAGACCAGAGGACAGAGACCAGGACAGAGACCAGACAGACAGAGACCAGAGGACAGAGACCAGACAGACAGACAGACAGAGAACAGGACAGAGACCAGAGGACAGAGACTAGATAGACAGAGGCCAGAGGACAGAGACCAGACAGACAGACAAACAGACAGAGACCAGGACAGAGACCAGAGGACAGAGACCAGAGACAGAACAGACCAGACAGACAGACAGACAGACAGAGACCAGAGGACAGAGACCAGAGGACAGAGACCAGAGGACAGAGACATGGACAGAGACCAGAGGACAGAGACCAGACTGTCAGAGACCAGACTGACAGACAGAGACCAGACTGACAGACAGAGACCAGAGGACAGAGACCAGGATAGCGACCAGAGTACAGAGACCAGAGGACAGAGACCAGACAGACAGAGACCAGACAGACAGAGACCAGAGGACAGAGACCAGACAGAGACCAGATGACAGGGACCAGGACAGAGACCAGAGGACAGAGACCAGACAGACAGACAGACAGAGACCAGGACAGACACACAGACAGACAGACACAGACAGACAAGAACAAGAGAATAGAACAGAGAAGACAGACAGACAGAAGTGGAAGGCCAAAGTTATAGACTACTGTTCATATTTCTGCCTGTAGTATCTGCATAGAATACTGTTCATATTACTGCCTGTAGTATCTGGTGTGTCTGTGAAAGTGTTGTCATGGTAACCAATGGCCAGTTAATATTGAATTTTAATCAGTTGACGAAGCAACACCTGCTTAAACTGTCAGCTGGACCACAGGCAGCCCAGAGACACGAGAGCACCTCTGAAATAAGGCTAAAACTGGCAAACCGATAACCGCTATCAGTCAAATGACGTCATCCTGAGCACCCACAAAGCCATGGAGGACCAGAGGACAGAGAAACAGAGGACAGAGACCAGAGGACAGAGACCAGACAGACAGAGACCAGAGGACAGAGACCAGACAGACAGACAGAGACCAGGACAGGGACCAGAGGACAGAGACCAGAGGACAGAGACCAGACAGACAGACAGAGACCAGATGACAGAGACAAGGACAGAGACCAGACAGACAGACAGAGACCAGAACAGAGACACGAGGACAGAGGACAGAGACCAGACAGACAGACAGAGACCAGAGGACAGAGACCAGAAAGACAGACAGAGACCAGAGGACAGAGACCAGAGGACAGACACCAGGACACAGACCAGAGGACAGAGACCAGGATAGACACACAGACAGACAGACAGACAGACAGACAGACAGACAGACAGACAAGAACAAGAGAACAGAACAGAGAAGACAGACAGACAGAAGTGGAAGGCCAAAGTTATAGACTACTGTTCATATTTCTGCCTGTAGTATCTGTATAGACTACTGTTCATATTACTGCCTGTAGTATCTGGGTGTGTCTGTGAAAGTGTTGTCATGGTAACCAATGGCCAGTTAATGTTGAATTTTAATCAGTTGACGAGCAACACCTGCTTAAACTGTCAGCTGGACCACAGGCAGCTCAGAGACACTGAGAGCAATCTCTCAAATTAAGGCTAAAACTGGCAAACCGATAACTGCTATCAGTCAAATGACGTCATCCTGAGCACCACAAACCCTTTGTGAGACCAGAGGACAGAGAACAGAGGACAGAGACCAGAGGACAGAGACCAGGACAGAGACCAGGACAGAGACCAGACAGACAGAGACCAGAGGACAGAGACCAGACAGACAGACAGACAGACAGACAGAGACCAGAGGACAGAGACCAGAGACCAGACAGACAGACAGAGAACAGGACAGAGACCAGAGGACAGAGAATAGATAGACAGAGGCCAGAGGACAGAGGACAGAGACCAGACAGACAGACAGACAGACAGAGACAGACAGAGACCAGAGGACAGAGACATGGACAGAGACCAGAGGACAGAGAGACCAGAGACTGACAGAGACCAGACTGACAGACAGAGACCAGACTGACAGACAGAGACCAGAGGACAGAGACCAGGATAGCGACCAGAGTACAGAGACCAGAGGACAGAGGACAGAGACCAGACAGACAGAGACCAGAGGACAGAGACCAGACAGGCACATAAAGACCAGGACAGAGACCAGACAGACAGAGACCAGAGGACAGAGACCAGACTGACAGACAGAGACCAGGATAGACACACAGACAGACAGACACAGACAGACAAGAACAAGAGAATAGAACAGAGAAGACAGACAGACAGAAGTGGAAGGCCAAAGTTATAGACTACTGTTCATATTTCTGCCTGTAGTATCTGCATAGAATACTGTTCATATTACTGCCTGTAGTATCTGGGTGTGTCTGTGAAAGTGTTGTCATGGTAACCAATGGCCAGTTAATATTGAATTTTAATCAGTTGACGAGCAACACCTGCTTAAACTGTCAGCTGGACCACAGGCAGCTCAGAGACACTGAGAGCAATCTCTCAAATTAAGGCTAAAACTGGCAAACCGATAACCGCTATCAGTCAAATGACGTCATCCTGAGCACCACAAACCCATTGGGGAGACCAGAGGACAGAGAACAGAGGACAGAGACCAGGACAGAGACCAGACAGACAGAGACCAGAGGACAGAGACCAGACAGACAGACAGACAGAACAGGACAGAGACCAGAGGACAGAGACCAGAAGACAGAGGCCAGAGGACAGAGACCAGAGGACAGACAGACAGACAGACAGACAGACAGACAGACAGACAGACCAGAGACAGAGACCAGAGGACAGAGACCAGAGACCAGAGACCAGACAGACAGACAAAACAGAGACAGACAGACAGAGACCAGAGGACAGACCAGAGGACAGAGACCAGAGGACAGAGACCAGAGGACAGAGACATGGACAGAGACCAGAGGAAGAGACCAGGACTCAGAGACCAGACGACAGACAGAGACCAGACAGACAGACAGAGACCAGAGGACAGAGACCAGGACAGAGACCTGGACAGAGACCAGAGGACAGAGACCAGACAGACAGAGACCAGACAGACAGAGACCAGAGGACAGAGACCAGAGAACAGAGACCAGAGGACAGAGACCAGGACAGAGACCAGAGGACAGAGACCAGACAGACAGACAGACAGAGACCAGGACAGACACACAGACAGACAGACACAGACAGACAAGAACAAGAGAATAGAACAGAGAAGACAGACAGACAGAAGTGGAAGGCCAAAGTTATAGACTACTGTTCATATTTCTGCCTGTAGTATCTGTATAGAACAATTGTTCATATTACTGCCTGTAATCTGGGTGTGTCTGTGAGTGTTGTCATGGTAACCAATGGCCAGTTAATATTGAATTTTAATCAGTTGACGAAACACCTGCTTAAACTGTCAGCTGGACCACAGGCAGCTCAGAGACTGAGAGCAATCTCAAATAAGAAAACGGCAAACCGATACGCTATCAGTCAAATGACGTCATCCGGACCACAAAGCCGAGACCAGAGGACAGAGAACAGAGGACAGAGACCAGACAGAGACACAGACAGAGACCAGAGGACAGAGACCAGACAGACAGACAGACTTAGAACAGGACAGAGACCAGAGGACAGAGACTAGATAGACAGAGGCCAGAGGACAGAGACCAGACAGACAGACAGACAGACAGACAGACAGACAGACAGACAGACAGACAGACAGACAGAGACCAGGACAGAGACCAGAGGACAGAGACCAGAGACCAGAGACCAGACAGACAGACAAACAGACAGACAGACAGAGACCAGAGGACAGAGACCAGAGGACAGAGACCAGAGGACAGAGACATGGACAGAGACCAGAGGACAGAGACCAGACTGACAGAGACCAGACTGACAGACAGAGACCAGACTGACAGACAGAGACCAGAGGACAGAGACCAGGACAGCGACCAGAGGACAGAGACCAGAGGACAGAGACCAGACAGACAGAGACCAGACAGACAGAGACCAGAGGACAGAGACCAGACAGAGACCAGATGACAGAGACAGGACAGAGACCAGAGGACAGAGACCAGAGGACAGAGAGACAGACAGAGACCAGATGACAGAGACGAGGACAGAGACCAGAGGACAGAGACCAGACAGACAGACAGACAGAGACCAAGGACAGAGACCAGAGGACAGAGACCAGAGGACAGAGACCAGACAGACAGAGACCAGAGGAAAGAGACCAGACAGACAGATCGAGACCAGAGGCCAGAGGACAGAGACCAGACAGACAGAGACCAGAGACCAGAGGACAGAGACCAGACAGACAGAGACCAGAGGACAGAGACCAGGACAGAGACCAGAGGACAGAGACCAGACAGACAGACACAGAGACCAGACAGACAGAGACCAAAGGACAGAGACCAGACAGACAGAGACCAGAGGACAGAGACCAGACAGACAGACAGAGACCAGAGGACAGAGACCAGGACAGAGACCAGACTGACAGACAGAGACCAGACAGACAGAGACCAGAGGACAGAGACCAGACAGGCAGATAAAGACCAGGACAGAGACCAGAGGACAGAGACCAGACTGACAGACAGAGACCAGAGGACAGAGACCAGGACAGAGACCAGAGTACAGAGACCAGAGGACAGAGACCAGACAGACAGAGACCAGAGGACAGAGACCAGACAGACAGACAGAGACCAGGACAGAGACCAGAGGACAGAGACCAGACAGACAGACAGAGACCAGAAGACAGAGACCAAGGACAGAGACCAGACAGACAGACAGAGACCAGAACAGAGACCAGAGGACAGAGGACAGAGACCAGACAGACAGACAGAGACCAGACAGACAGAGACCAGAGGAAAGAGACCAGACAGACAGTCAGAGACCAGGACAGAGACCAGAGGACAGAGACCAGACAGACAGACAGAGACCAGAGGACAGAGACCAGAGGACAAAGACAGACAGAGACCAGTAGAGAGACCAGAGGACAGAGGACAGAGACCAGAGGACAGAGACCAGACAGACAGACAGAGACCAGAGGACAGAGACCAGAGGAAAGAGACCAGACAGACAGAGACCAGTAGAGAGACCAGAGGACAGAGGACAGAGACCAGAGGACAGAGACCAGACAGACAGACAGAGACCAGAGGACAGAGACCAGAGGACAGAGACCAGGACAGAGACCAGAGGACAGAGACCAGGCTAGACACACAGACAGACAAGAACAAGAGAATAGAACAGAGAAGACAGACAGACATAAGTGGAAGGCCAAAGTTATAGACTACTGTTCATATTACTGCCTGTAGTATCTGTATAGACTACTGTTTTATTACTGCCTGTAGTATCTGGGTGTGTCTGTGAAAGTGTTGTCATGGTAACCAATGGCCAGTTAATGTTGGTAAACATGCTTTGAATTTTAATCAGTTGACGAGCAACACCTGCTTAAACTGTCAGCTGGGCCACAGGCAGCTCAGAGACACTGAGAGCAATCTCTCAAATAAAGGCTAAAACTGGCAAACCGATAACTGCTATCAGTCAAATGTCATCATCCTGAGCACCACAAAGCCTTTGTGAGACCAGAGGACAGAGACCAGGACAGAGACCAGAGGACAGAGGACAGAGACCAGAGGACAGAGACCAGACAGACAGAGACCAGAGGACAAAGACCAGGACAGAGACCAGGACAGAGACCAGAGGAAAGAGGACAGAGACCAGAGGAAAGAGACCAGACAGACAGAGACCAGTAGAGAGACCAGAGGACAGAGGACAGAGACCAGAGGAAAGAGACCAGACAGACAGAGACCAGGACAGAGACCAGACAGACAGACAGAGACCATAGGACAGAGAACAGAGACCAGAGGAAAGAGACCAGACAGACAGAGACCAGGACAGAGACCAGAGGACAGAGACCAGACTGACAGAGACCAGACTGACAGACAGAGACCAGAGGACAGATACCAGGACAGCTACCAGAGTACAGAGACCAGAGGAAAGAGACCAGACAGACAGAGACCAGAGGACAGAGACAAGACAGACAGACAGAGACCAGGACAGAGACCAGAGGACAGAGACCAGAGGCCAGAGACCAGACAGACAGACAGAGACCAGAGACAGAGACCAGGACAGAGACCAGAGGACAGAGACCAGACAGAAAGACAGAGACCAGGACAGAGACCAGAGGACAGAGGACAGAGACCAGACAGACAGACAGAGACCAGGACAGATACCAGAGGACAGAGACCAGAGGACAGAGACCAGACAGACAGAGACCAGAGGACAGAGACCAGACAGAGAGATCGAGACCAGAGGCCAGAGGAAAGAGACCAGACAGACAGACAGAGACCAGAGGACAGAGACCAGGACAGAGACCAGAGTACAGAGACCAGAGACAGAGACCAGAGGACAGAGACCAGACAGGACAGAGACCAGAGGACAGAGACCAGACAGACAGACAGAGACCAGGACAGAGACCAGAGGACAGAGACGAGACAGACAGACAGAGACCAGAGACAGAGACAAAGGACAGAGACCAGACAGACAGACAGAGACCAGAACAGAGACACGAGACAGAGGAAAAAACAAAGACAGAGACAAGAAAAAGAGCAGACAGAGGACAGAGACCAGAGGACAGACAAGACAGAGACACAGAGGACAGAGACCAGGATAGACACGGCACAGACAGACAGACAGACAGACAGACAGACAGACAAGAACAAGAGAATAGAACAGAGAAGACAGACAGACAGAAGTGGAAGGCCAAAGTTATAGACTACTGTTCATATTTCTGCCTGTAGTATCTGTATAGACTACTGTTCATATTACTGCCTGTAGTATCTGGGTGTGTCTGTGAAAGTGTTGTCATGGTAACCAATGGCCAGTTAATGTTGAATTTTAATCAGTTGACGAGCAACACCTGCTTAAACTGTCAGCTGGACCACAGGCAGCTCAGAGACACTGAGAGCAATCTCTCAAATTAAGGCTAAAACTGGCAAACCGATAACTGCTATCAGTCAAATGACGTCATCCTGAGCACCACAAACCCTTTGTGAGACCAGAGGACAGAGAACAGAGGACAGAGACCAGAGGACAGAGACCAGGACAGAGACAGGACAGAGACAGAGACAGACAGAGACCAGAGGACAGAGACCAGACAGACAGACAGAGACAGACAGACAGAGACCAGAGGACAGAGACCAGAGACAGACAGACAGACAGACAGACAGACAGACAGAGACCAGAGGACAGAGACATGGACAGAGACCAGAGGACAGAGACCAGACTGACAGAGACCAGACTGACAGACAGAGACCAGACTGACAGACAGAGACCAGAGGACAGAGACCAGGATAGCGACCAGAGTACAGAGACCAGAGGACAGAGGACAGAGACCAGACAGACAGAGACCAGAGGACAGAGACCAGACTGACAGACAGAGACCAGGATAGACACACAGACAGACAGACACAGACAGACAAGAACAAGAGAATAGAACAGAGAAGACAGACAGACAGAAGTGGAAGGCCAAAGTATAGACTACTGTCATATTTGCCTGTAGTATCTGTATAGAATACTGTTCATATTACTGCCTGTAGTATCTGGGTGTGTCTGTGAAAGTGTTGTCATGGTAACCAATGGCCAGTTAATATTGAATTTTAATCAGTTGACGAGCAACACCTGCTTAAACTGTCAGCTGGACCACAGGCAGCTCAGAGACACTGAGAGCAATCTCTCAAATTAAGGCTAAAACTGGCAAACCGATAACCGCTATCAGTCAAATGACGTCATCCTGAGCACCACAAACCCATTGGGGAGACCAGAGGACAGAGAACAGAGGACAGAGACCAGGACAGAGACCAGACAGACAGAGACCAGAGGACAGAGACCAGACAGACAGACAGACTTAGAACAGGACAGAGACCAGAGGACAGAGACTAGATAGACAGAGGCCAGAGGACAGAGACCAGACAGACAGACAGACAGACAGACAGACAGACAGACAGACAGAGACCAGGACAGAGACCAGAGGACAGAGACCAGAGACAGAGACCAGAGACCAGAGACCAGACAGACAGACAAACAGACAGACAGACAGAGACCAGAGGACAGAGAACGAGAGGACAGAGACAGGACAGAGACCAGAGGACAGAGACCAGAGGACAGAGACCAGACTGACAGAGACCAGACTGACAGACAGAGACCAGAGGACAGAGACCAGGATAGCGACCAGAGTACAGAGACCAGAGGACAGAGACCAGACAGACAGAGACCAGACAGACAGAGACCAGAGGACAGAGACCAGACAGACAGACAGAGACCAGGACAGAGACCAGAAGACAGAGACCAGAGGACAGAGAGACAGACAGAGACCAGATGACAGAGACCAGGACAGAGACCAGAGGACAGAGACCAGACAGACAGACAGACAGAGACCAGGACAGAGACCAGAGGACAGAGACCAGAGGACAGAGACCAGACAGACAGAGACCAGAGGAAAGAGACCAGACAGACAGATCGAGACCAGAGGCCAGAGGACAGAGGACAGAGACCAGACAGACAGACAGAGACCAGGACAGAGACCAGAGGACAGAGACCAGACAGACAGAGACCAGAGGACAGAGACCAGGACAGAGACCAGAGGACAGAGACCAGACAGACAGACAGAGACCAGACAGACAGAGACCAGAGGACAGAGACCAGACAGACAGACAGAGACCAGAGGACAGAGACCAGAGGACAGAGCCAACAGACAGACAGACAGAGACCAGAGGACAGAGACCAGAGGACAGAGACCAGACAGACAGAGACCAGAGGACAGAGACCAGAGGACAGACCAGACAGACAGACAGAGACCAGAGGACAGAGCCAGAGACCAGAGACAGAGACCAGAGACAGAGGACAGAGCCAGCAACAAAAGACCAGACAGAGACCAGAGGACAGAGACCAGGACAGAGACCAGAAACAGAGACCAGAGGACAGAGACCAGCAGACAGACAGAGACCAGGATAGACACACACAAACAGACAGACAGACAGACAGACAAGAACAAGAACAGAACAGAGAAGACAGACAGACAAAGTGGAAGGCCAAAGTTATAGACTATTGTTCATATATGCCTGTAGTATCTGTATAGACTACTGTTCATATACTGCCTGTAGTATCTGGGTGTGTCTGTGAGTGTTGTCATGGTAACCAATGGCCAGTTAATGTTGGTAAACATGCTTTGAATTTTAATCAGTTGACGAAGCAACACCGCTTAAACTGTCAGCTGGCCACAGGCAGCTCAGAGACACTGAGAGCACCCTCAAATAAAGGCTAAAACTGGCAAACCGAACTGCTATCAGTCAAATGACGTAATCCTGAGCACCACAAAGCCTTTTGCACCAGAGGACAGAGACCAGAGGACAGAGACCGAAAGAAACCAGAGGACAGAGGACAAGACCAGAGGACAGAGACCAGACAGACAGAGACCAAGAGGACAAACCAGACAGAGACCAGATAGAGACCAGAGGACAGAGGACAGAGACCAGACAGACAGAGACCAGAGGACAGAGACCAGACTGACAGACAGAGACCAGAGAGAGACCAGAGGACAGAGGACAGAGACCAGACAGACAGAGACCAGAGGACAGAGACCAGACAGGCACAGAAACGGAGAGACCAGAGACCAGAGACAGGACAGAGACCAGACAGACAGAGACCAGAGGAAGAGAACCGTTATCTTTATAACCCACACATACCAAAACAACAAACCTATCCACACACACTCTCTCTATGCTAACTTGCCATTAACTCCACCATATAATGATAACTACAGTTAACACCAACTTCCCCCACACACGGGCACAATCGCAACAACTAGCATACCAATAACATGCAGAATACGACACCACTA
Source organism: Perca fluviatilis (assembly GCF_010015445.1). Lineage (NCBI taxonomy): Eukaryota > Metazoa > Chordata > Actinopteri > Perciformes > Percidae > Perca > Perca fluviatilis. The sequence goes on from NC_053116.1 coordinate 4,928,896, forward strand.
AACCACATATAAGCATCACCCAGTACTTTCAGCATAATCACGGCATCTAACTGCATAACTATATCAGTATACCGCACACCATAACGTATAACATAAAAAAATGCTACACCAACTCAACAGACACAACGAGTGCATCCGCATCACCGCATAAAGCTACCATAATTTTATATCGGCATTAAGGCTCCCACCGCATCAAGCAACATCTCACGTTATCCGGCACGCATAACCGCATAGTTATTAACTACAACAGACAAGAATAAGACCGCACGCGACACCGGCGACAAGTATAATCGCTAATTGCTATAACTGCACACGTTTACACCGTATATACGCGACAAGAGCACCGCACGCACGCTATCGCACCGCACGGCTAACCGCATATCGCATTAACCGGTGACCTATCGCAGCTATTAACTCGCGCGCCGCGTCCTCGGGTATGCACGCATAATCTTTAATGTATATCGCATAACTGCATAATAATGTTATTAACCGTATATATCAAGCATTGCTATCGGCACCGTATTATCGCATACGTTTTACCACACCGCGACGCATATCTACTGCTATTAACCGGCATATCAGTATTAACTGGACGACGCATCAAGTATTAACCGCATATTACCGCATAACTGCATATATCAGAGCATGGCACCGTATGCACGCATAACCGCACAAGCACGCACAAGAGACCACAGTACCGGTATAATCAGTATGCAATACATAACTGCATGGCATACACCGCATCGGCATAACTTATATCAGTATCGCAGCACCGGCGTATCGCGCATAATCATTAATGCGGTTAACTGCATATCGGCACCGCATACATACGCATTGGCATAATCCGCACAAAAGCGCATCAAACGCGTTACAACCGCATCAAGCACCGTATATTAACTTCCACGCATCGGCACGCACGCACCGCGGGGTTACAATTTCGCGGCATCGCATAACTGTCGCATAACTGGACCGCACCGCATGACGTTAACCGCACGCACGCTATCGCATAACCGCATACGGTTATCAAGACAAGCAGCATAACTGCAGCATGCATAATTTAATACACAAGATGCTAACATATGAAAAGAACGAGAAGGCACGGTATTTACCGCATGCATATGACAGTATAACCGCAACGACGGCACGCTATGGTAATGCATAGGCCAAAACCCCGCAATATAATGTTATACGCATAATGGCATAAGCAGCATGCATACGCACGGCATAACTGGCGTACGCTACACCAAGCATCAACTAACCGCATGCACGCGTCTCGCGCATTGCTAGCAGGTGCCATAACCGTACTTATCACATAACGGTGCATTGTTAATCGACGATAACTGTATGGCTAATGCACGCTATCGCATTTCACCGTTCAGTTCATACACCGCAGCCACGGTAACGCAACCGGCATAATGCCGCATCACGTACGCACGCACACGCTTATCGCATAACCGCATACCGCATAACTGTATAAGTAACCGCGTGACGACGACGCATAATCGGCATCGCTAACCGCATTAATGGCACCGCTTAATGTTTACGCTTATGGTTAATGGCTACACGCTAACTGGAGGCATAATCATAATTTACGCATAACTCAAGTATCAGCATACCGCATATCGCATAACCGCACGTTAATAAGTATATAATGCTACGCTGCCGTACCGTCGTATCGCTATAATGCCGTTACTTACTGGCATAACTCGGTGGCGCACGTATAACTCGCATCGCTAATCGACTGCATAACTGCATAACCGTATACCGCATATCGCATAACTCGCACGGCATCGCTATCGCATAACTGCAAAATAAAACCGGTATATCGCTATAACTGCGTATCGGTTAACTGGTATGACGTATAATCGCATCGCAATTTAATGCAAGCACCGGTATACCGCATATCGCATAACTGCACGTTAATGGCATCGTAGCATAACTGCGGTTATTAACTCGTATGTATCGCATAATCCGACGCACGCTAATGTAAGTATAACTGCGGTATAATCAAGTATGGTTGCTAACGGACGACGCACGCATAACTGGACGCTAAGTCCGTTATGACGTTATTAACCGCATGTACCGTACCGCATCGCGCACGCATAACTGCATTTATCGCGTATAACCGCACGTAATGTGGCACGCAACCGGCGCACGCATAACCGCAATATGGTCGCTAATGCACAAGTATAACTTCCGTATGCACGTTATATCGCATAATCCGCATTGCATCGGGCATAACTCGCGTATCATAATGCTATACGTATAACCGCATAAGTATCGTTACCGCATTTATAACCGGGTATGACGTTATTAACTGGGGTAATGCGTATAACTGGTATGCATCGTCCGCATGCGTTAAAACGTATGGTTATAACTTAATATCGCACGTATAACTCGCGGACTGCGCGCATGTTATATCGCGCATATAACGGCATCGTCGTGACAGACAAAACATGAATATGTCCGTATCAGTATAATCAGATGCATCAGTATAACTGACCGGACCGACGTTAACTGCGAATGCTATAACTGGTATACGCGTTAACTGCGACCTTTACAATCCGGTATGACCGGTATAATCGTAGACCGACGCACGTATTAACTGCGTATATATAATCCGCATATCGCATAACTGCATTGCTATCACGTACTGGCATAACTGCATAATTTCTATCCGGTGACACACCAGACCGGACAAAACAGTATAACTATGACAAGTATAACTGTATATCGCATAACGCATTGCGAGACAGCGAGCATACGTTACCGCACGCATCCGTATGCATCAAGTATAACTGCTTTACGTTAATATATCAAGTATATCCGTATATCGGCGCCTGCGTATCGTAAGAGAATCGGTGAGTGACAGAGAACTGCGGACAGTATAACTTCGGTGACTGCAGACCGCATTGGCATAACTGCATGCATCGTTGTCCACGTTAACTGCGAGGACCGATAATCGGTATATCGTTAACTGGCATTGGTTACAATCCAGACCATATCGTGCTGTTATCGGGCATTTATCATATTAATCCGGTATGCATCAAGTATTAACTCGCACAGACCTAATATTAACTCGGTATAACCGTGATGCCGCATATCGCATAATCAAGAATAAGCATCGCATTGTCATCCGTAATTTAATAAGTATAACTTCCACAGACAAGTATCGCTATCGGTTAATCAGTATGACGTATAATCCGCATTGCATTTACTGCATCGCATCGCATTGCAGAGCCGAGGAATAAGTATAACCGCATGGCACGTTATCGCATAACTGCGAATATTAATTATGCATCGCGCATAACCGGCATATCAATACGGTATAATCCGTGAGCATTTTATTAACTGCGCATCGGCATTTATCCGGCATTTACTGCATAACTGCGAATAAGAATAAGTATCGCATCGCATAACTGGTGATGCATCGCGTATAATCCGTTACTGGCACGCACGCATTGCACGCATTGCATAACTGTATGCCGTATGCATCGCGCATAACTGCATCGGCATTAATTGCATAATCCGGTGAATAAGAGACAGCGGCGACAGAGAATCGCGACACGGCATCGTTACATGTATAACTCGTGGTAACCATGATGAAGGAGACCAGAGGACAGAACTGTGACAGAGACCAGAGAATAGCGTCCGCATCAGTATAACGATGACAGAAACCAGCGACAGAGACCGGTGGACAGAGACCCGACAGAGACCAGAGGACAGATTAACTCGGTATCAAGACAGATACCCAGAATGAGAATCAGACAGACAGACAGTATTAACTGCGGTCATAACCGATATCGCATAATCCGGTGACAGACAAGCGAGGAGCATTGCGCGGCAGACAAGTAATCCATATGCATCGCATTACGGACAAGTATCGCGACAACGTATGATTGCATAACTGTATATCAAGTATAACTACAAACAGAAGCCATCGGTATAATCAGACCGCAGAATCAAACGGACAGAACCGTATGACAGAGACCGCATCATATATAACCGCACGCATCGCGAGCACCGCGACATTGCATAACTCGCATCGCGCATAATCCGCATCGGGCATTTAATGTTATGAACCGCATAACTGCATGCATCGCATAACTCGCACGTTAATAAGAGCCGCACAAGTATCGCATAACCGGCATTTACCGCATAATCCGCATTTACGCATTTCGCATAACTGCATGCACGCATAACTCGCACGGGCACGCACGCATTTGCTAACTTCGGGTATATCGCATGCATCGCATAACCGCACACGCATCGCGGCATAATCCGCATCGGCATAATGCAGTACCGCCTTGCAACAATATAATGCACACACGCTACACATAACCGCACGCTATACATACTAGCGCATAATGCATAATTAAACATAATCAAAATATAAGATATGCATTTACTCCATAACTCGCACACGCACGGCATAACTGCATATGGCAACTGGGCATGGGTACCTTAACACAAAAAATATAAGCATCATGCAGATATAATCGCAGGTAAGAGGTATAACTGCATGATTATAACTGGACCGACAAGTATCAAGTATTAAGCACCGGCAATGGGCAACCGCATATCGCATAACTTGTAATTTACGCTTATTAACATTGCGCAAGCACGCTAACTCGCATGCACGCTATGGAAAACGTAAACAAGTGGGTTAATGGGTAGACCGCGTCATATAACCCTGACGGCATATAACTGCATATCGGCATAATCCGCACGCTAATAAGTATAACCGCATAATGGCACCGCACGCGTTTACGCATCAGCATAATCGGGCATTAATGCTATTAACTCGCATCATATAACCGCATAATCGCATATCGCATGGTATCGCATATCCTCAAAGTCAATAATGCCGTTATGCACGGTATTAATGCTTAATGCTATACGGCATAATCATATTTTAATACGCACCGGTGACGACAAGTATAACCAGACCGTGAATCGCACGTTAACTGGTGGTTATTAACCGTTGCTGTCGGCATAAGTTAACCGTTTATCGCTATTAACTGCGCATCAAGTATATTGTATGAGCGAGACAAGCAAGCACGCACCGGCATGAAGTATAATCACAACAAGTACGCACGCATAACCGCATCGGCATAAAACGGCATAAACGTAAGCAGCCCATAAAACGTACACCGCTTAATCGCATATCGCATAATAATTTTAATGCTATTAACCGCACGCATAACTCGGGTATATCGCTAGTATGACCGTGACTTTAATAAGCACCGGGCATGCATCGCGAGACCGCGAATGTTTAACCGCGAGGACGCGTCCGGCATGCACGCATAACTCGCACGGGCACGCACGCGTTAATAAGCATAATCGGGTACCGTTAACCGCATATCGCGCACCGCATATAATCGCATTTAATGTTATCGCTATTAACTCGCATCACGCATAATCAAGTATCGCGTCCTAATTTTACGCATAACTGCATCAAGCACGTTATCAAGTATACCGCACGTTATTAACCGCATGCATCGGGCATAACTGGCATATCAAGTATAACTGCATTAAACCATAATCGCACGCTATCAAGTATAACCGCATGGTTATAATCCGGCACGCTAATAAGTATCGGGAGACCGTATCGCATGCACGTATAACTTCACGCTATCAGCATAAGTATAACCGCACGCATAATCAAGTATGACAAAGTATAACCGCATCAAGGTTAATAAGTATTAATCAAGTATTTACCGCATAACTGGCATCAAGTATAACTGCATATCAAGTATGCACGCATAACCGCACGCTAATGCTATCAAGTATACGCATGACAAGTATAACTCGCATATCGGCATAACTCGGTATATCGCTATTAACTGCACCTGCATTTACAACCGTGACTTAACCGCACGTACACCGCATATCGGCATAACTCGGCATAATGGTCCGGCATAAGCATAATCGTTTATCAGTATAATCGCATCGCGAGACAAGCGCAGCATTGCGCATAATGCTAACTCGCATTAATATATTAACTGCCAACAAGTACGCACGGCATAATCGCACGGCATAACTCGCATGGTATCGCTATTAACTCGCACAAGTAATGCGCATTTGCTAACCGCATTAATGCTATTAATGTATTACCGCATATGCACGCATAACTGCATAATCAGTATATCAGTATACTTTAATGGCACCGCATCGGCATAACTGGTATATCGCATAATCAGAATGACAAGCACGGGTGAGAATATCGCAGCTATAACGCAGCAGCATAACGCATCTAACCATGGCATAACGCATAATGCATATGCATAACGCACAGCTAATACGTTGCATACTGTATATATTGCACGCTAAGTATTACAAATTCATCATATAAGGTTACCAATATAAAGCAAGCATACAAACATTAATACCCAACATAATATACGCATACACTACATAACAAACTCAACATACCGGCAATTAACATTTAAACAACAAGTATAATAATTTATAACCTAATTATAAGTAGGCATACATAACCACCACGATTATAAGATACGAAACTAACCTATGCACAATATAACTCTACATAAGCATAAGCATGCACCTACAGCCTGCATAACTATAATGCACATAATCCACCAGCAGCATACACACGCATAAGCAGTAGCAAACTTACAGCTAACAGCTATATTTACCATAACTCAACACAACATATTAACGAATAACAACACGTATAACTACAACACAACGCTCACAAAAATTATAAAAATATAATAGCATAAATCACCAACAAAACAAATAAGCATATCATAATACAGCATACATAACCAGTATCAAGTATAATCTATAAAACCAGCATATGGCATATCATAATGCAGCTACGTACCGCAGGCATAATCTATAAATACAGATAATGCAGCATAACAAGTGCATATGCATAAGGGTGTAATGCAAACTGCATGAATGCACACAGTACCTATATTAACAATATATAAGCACATACTGCATAACGGTACTAACGCAATGTAACGACACTATTATAATGTATTCTAAGGCATAAGGGGAAGCACAAGAGAGCAAGCATAACTGCATAGCTAGTTAATCATTGATAACACTGACAACCGCACGCTATAACGCTTACCATAAGAAAGCACGTAAGTATAACGCATGCATCAGTATAACTTATGCATAACCGCACAAGCACGCTATAATCGCTATAACCGCATATCGCATAACTGCACGCGTTAATGGGCATTTACCGCATAACCGCGCAGCATAACTGGGTCACGCATCGGGCGCATCAAGTATTAATCGGGTGAATACACAACTGCATACGCATGGTATCGCATAATCCGCATTAAGCATAATGCCACGCATTGCATAACTCGCGCATTGCTCCGGTATTAACCGGGTATATATATATAACTGCATAAGCACGTTATCAGCATATATTAACTGCGGCTGTGATACGCATAACCATCGCTAATGCTATCAGTATTAACTCGCGATAAGTATAACTGGGTATATCGCATAACCGCACGCTATCGCGTCACACGCTATCGCGTATAACCGGGTATGCATCGCATAACTTCGCATAACCGGATGCACGCATATACGACGTAAGTATACCGCAGACCAAGTATTAACCGTGACGACAAGTATCGCTATTAACTGCATTTATCGCATAATCGCGACGTTATTGCTAACTGGGTATCGCGGCTAACTTAATCGCTACGGCATAACTGCAAAATCAGCATAACGGGACGTATGCACGCATATCAGTATATCGCATATATGCTATCGCACGGACCGAACCGCACGCTATCAACCGCATATCGCATAACTCGCATATCGGCATAACCGCACGCTATCAAGTATTAATCGCACGCTACCGCATAACCGTATGCCGCTATCACAAGACCGCACGTAAGCACGCCGCACGTTATTAACCGCGGTTATAACCAGATGAATAAGTATAACCGCATCGGGTATCGGCATTTGTTAATCCGGTGGGAGACCGCATCGGCATAACTTTACTGGCATAATCCCGCTATCGCTATAACCGTGACCGGACAAGTATCGCGTTAATCGCACGTTACGCATAAACGTAAGTATACGCAGCATAACCGGCATCAGCACAGGCATTTACGCGAGACCGCATATCGTTAACTGCGCATCAGCATAATCGGGTATGCACGCATAACCGCACGCACAAGCATCGGCATAACTGCATGAACAAGTATTAATGCATGCACGTTATGACCGCATAACCGCATATAACTCGGTATAACCGCATATATCGCGCATACTTTAATAAGTATAACTCGCATTAACTCGCATGACGCATAACTCGACCACGCATAACCGCACCGACGCGCTATCGCATAATCCGCATGACAAGTATAATCAAGTAATGTTTAACTGGCATACAAGTATAACCGCATTTATCGCATAATCGCACGCACGCATCAGTACGTATATATTAACTGGCATTGCTTAACTGCATATCGCTATTAACCGCACGCTATCGCATAACCGCATGCTCGCATAACTGCATTAATGCTATTAACCGCATTGCGCGCATGTTAATCGCGCATCATATTAACCGTGATGACAAGTATTAATCAGACCGACAAGTATCGCATAATCTGACCGAATACAGAACCGTACGCATGCGCATAACTGGCGACAAGTATTAACTGCATATACGCATTGCATAACTGCGAATAAGTAACCGTGGCGACAAGTATAATCGCATGCACGCATAACTGCACGCACGTTAATGTAAGCATAACTGGGACGCATAACTCGCGCACGTTAACTCTATGACGCATAACCGCACACAAGTACTGCTACACGCTATATAATCGCATCAGTATAACTCCGTATATCGTATAACTGCATGCACGTATAATCCGCATCGGCATAACTGCATGGTTATAAGAACCGCATCGTTAATGGACCCATAACCGCATACGGGACGCTATTAACCGCATGTAAGCAATGCTAATGTACAAGGCAACGGCATTGCTAACTTCGCATAATGTTAAGGCAATGGGCACGCATTTGGTTAACTGCATAATGCGTTAACTGCGACAAGTATAACTGACCGAATGTACGCGGCAACTGCAATGCATAAGTATAACTGCATGACAGTATAACTGGTACACGGCATAATCGTTACAGATGCTGCATTGCATAACCGCATATCGTTAACCGGCACAAGCATAACTTATGCACGCATAACCGCACAAGTACGCGCACCCGCATACGCACCGGTGACAGACACCACAGAGACAGTATAATCAAGTATGCATCGCATCCAGACCGACAAGTATAATCAGACGACAGCATCGCATAACTGCAGAGGACAGAGACCAGACAAGCAAACCAGCACAAGTATAATCCGCATATCGCGGTATTAACTGCGCATTGGAACTCGCATAATTTGCTAACCGCATGCACGCATAACTGCACGCACGCATCGCTAACCGCATTTTATCAGCATAATCAAGCATCGCTATTAACCGTACGACAAGTATAACCGGCACGCATAACCGGTGACCGAAGCATCGCATAACCGCACGCACGCATAAGCACCGCATGGCCGCATAACCGCACGCACGCTATCGCACCGCACGTTAATGGCTAACCGCATGCACGCATAACCGCACAAGCACGCGTGACCGCTAACTCGTTATACCGCATACCGCATATGCACGCATAACTGCATTTACTGCACGTTAACTGCACGGGGCGTCCGGTATATCGTGCGCATAACTCGCACGGGCACAAGTATCGGGCATAACTGCGATGACAAGTATTAACCGCATCGTTGCTAACTGTGACCGCATTTACGTTTAATCAAGTATCGCACAAGTATAACTGCATTAATTTTACACTGCACAAGCATTGCATAACCGTATGAATAATCAAGTATGCACGCATAACTGCGGTATCGCAGCCATTTACGTCAAGAGCACCGCATGACGTTTAACTGCATCGCACCGCGATAATGTTAACCGCATTGCATAACTGCATATCATATAATCATGCATCGCATCACCGCGACAAGTATAACTGCATGACGCATAACTTCAGCTGCATCACCGCTAATGCTATCGCGTACGCACGCACGCCAAAACGAGAACAGGTCAGTATAAAATAATAAGTATCATGCGGAAGGCCGTGCCATAGTTCACCGTCTCATATTACCGCCTGCAGTAATCTGCATAGACCACTGTTCATACACGTCGCTAGTATCTCGGCAAGCCCTTGCCGTCGGCAAACCAAACGGGCCAGCCATTGCTGGCAAAACATGCCTGAATCTTTAACCGGTGCCGACGAACAATTCGCCAAAACCGTCAGCCGGTAAGCAGCTCAGAGACACCGAGAAATCTCCTCAAACAAAGGCCAAAACCGGCAAACCCATAACCGCCATCAGTCAAACGTCGTCATCCCGGAGCAACTGCTCCCTTTAATCAGATGACGCATAGAACAGAAGTATCAGTATAATCGCGAATAGTATAACTGGTATACAGAGACCGGTGACAAGTATACCAGAGGACAGAGACAGATGACGTATAATCAGAGACAAGTATAATCCATGACAACAAGTATAACCGTATATATCAAAAGACCAGACGACAAAATAACCGCGACGTTATTAACTGCGACAAGCACCGCATTAATGCATCGCATTAACCGCATGGTTATTAATGTGCCACGCTAATAAGTATAACTGCACGTCGCGCTAACCGCATGCATATATAATCCGCATCAGCACAAGTACGCGCATATAACCGGCAGCCGTATGACAAGTATAATCCGCACGCTAATGCTATCGCACACCGCGACAGTATATTAACTCGCATATCGCATAATCCACGCACGCGTCGCACGCGCACGCATCGCATCGCACAAGCATCGCACGTTAATGCGCATAACTGCATATCGCATAACCGCATAATCCCATAATGCTATACGGACAAGTATTAATCCGTGACCTCCGACAAGTATAACCGGTGAATCGACGTAAAGTATCAAGTATAACCGCATCATCGCATAATCGCATCGGGCATAACTGCATGCACGCATAACTTAACCCAAAGCCATTAATGCGTTAACCGCAAACGCATAACCGCATAATGCGCTTATCGCATGCACGCGTATATCGCTATTAACCGCACGCACAGACCGATAATCATGACGTTAATAACCGCATATCGCATAACTCGCATGACGCATGCACCGCACGCTACGCATAACCGGGTATCAAGACAAGTATAATCCGGTATATCACGTTAATCCGGCATCGCTATCGCACGTATTAACTGCGGTTATAACCGCATGACGCATTAATCCGCATACACGCACGCGCATAATCAGTATGCACGTTAATCGCGACAAGTATTAACTGACAAGTATAATCGCGACAAGTATACCGTGACCGACAAGTATCGCATAACTGACAAGGCATAAAACGGGTATTAATGCGCATAACTCGCACACGACAGTATCGCTAATCGCATATCGCGAACCGCGACAAGTATAACTGCATATCGCATAACTGCATCGCTAATGCTAATACCGCATAACCGCATTTAACGGCATAATGCTATATCGCATACCGCATAATCCTATTTAATGCATATCACGACAAGTATTAATCAAAGTAGACGGCATAACCGGTGAGGACAAGTATTAACTGGTGACCGAGCATAACTGACCGAGCACGCATAACCGCATGCATGCGATAACTCACTTTCTACCCTCGCATACCGCATAATCATCGGTATCATGTATAACTGCACCCACCTAGCATTGCACTTTCTAATAAGTATTAAGCTACGCAACTGCATATTATAATCAATACTATCACATAAGCACTATTACGGTTATATATCTCATGGTATCATTAACGCTAAGCAAGCATAATACATATAACCATGCACGCATAACAACCAGCATAATGGGCATATAGCATAAATTAAGCACCAAAATAGCACTAGCAAACGCAATCATAACCAGAAATAGCATAAGTCATCGCATAATCACACCGCAAACTCATACGCATAACGGCAGCAGCATAACGCACTAACAGGATAAAAAGGCTACGCATTAATGTATTAACCAGTATATACATAATCTGAGCAACGCTAACAACAACAAGACACAAAGCATAATTCGATAGAAATAGTTATTAAATACGATAAAAGTATCTGCATAATGTATTAACAGCACACATTAACAGCAAACAAACAAACGTATAATCGTATATCGCATCACAGCATAATGAGCATAAGCAAACAACACAAAAAAGCATAATAAAAAAAAAAAACTAAATATACAATAATAATAAAAAGATAAGTAGAAATATAAGCACATCGCATAACACAGATAGCACACGCTACCGCATAACGCATGCTAACAAGTATAACGCAACTCTAACGCATAACAAACATATAACACCCATATCGTTAACCACCTCGCAGCATAACCGCATCAAGCACGCTAAGCATACATAAGAGCTAAAACGTAACTTAAGCACATCGCATAAGTATCACTATAACAAATAACCGTAAGCAAACAAATAACTAACCATAAAGCATACGAAAACCCATATCATAGCAAACTCACATCCACACAGTACCAAAAGCACAACAGCACTCATAGCACACATAACAAGTACAAAAGTAAACAAACAGCATTAAGTGGAAGGCCAAAGTTATAGTCTACTGTTCATATTACTGCCTGTAGTATCTGTATAGACTACTGTTCATATTACTGCCGTTAGTATCTGGGTGTGTCTGTGAAAGTGTTGTCATGGTAACCAATGGCCAGTTATTGTTGGTAAACATGCTTTGAATTTTAATCAGTTGACGAGCAACACCTGCTTAAACTGTCAGCTGGGCCACAGGCAGCTCAGAGACACTGAGAGCAATCTCTCAAATAAAGGCTAAAACTGGCAAACCGATAACTTCTATCAGTCAAATGACGTCATCCTGAGCACCACAAAGCCTTTGTGAGAACAGAGGACAGAGACCAGAGGACAGAGACCAGAGGACAGAGGACAGAGACCAGAGGACATAGACCAGACAGACGGAGAACAGTACAGAAACCAGAGGACAAAGGACAGAGACCAGACAGACAGAGACCAGAGACAGAGACCAGAGGACAGAGACCAGAGGACAGAGTCCATACAGACAGATAGAAAGAGACCAGAGGACAGAGACCAGAGGACAGAGACCAGAGGACAGAGACCAGACAGACAGACAGAGACCAGAGGACAGAGACCAGGATAGCGACCAGAGTACAGAGACCAGAGGACAGAGGACAGAGACCAGACAGGCACATAAAGACCAGGACAGAGACCAGAGGACAGAGACCAGGACAGAGACCAGACAGACAGAGACCAGAGGACAGAGACCAGACAGACAGACAGAGACCAGGATAGACACACAGACAGACAGACAGACAGACAGACAAGAACAAGAGAATAGAACAGAGAAGATAGACAGACAGAAGTGGAAGGCCAAAGTTATAGACTACTGTTCATATTACTGCCTGTAGTATCTGTACAGACTACTGTTCATATTACTGCCTGTAGTATCTGGGTGTGTCTGTGAAAGTGTTGTCATGTTAACCAATGGCCAGTTAATGTTGGTAAACATGCTTTGAATTTTAATCAGTTGACGAGCAACACCTGCTTAAACTGTCAGCTGGGCCACAGGCAGCTCAGAGACACTGAGAGCAATCTCTCAAATAAAGGCTAAAACTGGCAAACCGATAACTGCTATCAGTCAAATGACGTAATCCTGAGCACCACAAAGCCTTTGTTAGACCAGAGGACAGAGACCAGAGGACAGAGACCAGGACAGAGACCAGAGGACAGAGGACAGAGACCAGAGGACAGAGACCAGACAGACAGAGACCAGAGGACAAAGACCAGGACAGAGACCAGGATAGAGACCAGAGGACAGAGGACAGAGACCAGACAGACAGAGACCAGAGGACAGAGACCAGACAGACAGATAGACAGAGACCAGTAGAGAGACCAGAGGACAGAGGACAGAGACCAGACAGACAGAGACCAGAGGACAGAGAACAGACAGGCACATAAAGACCAGGACAGAGACCAGAGACCAGAGACCAGGACAGAGACCAGACAGACAGAGACCAGAGGAAAGAGACCAGACTGACAGACAGAGACCAGGACAGAGACCAGAGGACAGAGACCAGGACAGAGATAAGGAGGAAGACAGGCAGACAGACCAGAGGACAGAGAAAATAACAGAAAGACAGAGACCAGGACAGAGACCTTGACAGAGACCAGAGGACAGAGACCAGACAGACAGAGACCAGAGGACAGAGACCAGACAGAAAGATAGACAGAGACCAGAGGACAGAGACCAGGACAGAGACCAGAGACCAGAGGACAGAGGACAGAGACCAGAAAGACAGACAAAGAAAAGAGGACAGAGACAAGGACAGAGACAAGGACAGAGACCAGAGGACAGAGACCAGACTGACAGAGACCAGACTGAGACCAGACAAAGACCAGAGGAAAGAGACCAGTGGAAAGAAACCAGAGGAAAGAGACCAAAGGACAGAGACCAGGACAGAGATAAGGAGGGAGACAGGCAGACAGACCAGAGGACAGAGACCATAACAGACAGACAGAGACCAGGACAGAGAACAGAGAACAGAGAACAGAGAACAGAGACCAGTGACCAGAGGACAGAGACATGGACAGAGACCAGGACAGAGACCAGAGGACAGAGATCAGACAGACAGAGACCAGAGGACAGAGACCAGGACAGCGACCAGAGGACAGAAACCAGAGGACAGAGACCAGACAGACAGACAGACAGAGACCAGGACAGGGACCAGAGGACAGCGACCAGAGGAAAGAGACCAGACAGACAGACAGAGACCAGATGACAGAGACCAGGACAGAAACCGGATGACAGAGACCAGACAGACAGACAGAGACCAGGACAGAGACCAGAGGACAGAGACCAGAGGACAGAGACCAGAGGAACGAGACCAGACAGACAGAGACCAGAGGAAAGAGACCAGACAGACAGATTGAGATCAGAGGCCAGAGGACAGAGACCCTACAGACAGACAGAGACCAGGACAGAGACCAGAGGACAGAGACCAGACAGAAAGACAGAGACCAGAGGACAGAGACCAGGACAGAGACCAGAGGACAGAGGACAGAGACCAGACAGACAGACAGAGACAAGAGGACAGAGACAAGGACAGAGACCAGACAGAGACCAGAGGACAGAGACCAGACTGACAGAGACCAGACTTAGACCAGACAAAGACCAGAGGACAGAGACCAGAGGACAGAAACCAGAGGAAAGAGACCAAAGGACAGAGACCAGGACAGAGATAAGGAGGGAGACAGGCAGACAGACCAGAGGACAGAGACCATAACAGACAGACAGAGACCAGGACAGAGACCAGAGGACAGAGACCAGACAGACAGACAGAGACCAGAGGACAGAGGACAGAGGACAGAGGCATAGAGACGAGAAGCCATAACCAGAATTGACGCATAACACAAGGCAAAGTGAGACAAGAACAACACAAAACACACACGAGAACAAAAACAGCTAAATACCCTACCCACCGAACGCAGCACGTACAGCTACACACGTTGCATAACCAACTAACATAATTAACAAGTAACTGAAACAAAGGAGATATAGCTAGGCATAACTATACAATAAACAAGTCATAAACACATAAATAAAGCACTATAACATACACAACTACAAACATAAACTCCACAGCCACAGCAATACCATAACACACCACTATATACCCAAACACACCACAAAGCCCACTCTATACATATCACTATCACAACACATTCTCTCAAATTAACAAGCACCTATTATAATACTCTTACCCCATTTTATACCTCATAATTCTTCACTCTCTATTACATACCTACATATCATCCACCTACCCCTTTTTTTATTTGCTATCGAAAATACAGATACCGTAAATTTATATCTAGCAAAATACCTATATATATATACAGACAAAAAGTATAATGATGAGGTAAGTATTAGGACAAGTGAAAAGCAACAACGTAACGAAGAGAGTATATGCAACTCGGCATACACACGGCATGCATGCGTACGAACGCTAAAAGCTATAACAGAAACAAGTAAGAAATATTGGAGACATTACGGGTGGGAAAGGCCAAGTAGTCTACGTTCATATTACCGCCCGTAGTATCTGTATAGACTACCGTTCTTACACGCCTCTTTAGTATCGCGTGTCTGTGAAAGTGTTGTCATGGTAACCAATGGCCAGTTAATGTTGGTAAACATGCTTTGAATTTTAATCAGTTGACGAAAGCAACACCTGCTTAAACTCCTCAGCGGGCACAGGCAGCTCAGAGACACCGAGAGCACATCACAACAAGGCCAAAACCGGCAAACCGATAACCGCTATCAACAGTCAAATGGATTATCCCGGAGCACCAACACAGTTCCTTTGTGAGAACAGAGGACAGAAGACCAGATGACGCATAATCAGAGACAAGATGACAAGAAGACCGTATGACACAGACCGCATTGGCATCGAAGACCGCAGAAACCCGTATAGACAAGAGGACAGAGCACCGAGAACATTTATGACCGCGGACCGACAGAGACCAGGACCGGACAAGTATCGCATATTCAGGAGGACAGAGAACTGCGACAAGAGAATCCTATACGCATAACTGCATATCGCGACCAGATTGCGAACCGCATGACAGAGCAATCAACCGTATGACGTTAACTGCCACGCGATTGCATAATCAGACGACAGAGCACCGCATCGCATAATCCCCGTATGACAAGTATAATCCGCATTGCTATCAAGTACGCACAGAGACCGCAGCTGCACCGGCAGAAATCATAATCGCGGCGACAGAGACCGGCATTTACGCATCGCACCGGTGACAAGAACCGATGACGCAGAAACAGAGCCGTATAACCGCACGCATTTACACCGCATGGTTATCACCGCATCGGCATTGCATCTTAACTGCAGCCGCATATCGGGCATAACCGCACAAGCACGCATCAGTATAACTGCGACAAGTATAACCGCATGCATCGCATAACTCTTTACTGGCACGCATCGCATTAATAAGTATAATCCTCGCGACAAGTATACCGACCGCACAAGTATAACTGCATTGCACAGCACCGTATGCATTGCACTGCACAAGTATCGGGCACCGTATAATGGCATAATCCGCATGCACGCGGGCACCGCATTGGCATTTACCGCACCGCGGCGACACGTTACACTGGTATTAATTGCACAAATTCGCGACAAGTATAACGGTGATGACGCATAATCTCATGCCAGACAATGCATTGGCATTGCCGCACAGCATTGCATTAAAACGCTATAACAGAAACAAGTATAAAATACTGCATGGGCATTACGCGGGAAGGCAAGCAAATACGCAACCGGAAACGGAAGCAAACACTCTCGCTTTGAGGTTCATTGATACACCTCACACAAGAGGTCAACCTTAAATGGTTCAAAGATATTTTATGAAAGGTAGCAAAGCTTAAGCTTAGGCAGCCCGGGTCAAACCATCACACACACCACGATAAGAAGGAGTCTGGAAATAAGTTCAAACCTCCACCTGAGGATATACACTTCAGCAGGTTCAAATGTTGCTTAAGAAATTCCTTCAAAGAAGCATAGGGAGCCGCAGCCAGACAAACCAACACACCTGTGTAATTAAAAGAGTCTCTACTGGAGTTCAGTGATACACCCCTCACACAAGAGGTCCTATCTCAAACGGTTCAAATTTAAGAAGAGTGAGGGCTTAGAAAGCATAGGGAACTGGAATTAGAAACCCTCCTGTGAAAGAAAAAAGTCTGTTAGTTCAATGATATCTAAAGGGTCTAGAAGCGGGTCATTAGTTATAAAAGGGGCGTAGCTAAAGAACATGGGGGCCGAAGCCATGCACCACGGCGAAGGGGCTTTCTCACTTTGAGGTTCAAATTTATTTACCCTCACTGAGGTCAACCTTAAGCGGTTCAAATGTTACTTGCCAGAAAGAGCAGCAGAATGGGGCCGAAACCATCACCAATAAAGGAAGTCTCTTCGAGTTTGGTACCTCCCACACAAGACTTTCCCCGTTAAAAGATGGGTCAGCATTTATGAAAGGGGGCGGGGCTTAAGCATAGGGGGTGGGCCAAACCATCACCGATGAAGAAGGAAGTCTGTGCTGAGTTCAATGATACCTCACACAAGAGTCTACCTTAAACGGTTCAAATGTTATGAAAGGGGGCGTCGCTAAAGCATAGGGGGCGAGGGCCCAAACCAACACCAATTAAAAGGAAGTCTCTGCTGAGTTCATTGATACCTCAAACAAGGGTCTATCTTAAACGGTTCAAATTTTAAGAAAGGGGGCGGGGCTTAAGCATAGGGGGCAGGTCAAACCATCACCAATGAAGAAAAAAGTCTATGCTGAGTTCAATGATATCTCACACAAGGGTCTACATGAAACGGGTCATTAGTTATAAAAGGGGGCGTTGCTAAAGCATAGGGGGTGGGCCAAACCATCAACAATGAAGAAGGAACTCTCTGCTGAGTTCATTGATACCTCACACAAGGGTCAACCTTAAATGGTTCAAATGTTATGAAAGGGGGAGTGGCTTAAGCTTAGGGGGCGGGTCAAACTATCACCGATTAAAAAGGAAGTCTGTGCTGAGTTCAAAGATACCTCACACAAGGGTCTGCATCAAACGCGTCATTAGTTATAAAAGGGGGCGTGGCTTAAGCTCAGGGAGCGGGTCAAACCCTCACCGATGAAGAAGGAAGTCTGTGATAAGTTCAATGACACCTCACACAAGGGTATACCTTAAACGGTTCAAATGTTATGAAAGGGGGCGTGGCTTAAGCATATGGGGCAGGCCAAACCATCAGCAATGAAGAAGGAAGCCTCTGCTGAGTTCTTTGATACACAAGGGTCTATCTTAAATGGTTCAAATTGTAAGAAAGGGGGTGGGGCTTAAGTATAGGGGGTAGGTCAAACCATCACCAATGAAGAAAGAAGTCTATGCTGAGTTCAATGATACCTCACAGAAGAATCTACCTTAGATGGGTCAGCATTTATGAAAGGGGGCGTGGCTTAAGCTTAGGGGGCGGGTCAAACTATCACCGATTAAAAAGGAAATCTGTGCTGAGTTCAAAGATACCTCACACAAGGGTCTGCATCAAACAGGTCATTAGTTATAAAAGGGTGCGTGGCTAAAGCATAGGGGGCGGATCAAACCATCACCGATTAAAAAGGAAGTCTGTGCTGAGTTCCATGATACGTAACAAAAGGGTATACCTTTAAAATTTAAAATTTTATGAAAGAGGGCATGGCTTAAGCATAGGGGGCGGCCCAAACCATCACCAATAAAAAAGGAAGTCTCTGCTGAGTTCAATGATACCTCACACAAGACTCTACCTTAGATGGGTCAGCATTTGTGAAAGGGGGCGGGGCTTAAGCATAGGGGGCGGGCCAAACCATCACCAATGAAGAAGGAAGTCTGTGCTGAGTTCAATGATACCTAACACAAGGATATACCTTTAAAAGTTCAAATTTTATGAAAGGGGCCATGGCTTAAGCATAGGGGGCGGGCCAAACCATCACCGATGAAGAAGGAAGTCTCTGCTGAGTTCATTGATACCTCACACAAGGGTCTATTTTAAACGGTTCAAATTTTAAGAAAGGGGGCGGGGCATAAGTATAGGGGGCAGGTCTAACCATCACCAATAAAAAAGGAAGTCTATGCTGAGTTCAATGATACCTCACACAAAGGTCAATCTTAAATGGATAAGATGTTATGAAAGGGGGCGTGGATTAAGCTTAGGGGGCGGGTCAAACCATCACCAATGAAGAAAAAAGTCTGTTGAGTTCAATGATATCTCACACAAGGGTCTACATGAAAAGGGTTATTAGTTATAAAAGGGGGCGTGGCTAAAGCATAGGGGGTGGGCCAAACCATCACCAATGAAGAAGGAACTCTCTGCTGAGTTCATTGATACCTCACACAAGGGTCAACCTTAAATGGTTCAAATGTTATGAAAGGGGGCGTAGCTTAAGCTTAGGCAGCGGGTCAAACCATCACCGATGAAGAAGGAAGTCTGTGATAAGTTCAATGACACCTCACACGAGGATATACCTTAAACGGTTCAAATGTTATGAAAAGGGCGTCGCTAAAGCATAGGGGGCACGGCGGGCCAAACCAACACCAATTAAAAAGGAAGTCTCTGCTGAGTTCATTGATACCTCACACAAGGGTCTATCTCAAACGGTTCAAATTTTAAGAAAGGGGGCGGGGCTTAAGCATAGGGGGCAGGTCAAACCATCACCAATGAAGAAAAAAGTCTGTTGAGTTCAATGATATCTCACAAGGGTCTACATGAAACGGGTCATTAGTTATAAAAGGGGGCGTGGCTAAAGCATAGGGGGTGGGCCAAACCATCACCAATGAAGAAGGAACTCTCTGCTGAGTTCATTGATACCTCACACAAGGGTCAACCTTAAACGGTTCAAATGTTATGAAAGGGGGCATGGCTTAAGCATAGGGGGCGGGCCAAACCATCACCAATAAAAAAGGAAGTCTCTGCTGAGTTCAATGATACCTCACACAAGACTCTACATTAGATGGGTCAGCATTTATGAAAGGGGGCGGGGCTTAAGCATAGGGGGTGGGCCAAACCATCACCGATGAAGAAGGAAGTCTGTGCTGAGTTCAATGATACCTCACACAAGACTCTACCTTAAACGGTTCAAATGTTATGAAAGGGGGCGTCGCTAAAGCATAGGGGGCAGGGCGGGCCAAACCAACACCAATTAAAAAGGAAGTCTCTGCTGAGTTCATTGATACCTCAAACAAGGGTCTATCTTAAACGGTTCAAATTTTAAGAAAGGGGGCGGGGCTTAAGCATAGGGGGCAGGTCAAACCATCACCAATGAAGAAAAAAGTCTATGCTGAGTTCAATGATATCTCACACAAGGGTCTACATGAAACGGGTCATTAGTTATAAAAGGGGGCGTGGCTAAAGCATAGGGGGTGGGCCAAACCATCAACAATGAAGAAGGAACTCTCTGCTGAGTTCATTGATACCTCACACAAGGATCAACCTTAAATGGTTCAAATGTTATGAAAGGGGGAGTGGCTTAAGCTTAGGGGGCGGGTCAAACTATCACCGATGAAGAAGGAAGTCTGTGATAAGTTCAATGACACCTCACACAAGGGTATACCTTAAACGGTTCAAATGTTATGAAAGGGGGCGTGGCTTAAGCATATGGGGCAGGCCAAACCATCAGCAATGAAGAAGGAAGCCTCTGCTGTGTTCATTGATACCTCACACAAGGGTCTATCTTAAACGTTTCAAATTTTAAGAAAGGGGGCGGGGCTTAAGTATAGGGGGCAGGTCAAACTATCACTGATTCAAAAGGAAGTCTGTGCTTAGTTCAATGATACCTCACACAAGGGTCTGCATCAAACAGGTCATTAGTTATGAAAGGGGGCGTGGCTTAAGCTTAGGGGGCGGGTCAAACCATCACCGATGAAGAAGGAAGTCTGTGCTGAGTTCAATGACACCTCACACAAGGGTATACCTTAAACGGTTTAAATGTTATGAAAGGGGCGTGGCTTAAGCATAGGGGGCGGGCCAAACCATCAACAATGAAGAACGAAGTCTCTGCTGAGTTCTTTGATACACAAGGGTCTATCTTAAATGGTTCAAATTGTAAGAAAGGGGGTGGGGCTTAAGTATAGGGGGTAGGTCAAACCATCACCAATGAAGAAAGAAGTCTATGCTGAGTTCAATGATACCTCACAGAAGAATCTACCTTAGATGGGTCAGCATTTATGAAAGGGGGCGTGGCTTAAGCTTAGGGGGCGGGTCAAACTATCACCGATTAAAAAGGAAATCTGTGCTGAGTTCAAAGATACCTCACACAAGGGTCTGCATCAAACAGGTCATTAGTTATAAAAGGGGGCGTGGCTAAAGCATAGGGGGTGGGCCAAACCATCACCAATGAAGAAGGAAACCTCTGCTGAGTTCATTGATACCTCACACAAGGGTCTATCTTAAACGGTTCAAATTTTAAGAAAGGTGGCGGGGCTTAAGCATAGGGGGCAGGTCAAACCATCACCAATAAAAAAGGAAGTCTCTGCTGAGTTCAATGATATCTCACACAAGGGTCTACATGAAACGGGTCATTAGTTATAAAAGGGGGCGTGGCTAAAGCATAGGGGGTGGGCCAAACCATCACCAATGAAGAAGGAACTCTCTGCTGAGTTCATTGATACCTCACACAAGGGTCAAACTTAAATGGTTCAAATGTTATGAAAGGGGGCGTGGCTTAAGCTTAGGGGGCGGATCAAACCATCACCGATTAAAAAGGAAGTCTGTGCTGAGTTCAATGATACGTAACAAAAGGGTATACCTTTAAAATTTCAAATTTTATGAAAGAGGGCATGGCTTAAGCATAGGGGGCGGCCCAAACCATCACCAATAAAAAAGGAAGTCTCTGCTGAGTTCAATGACACCTCACACAAGGGTATACCTTAAACGGTTCAAATGTTATGAAAGGGGGCGTGGCTTAAGCATAGGGGGCGGGCCAAACCATCACCAATAAAAAAGGAAGTCTCTGCTGAGTTCAATGATACCTCACACAAGACTCTACCTTAGATGGGTCAGCATTTGTGAAAGGGGGCGGGGCTTAAGCATAGGGGGCGGGCCAAACCATCACCAATGAAGAAGGAAGTCTGTGCTGAGTTCAATGATACCTAACACAAGGATATACCTTTAAAAGTTCAAATTTTATGAAAGGGGCCATGGCTTAAGCATAGGGGGCGGGCCAAACCATCACCGATGAAGAAGGAAGTCTCTGCTGAGTTCATTGATACCTCACACAAGGGTCTATTTTAAACGGTTCAAATTTTAAGAAAGGGGGCGGGGCATAAGTATAGGGGGCAGGTGTAACCATCACCAATAAAAAAGGAAGTCTATGCTGAGTTCAATGATACCTAACACAAGGGTATACCTTTAAAAGTTCAATTTTTATGAAAGGGGGCGTGGCTTAAGCATAGGGGGCAGGCCAAACCATCACCAATAAAAAAGGAAGTCTCTGCTGAGTTCAATGATATCTCACACAAGGGTCTACATGAAAAGGGTCATTAGTTATAAAAGGGGGCGTGGCTAAAGCATAGGGGGCGGGCAAAACCAACACCAATTAAAAAGGAACTCTCTGCTGAGTTCATTGATACCTCACACAAGGGTCTATCTTAGATGGGTCAGCATTTATGAAAGGGGGCGTGGCTTAAGCATAGGGGGCAGGCCAAACCATCACCAATAAAAAAGGAAGTCTCTGCTGAGGTCAATGATATCTCACACAAGGGTCTACATGAAATGGGTCATTAGTTATAAAAGGGGTCGTGGCATAAGCTTAGGGGGCGGGTCAAACATCACCGATGAAGAAGGACGTCTGTGCTGAGTTCAATGATACCTAACACAAGGACATACCTTTAAAAGTTGAAATTTTATGAAAGGGGGCATGGCTTAAGCATAGGGGGCGGGACAAACCATCACCAATAAAAAAGGAAGTCTGTGCTGAGTTCTTTGATACACAAGGGTCTATCTTAAATGGTTCAAATTGTAAGAAAGGGGGTGGGGCTTAAGTATAGGGGGTAGGTCAAACCATCACCAATGAAGAAAGAAGTCTATGCTGAGTTCAATGATACCTCACATAAGGGTCTGCATCAAACAGGTCATTAGTTATAAAAGGGGGCGTGGCTTAAGCTTAGGGAGCGAGTCAAACCATCACCGATGAAGAAGGAAGTCTGTGATAAGTTCAATGACACCTCACACAAGGGTATACCTTAAACGGTTAAAATTGTATGAAAGGGGGCGTGGCTTAAGTATAGGGGGCGGGCCACACCATCACCAATGAAGAAGGAAGCCTGTGCTGAGTTCATTGATACCTCACACAAGGGTCTATCTTAAACGGTTCAAATTTTAAGAAAGGTGGCGGGGCTTAAAGCATAGGGGGCAGGTCAAACCATCACCAATAAAAAAGGAAGTCTCTGCTGAGTTCAATGATATCTCACACAAGGGTCTACATGAAACGGGTCATTAGTTATAAAAGGGGGCGTGGCTAAAGCATAGGGGGTGGGCCAAACCATCACCAATGAAGAAGGAACTCTCTGCTGAGTTCATTGATACCTCACACAAGGGTCAAACTTAAATGCTTCAAATGTTATGAAAGGGGGCGTGGCTTAAGCTTAGGGGGCGGATCAAACCATCACCGATTAAAAAGGAAGTCTGTGCTGAGTTCAATGATACGTAACAAACGGGTATACCTTTAAAATTTCAAATTTTATGAAAGAGGGCATGGCTTAAGCATAGGGGCGGCCCAAACCATCACCAATAAAAAAGGAAGTCTCTTCTGAGTTCAATGATACCTCACACAAGATTCTACCTTAGATGGGTCAGCATTTATGAAAGGGGGAAGGGCTTAAGCATAGGGGGCGGGCCAAACCATCACCAATGAAGAAGGAAGTCTCTGCTGAGTTCATTGATACCTCACATAAGGGTCTGCATCAAACGGGTCATTAGTTATAAAAGGGGGCGTGGCTTAAGCATAGGGCAGGGTCAAACCATCACCAATAAAGAAGGAAGACTCTGCTGAGTTCAATGATTACTCACCAAAACCAATTACAGCAAATACACAGCAGCAGCAATAAAAGAAAGTAGAACACTCAAAGAATTAGCAGGAAAGGCAAATAAAGTAAGTACTTAACTTAGTGGCTAGCTGTCCAGTAGTCAATTCCTTCAGCAATCAAAAGCAGTCTGACTTTTGGTTCTGATTTTAGCTTGCTTATGTTGTCAAATCCAGGTGGGGGGGCCACACCCTCGCTAATCAGTCAAAGCACCTGGGAATGCGTTAGGCCCCACTCCCAAAGTCACACTTCACACTAACTAGTTTCACTCTAACAAAACCACTAACTTTGCTCAACCAAAACCAATTACAGCAAATACACAGCAGCAGCAATAGAAAGAAAGTAGAACAGTCAAAGAAGTAGCAGAAAACCCAAATAAAGTCACCAATAAAAAAGGAAGTCTCTGCTGAGTTCAATGATATCTCACACAAGGGTCTACATGAAAAGGGTTATTAGTTATAAAAGGGGGCGTGGCTAAAGCATAGGGTGTGGGCCAAACCATCACCAATGAAGAAGGAACTCTCTGCTGAGTTCATTGATACCTCACACAAGGGTCAACCTTAAATGGTTCAAATGTTATGAAAGGGGGCGTAGCTTAAGCTTAGGCAGCGGGTCAAACCATCACCGATGAAGAAGGAAGTCTGTGATAAGTTCAATGACACCTCACACAAGGATATACCTTAAACGGTTCAAATGTTATGAAAGGGGGCGTCGCTAAAGCATAGGGGGCAGGGCGGGCCAAACCAACACCAATTAAAAAGGAAGTCTCTGCTGAGTTCATTGATACCTCACACAAGGGTCTGCATCAAACGCGTCATTAGTTATAAAAGGGGGCGTGGCTTAAGCTCAGGGAGCGGGTCAAACCATCACCGATGAAGAAGGAAGTCTGTGATAAGTTCAATGACACCTCACACAAGGGTATACCTTAAACGGTTCAAATGTTATGAAAGGGGGCGTGGCTTAAGCATATGGGGCAGGCCAAACCATCAGCAATGAAGAAGGAAGCCTCTGCTGAGTTCATTGATACCTCACACAAGGGTCTATCTTAAACGTTTCAAATTTTAAGAAAGGGGGCGGGGCTTAAGTATAGGGGGCAGGTCAAACTATCACCGATTAAAAAGGAAGTCTGTGCTGAGTTCAATGATACCTCACACAAGGGTCTGCATCAAACGGGTCATTAGTTATGAAAGGGGGCGTGGCTTAAGCATAGGGGGCGGGTCAAACCATCACCGATGAAGAAGGAAGTCTGTGCTGAGTTCAATGACACCTCACACAAGGGTATACCTTAAACGGTTTAAATGTTATGAAAGGGGGCGTGGCTTAAGCATAGGGGGCGGGCCAAACCATCAACAATGAAGAACGAAGTCTCTGCTGAGTTCTTTGATAAACAAGGGTCTATCTTAAATGGTTCAAATTTTAAGAAAGGGGGTGGGGCTTAAGTATAGGGGGTAGGTCAAACCATCACCAATGAAGAAAGAAGTCTATGCTGAGTTCAATGATACCTAACACAAGGATATACCTTTAAAAGTTCAAATTTTATGAAAGGGGCCATGGCTTAAGCATAGGGGGCGGGCCAAACCATCACCGATGAAGAAGGAAGTCTCTGCTGAGTTCATTGATACCTCACACAAGGGTCTATTTTAAACGGTTCAAATTTTAAGAAAGGGGGCGGGGCATAAGTATAGGGGGCAGGTCTAACCATCACCAATAAAAAAGGAAGTCTATGCTGAGTTCAATGATACCTAACACAAGGGTATACCTTTAAAAGTTCAAATTTTTATGAAAGGGGGCATGGCTTAAGCATAGGGGGCAGGCCAAACCATCACCAATAAAAAAGGAAGTCTCTGCTGAGTTCAATGATATCTCACACAAGGGTCTACATGAAAAGGGTCATTAGTTATAAAAGGGGGCGTGGCTAAAGCATAGGGGGCGGGCAAAACCAACACCAATTAAAAAGGAACTCTCTGCTGAGTTCATTGATACCTCACACAAGGGTCTATCTTAGATGGGTCCGCATTTATGAAAGGGGGCGGGGCTTAAGCATAGGGGGCAGGCCAAACCATCACCAATAAAAAATGAAGTCTCTGCTGAGGTCAATGATATCTCACACAAGGGTCTACATGAAATGGGTCATTAGTTATAAAAGGGGTCGTGGCATAAGCTTAGGGGGCGGGTCAAACATCACCGATGAAGAAGGACGTCTGTGCTGAGTTCAATGATACCTAACACAAGGACATACCTTTAAAAGTTGAAATTTTATGAAAGGGGGCATGGCTTAAGCATAGGGGGCGGGACAAACCATCACCAATAAAAAAGGAAGTCTGTGCTGAGTTCTTTGATACACAAGGGTCTATCTTAAATGGTTCAAATTGTAAGAAAGGGGGTGGGGCTTAAGTATAGGGGGTAGGTCAAACCATCACCAATGAAGAAAGAAGTCTATGCTGAGTTCAATGATACCTCACATAAGGGTCTGCATCAAACGGGTCATTAGTTATAAAAGGGGGCGTGGCTTAAGCTTAGGGAGCGAGTCAAACCATCACCGATGAAGAAGGAAGTCTGTGATAAGTTCAATGACACCTCACACAAGGGTATACCTTAAACGGTTAAAATTGTATGAAAGGGGGCGTGGCTTAAGTATAGGGGGCGGGCCACACCATCACCAATGAAGAAGGAAGCCTGTGCTGAGTTCATTGATACCTCACACAAGGGTCTATCTTAAACGGTTCAAATTTTAAGAAAGGTGGCGGGGCTTAAAGCATAGGGGGCAGGTCAAACCATCACCAATAAAAAAGGAAGTTTCTGCTGAGTTCAATGATATCTCACACAAGGGTCTACATGAAACGGGTCATTAGTTATAAAAGGGGGCGTGGCTAAAGCATAGGGGGTGGGCCAAACCATCACCAATGAAGAAGGAACTCTCTGCTGAGTTCATTGATACCTCACACAAGGGTCAAACTTAAATGGTTCAAATGTTATGAAAGGGGGCGTGGCTTAAGCTTAGGGGGCGGATCAAACCATCACCGATTAAAAAGGAAGTCTGTGCTGAGTTCAATGATACGTAACAAACGGGTATACCTTTAAAATTTCAAATTTTATGAAAGAGGGCATGGCTTAAGCATAGGGGGCGGCCCAAACCATCACCAATAAAAAAGGAAGTCTCTTCTGAGTTCAATGATACCTCACACAAGATTCTACCTTAGATGGGTCAGCATTTATGAAAGGGGAAGGGCTTAAGCATAGGGGGCGGGCCAAACCATCACCAATGAAGAAGGAAGTCTCTGCTGAGTTCATTGATACCTCACATAAGGGTCTGCATCAAACGGGTCATTAGTTATAAAAGGGGGCGTGGCTTAAGCATAGGGAGCGGGTCAAACCATCACCAATAAAAAAGGAAGACTCTGCTGAGTTCAATGATTACTCACCAAAAACCAATTACAGCAAATACACAGCAGCAGCAATAAAAGAAAGTAGAACACTCAAAGAAGTAGCAGAAAACCCAAATAAAGTAAGTACTTAACTTAGTGGCTAGCTGTCCAGTAGTCAATTCCTTCAGCAATCAAAAGCAGTCTGACTTTTGGTCTGATTTTAGCTGCTTATATTTTAAAATCCAGGTGGGAGGCCACACCCTAAGCTAATCAGTCAAAGCACCTGGGAATGCACGTTAGGCCCCACTCCCAAAGTCACACTTCACACTAACTAGTTTCACTCTAACAAAACCACTAACTTTGCTCAACCAAAACCAATTACAGCAAATACACAGCAGCAGCAATAGAAAGAAAGTAAGAACAGTCAAAGTAGCAGAAGAAAACCCAAATAAAGTCACCAATAAAAAGGAAGTCTCTGCTGAGTTCAATGATATCTCACACAAGGGTCTACATGAAAAGGGTTATTAGTTATAAAAGGGGGCGTGGCTAAAGCATAGGGTGTGGGCCAAACCATCACCAATGAAGAAGGAACTCTCTGCTGAGTTCATTGATACCTCACACAAGGGTCAACCTTAAATGGTTCAAATGTTATGAAAGGGGGCGTAGCTTAAGCTTAGGCAGCGGGTCAAACCATCACCGATGAAGAAGGAAGTCTGTGATAAGTTCAATGACACCTCACACAAGGAATATACCTTAAACGGTTCAAATGTTATGAAAGGGGGCGTCGCTAAAGCATAGGGGGCAGGGCGGGCCAAACCAACACCAATTAAAAAGGAAGTCTCTGCTGAGTTCATTGATACCTCACACAAGGGTCTGCATCAAACGCGTCATTAGTTATAAAAGGGGGCGTGGCTTAAGCTCAGGGAGCGGGTCAAACCATCACCGATGAAGAAGGAAGTCTGTGATAAGTTCAATGACACCTCACACAAGGGTATACCTTAATGGTTAGTAGGAGAGAGCATATGGGGCAGGCCAAACCATCACCAATGAAGAAGGAAGCCTCTGCTGAGTTCATTGATACCTCACACAAGGGTCTATCTTAAACGTTTCAAATTTTAAGAAAGGGGGCGGGGCTTAAGTATAGGGGGCAGGTCAAACTATCACCGATTAAAAAGGAAGTCTGTGCTGAGTTCAATGATACCTCACACAAGGGTCTGCATCAAACGGGTCATTAGTTATGAAAGGGGGCGTGGCTTAAGCTTAGGGGGCGGGTCAAACCATCACCGATGAAGAAGGAAGTCTGTGCTGAGTTCAATGACACCTCACACAAGGG
The DNA here is from genome assembly GCF_010015445.1 of Perca fluviatilis. Lineage (NCBI taxonomy): Eukaryota > Metazoa > Chordata > Actinopteri > Perciformes > Percidae > Perca > Perca fluviatilis. The sequence goes on from NC_053116.1 coordinate 4,958,325, forward strand.
TATACCTTAAACGGTTTAAATGTTATGAAAGGGGGCGTGGCTTAAGCATAGGGGGCGGGCCAAACCATCAACAATGAAGAACGAAGTCTCTGCTGAGTTCTTTGATAAACAAGGGTCTATCTTAAATGGTTCAAATTTTAAGAAAGGGGGTGGGGCTTAAGTATAGGGGGTAGGTCAAACCATCACCAATGAAGAAAGAAGTCTATGCTGAGTTCAATGATACCTAACACAAGGATATACCTTTAAAAGTTCAAATTTTATGAAAGGGGCCATGGCTTAAGCATAGGGGGCGGGCCAAACCATCACCGATGAAGAAGGAAGTCTCTGCTGAGTTCATTGATACCTCACACAAGGGTCTATTTTAAACGGTTCAAATTTTAAGAAAGGGGGCGGGGCATAAGTATAGGGGGCAGGTCTAACCATCACCAATAAAAAAGGAAGTCTATGCTGAGTTCAATGATACCTAACACAAGGGTATACCTTTAAAAGTTCAAATTTTATGAAAGGGGGCATGGCTTAAGCATAGGGGGCAGGCCAAACCATCACCAATAAAAAAGGAAGTCTCTGCTGAGTTCAATGATACCTCACACAAGGGTCTACATGAAAAGGGTCATTAGTTATAAAAGGGGGCGTGGCTAAAGCATAGGGGGCGGGCAAAACCAACACCAATTAAAAAGGAACTCTCTGCTGAGTTCATTGATACCTCACACAAGGGTCTATCTTAGATGGGTCAGCATTTATGAAAGGGGGCGGGGCTTAAGCATAGGGGGCAGGCCAAACCATCACCAATAAAAAAGGAAGTCTCTGCTGAGGTCAATGATATCTCACACAAGGGTCTACATGAAATGGGTCATTAGTTATAAAAGGGCCGTGTAGCATAAGCGTAGGGCGTCAAACCATCACCGATGAAGAAGGACGTCTGTGCTGAGTTCAATGATACCTAACACAAGGACATACCTTTAAAAGTTCAAATTTTATGAAAGGGGGCATGGCTTAAGCATAGGGGGCGGGACAAACCATCACCAATAAAAAAGGAAGTCTGTGCTGAGTTCTTTGATACACAAGGGTCTATCTTAAATGGTTCAAATTGTAAGAAAGGGGGTGGGGCTTAAGCATAGGGGGCAGGTCAAACCATCACCAATAAAAAAGGAAGTCTATGCTGAGTTCAATGATACCTCACATAAGGGTCTGCATCAAACGGGTCATTAGTTATAAAAGGGGGCGTGGCTTAAGCTTAGGGAGCGAGTCAAACCATCACCGATGAAGAAGGAAGTCTGTGATAAGTTCAATGACACCTCACACAAGGGTATACCTTAAAACGGTTAAAATTTTATGAAAGGGGGCGTGGCTTAAGTATAGGGGGCGGGCCACACCATCACCAATGAAGAAGGAAGCCTGTGCTGAGTTCATTGATACCTCACACAAGGGTCTATCTTAAAACGGTTCAAATTTATGATTTTTTGAGAAAAGGGGCGGGGCTTAAGCATAGGGGGGGGCGTCAAACCATTACCAATGAAGAAGGAAGTCTCTGCTGAGTTCATTGATACCTCACACAAAGGTCAATCTTAAATGGATAAGATGTTATGAAAGGGGGCGTGGATTAAGCTTAGGGGGCGGGTCAAACCATCACCAATGAAGAAAAAAGTCTATGCTGAGTTCAATGATACCTCACATAAGGGTCTGCATCAAACGGGTCATTAGTTATAAAAGGGGGCGTGGCTTAAGCATAGGGAGCGGGTCAAACCATCACCAATAAAAAAGGAAGACTCTGCTGAGTTCAATGATTACTCACCAAAAACCAATTACAGCAAATACACAGCAGCAGCAATAAAAGAAAGTAGAACACTCAAAGAAGTAGCAGAAAACCCAAATAAAGTAAGTACTTAACTTAGTGGCTAGCTGTCCAGTAGTCAATTCCTTCAGCAATCAAAAGCAGTCTGACTTTTGGTCTGATTTTAGCTTGCTTATGTTGTCAAATCCAGGTGGGAGGCCACACCCTCGCTAATCAGTCAAAGCACCTGGGAATCGTTAGGCCCCACTCCCAAAGTCACACTTCACACTAACTAGTTTCACTCTAACAAAACCACTAACTTTGCTCAACCAAAACCAATTACAGCAAATACACAGCAGCAGCAATAGAAAGAAAGTAGAACAGTCAAAGAAGTAGCAGAAAACCCAAATAAAGTCACCAATAAAAAAGGAAGTCTCTGCTGAGTTCAATGATATCTCACACAAGGGTCTACATGAAAAGGGTTATTAGTTATAAAAGGGGGCGTGGCTAAAGCATAGGGGTGGGCCAAACCATCACCAATGAAGAAGGAACTCTCTGCTGAGTTCATTGATACCTCACACAAGGGTCAACCTTAAATGGTTCAAATGTTATGAAAGGGGCGTGAGCTTAAGCTTAGGCAGCGGGTCAAACCATCACCGATGAAGAAGGAAGTCTGTGATAAGTTCAATGACACCTCACACAAGGATATACCTTAAACGGTTCAAATGTTATGAAAAGGGCGTCGCTAAAGCATAGGGGCACGGCGGGCCAAACCAACACCAATTAAAAAGGAAGTCTCTGCTGAGTTCATTGATACCTCACACAAGGGTCTGATCTTAAACGGTTCAAATTTTAAGAAAGGGGGCGGGCTTAAGCATAGGGGGCAGGTCAAACCATCACCAATGAAGAAGGAAGTCTGTTGAGTTCAATGATATCTCACACAGGGTCTACATTAAACGGGTCATTAGTTATAAAGGGGGCGTGGCTTAAGCATAGGGTGGGCCAAACCATCACCAATGAAGAAGGAAGTCTGCTGAGTTCATTGATACCTCACACAAGGGTCAACCTTAAACGGTTCAAATGTTATGAAAGGGGCGTGGCTTAAGCGATAGGGGCGGGCCAAACCATCACCAATAAAAAAGGAAGTCTCTGCTGAGTTCAATGATACCTCACACAAGACTCTACATTAGATGGGTCAGCATTTATAAAAGGGGGCGGGGCTTAAGCATAGGGGGTGGGCCAAACCATCACCGATGAAGAAGGAAGTCTGTGCTGAGTTCAATGATACCTCACACAAGACACTACCTTAAACGGTTCAAATGTTATGAAAGGGGGCGTCGCTAAAGCATAGGGGGCGGGCCAAACCATTTCCAATGAAGAAGGAAGTCTCTGCTGAGTTCATTGATACCTCACATAAGGGTCTGCATCAATGGGTCATTAGTTATAAAAGGGGGCGTGGCTTAAGCATAGGGAGCGGGTCAAACCATCACCAATAAAAAAGGAAGACTCTGCTGAGTTCAATGATTACTCACCAAAAACCAATTACAGCAAATACACAGCAGCAGCAATAAAAGAAAGTAGAACACTCAAAGAAGTAGCAGAAAACCCAAATAAAGTAAGTACTTAACTTAGTGGCTAGCTGTCCAGTAGTCAATTCCCTCACCAATCAAAAGCAGTCTGACTTTTGGTCTATTTTAGCACCTTGGTTGTTCAAATCCAGGTGGGAGGCCACACCCTCGCTAATCAGTCAAAGCACCTGGGAATCGTTAGGCCCCACTCCCAAAGTCACACTTCACACTAACTAGTTTCACTCTAACAAAACCACTAACTTTGCTCAACCAAAACCAATTACAGCAAATACACAGCAGCAGCAATAGAAAGAAAGTAGAACAGTCAAAGAAGTAGCAGAAAACCCAAATAAAGTCACCAATAAAAAAGGAAGTCTCTGCTGAGTTCAATGATATCTCACACAAGGGTCTACATGAAAAGGGTTATTAGTTATAAAAGGGGGCGTGGCTAAAGCATAGGGGTGGGCCAAACCATCACCAATGAAGAAGGAACTCTCGCTGAGTTCATTGATACCTCACACAAGGGTCAACCTTAAATGGTTCAAATGTTATGAAAGGGGAGTAGCTTAAGCTTAGGCAGCGGGTCAAACCATCACCGATGAAGAAGGAAGTCTGTGATAAGTTCAATGACACCTCACACAAGGATATACCTTAAAACGGTTCAAATGTTATGAAAGGGGCGTGCGCTAAAGCATAGGGGGCAGGGCGGGCCAAACCAACACCAATTAAAAAGAAAAGAAGTCTCTGCTGAGTTCATTGATACCTCACACAAAGGGTCTATCTTAAACGGTTCAAATTTTAAGGAAGGGCGGGGGCTTAAGCATAAGGGGCAGGTCAAACCATCACCAATGAAGAAAAAGTCTGTTGAGTTCAATGATATCTCACAAAGGGTCTACATGAAACGGGTCATTAGTTATAAAAGGGGGCGTGGCTAAAGCATAGGGGTGGGCCAAACCATCACCAATGAAGAAGGAACTATCTGCTGAGTTCATTGATACCTCACACAAGGGTCAACCTTAAACGGTTCAAATGTTATAAAAGGGGGCGTGGCTTAAGCTTAGGGAGCGAGTCAAACAATCACCGATGAAGAAGGAAGTCTGTGATAAGTTCAATGACACCTCACACAAGGGTCTATCTTAAACGGTTCAAATTTTAAGAAAGGTGGCGGGGCTTAAGCATAGGGGGCAGGTCAAACCATCACCAATAAAAAAGGAAGTCTCTGCTGAGTTCAATGATATCTCACACAAGGGTCTACATGAAACGGGTCATTAGTTATAAAAGGGGGCGTGGCTAAAGCATAGGGGGTGGGCCAAACCATCACCAATGAAGAAGGAACTCTCTGCTGAGTTCATTGATACCTCACACAAGGGTCAAACTTAAATGGTTCAAATGTTATGAAAGGGGGAGTGGCTTAAGCTTAGGGGGCGGATCAAACCATCACCGATTAAAAAGGAAGTCTGTGCTGAGTTCAAAGATACCTCACACAAGGGTCTGCATCAAACGCGTCATTAGTTATAAAAGGGGGCGTGGCTTAAGCTCAGGGAGCGGGTCAAACCATCACCGATGAAGAAGGAAGTCTGTGCTGAGTTCAATGATGCGTAACAAAAGGGTATACCTTTAAAATTTCAAATTTTATGAAAGACGGCATGGCTTAAGCATAGGGGGCGGCCCAAACCATCACCAATAAAAAAGGAAGTCTCTGCTGAGTTCAATGACACCTCACACAAGGGTATACCTTAAACGGTTCAAATGTTATGAAAGGGGGCGTGGCTTAAGCATAGGGGGCGGGCCAAACCATCACCAATAAAAAAGGAAGTCTCTGCTGAGTTCAATGATACCTCACACAAGACTCTACCTTAGATGCGTCAGCATTTGTGAAAGGGGGCGGGGCTTAAGCATAGGGGGCGGGCCAAACCATCACCAATGAAGAAGGAAGTCTGTGCTGAGTTCAATGATACCTAACACAAGGATATACCTATAAAAGTTCAAATTTTATGAAAGGGGCCATGGCTTAAGCATAGGGGGCGGGCCAAACCATCACCGATGAAGAAGGAAGTCTCTGCTGAGTTCATTGATACCTCACACAAGGGTCTATTTTAAACGGTTCAAATTTTAAGAAAGGGGGCGGGGCATAAGTATAGGGGGCAGGTCTAACCATCACCAATAAAAAAGGAAGTCTATGCTGAGCTCAATGATACCTAACACAAGGGTATACCTTTAAAAGTTCAAATTTTATGAAAGGGGGCATGGCTTAAGCATAGGGGGCAGGCCAAACCATCACCAATAAAAAAGGAAGTCTCTGCTGAGTTCAATGATATCTCACACAAGGGTCTACATGAAAAGGGTCATTAGTTATAAAAGGGGGCGTGGCTAAAGCATAGGGGGTGGGTCAAACCATAACCAATGAAGAAGGAACTCTCTGCTGAGTTCATTGATACCTCACACAAGGGTCAACATTAAATGGTTCAAATGTTATGAAAGGGGGCGTGGCTTAAGGTTAGGAGGCGGGTCAAACCATCACCAATGAAGAAGGAAGCCTCTGCTGAGTTCATTGATACCTCACACAAGACTCTACCTTAGATGGGTCAGCATTTATGAAAGGGGGCGGGGCTTAAGAATAGGGGGCGGGCCAAACCATTTCCAATGAAGAAGGAACTCTCTGCTGAGTTCATTGATACCTCACACAAGGGTCAACCTTAAATGGTTCAAATGTTATGAAAGGGGGCGGGGCTTAAGAATAGGGGGCGGGCCAAACCATTTCCAATGAAGAAGGAAGTCTCTGCTGAGTTCATTGATACCTCACATAAGGGTCTGCATCAATGGGTCATTAGTTATAAAAGGGGGCGTGGCTTAAGCATAGGGAGCGGGTCAAACCATCACCAATAAAAAAGGAAGACTCTGCTGAGTTCAATGATTACTCACCAAAAACCAATTACAGCAAATACACAGCAGCAGCAATAAAAGAAAGTAGAACACTCAAAGAAGTAGCAGAAAACCCAAATAAAGTAAGTACTTAACTTAGTGGCTAGCTGTCCAGTAGTCAATTCCTTCAGCAATCAAAAGCAGTCTGACTTGTGGTCTGATTTTAGCTTGCTTATGTTGTCAAATCCAGGTGGGAGGCCACACCCTCGCTAATCAGTCAAAGCACCTGGGAATCGTTAGGCCCCACTCCCAAAGTCACACTTCACACTAACTAGTTTCACTCTAACAAAACCACTAACTTTGCTCAACCAAAACCAATTACAGCAAATACACAGCAGCAGCAATAGAAAGAAAGTAGAACAGTCAAAGAAGTAGCAGAAAACCCAAATAAAGTCACCAATAAAAAAGGAAGTCTCTGCTGAGTTCAATGATATCTCCTCACAAGGGTCTACATGAAAAGGGTTTTAGTTATAAAAGGGGCGTGGCTAAAGCATAGGGGTGGGCCAAACCATCACCAATGAAGAAGGAACTCTCTGCTGAGTTCATTGATACCTCACACAAGGGTCAACCTTAAATGGTTCAAATGTTATGAAAGGGGGCGTAGCTTAAGCTTAGGCAGCGGGTCAAACCATCACCGATGAAGAAGGAAGTCTGTGATAAGTTCAATGACACCTCACACAAGGATATACCTTAAACGGTTCAAATGTTATGAAAAGGGCGTCGCTAAAGCATAGGGGGCACGGCGGGCCAAACCAACACCAATTAAAAAGGAAGTCTCTGCTGAGTTCATTGATACCTCACACAAGGGTCTATCTTAAACGGTTCAAATTTTAAGAAAGGGGGCGGGGCTTAAGCATAGGGGGCAGGTCAAACCATCACCAATGAAGAAAAAAGTCTGTTGAGTTCAATGATATCTCACAAGGGTCTACATGAAACGGGTCATTAGTTATAAAAGGGGGCGTGGCTAAAGCATAGGGGGTGGGCCAAACCATCACCAATGAAGAAGGAACTATCTGCTGAGTTCATTGATACCTCACACAAGGGTCAACCTTAAACGGTTCAAATGTTATGAAAGGGGGCATGGCTTAAGCATAGGGGGCGGGCCAAACCATCACCAATAAAAAAGGAAGTCTCTGCTGAGTTCAATGATACCTCACACAAGACTCTACATTAGATGGGTCAGCATTTATAAAAGGGGGCGGGGCTTAAGCACAGGGGGTGGGCCAAACCATCACCGATGAAGAAGGAAGTCTGTGCTGAGTTCAATGATACCTCACACAAGACACTACCTTAAACGGTTCAAATGTTATGAAAGGGGGCGTCGCTAAAGCATAGGGGGCGGGCCAAACCATTTCCAATGAAGAAGGAAGTCTCTGCTGAGTTCATTGATACCTCACATAAGGGTCTGCATCAATGGGTCATTAGTTATAAAAGGGGGCGTGGCTTAAGCATAGGGAGCGGGTCAAACCATCACCAATAAAAAAGGAAGACTCTGCTGAGTTCAATGATTACTCACCAAAAACCAATTACAGCAAATACACAGCAGCAGCAATAAAAGAAAGTAGAACACTCAAAGAAGTAGCAGAAAACCCAAATAAAGTAAGTACTTAACTTAGTGGCTAGCTGTCCAGTAGTCAATTCCTTCAGCAATCAAAAGCAGTCTGACTTTTGGTCTGATTTTAGCTTGCTTAGGTTGTCAAATCCAGGTGGGAGGCCACACCCTCGCTAATCAGTCAAAGCACCTGGGAATCGTTAGGCCCCACTCCCAAAGTCACACTTCACACTAACTAGTTTCACTCTAACAAAACCACTAACTTTGCTCAACCAAAACCAATTACAGCAAATACACAGCAGCAGCAATAGAAAGAAAGTAGAACAGTCAAAGAAGTAGCAGAAAACCCAAATAAAGTCACCAATAAAAAAGGAAGTCTCTGCTGAGTTCAATGATATCTCACACAAGGGTCTACATGAAAAGGGTTATTAGTTATAAAAGGGGGCGTGGCTAAAGCATAGGGGGTGGGCCAAACCATCACCAATGAAGAAGGAACTCTCTGCTGAGTTCATTGATACCTCACACAAGGGTCAACCTTAAATGGTTCAAATGTTATGAAAGGGGGCGTAGCTTAAGCTTAGGCAGCGGGTCAAACCATCACCGATGAAGAAGGAAGTCTGTGATAAGTTCAATGACACCTCACACAAGGATATACCTTAAACGGTTCAAATGTTATGAAAGGGGGCGTCGCTAAAGCATAGGGGGCAGGGCGGGCCAAACCAACACCAATTAAAAAGGAAGTCTCTGCTGAGTTCATTGATACCTCACACAAGGGTCTATCTTAAACGGTTCAAATTTTAAGAAAGGGGGCGGGGCTTAAGCATAGGGGGCAGGTCAAACCATCACCAATGAAGAAAAAAGTCTGTTGAGTTCAATGATATCTCACAAGGGTCTACATGAAACGGGTCATTAGTTATAAAAGGGGGCGTGGCTAAAGCATAGGGGGTGGGCCAAACCATCACCAATGAAGAAGGAACTATCTGCTGAGTTCATTGATACCTCACACAAGGGTCAACCTTAAACGGTTCAAATGTTATGAAAGGGGGCATGGCTTAAGCATAGGGGGCGGGCCAAACCATCACCGATGAAGAAATAAGTCTATGCTGAGTTCAATGATACCTCACACAAGGGTATACTTTAAAAAGTTCAAATTTTATGAAAGGGGCGTGGCTTAAGCATAGGGGGCGGGTCAAACCATGACCAATTAAAAACAAAGTCTCTGCTGAGTTCAATGACACCTCACACAAGACTCTACCTTAAACGGTTCAAATGTTATTAAAGGGGGCGTGGCCGGAGTAAGTGGGCGTGCTCATATTATAGGGGGCTCAGTAACACATGTAGACCACACATTCTAAGTTACATGTAAATCGGATGATGTTTGTCATATAAGGCGCATTTCCTGTGGCCAGGGGGGGGCGCTATGACCAAAAGTCAATTTTGGCCTGTAGGTTTCCTCAGGCCTGGACCCTTGTCCATCGTGAGAAATTTCGGGCAGATACAACAACGTACACTCAAGTTACAACAACTTCTTTGTTCATCGCTAAACACTCAAAATGGCCACCACGCCACGCCCACACTATCTGACGAAAAGTTTTTCTTTTAATAACATTTCATCGTTAAGGTGTTAGGATGATACAGACCAAGTTTGAAGTCATACGGTTCATTAGCTGTGAAAAGGGGCTTGGCAAAAGCGTAGGGGGCAGGTCAAACCATCACCAATTAAAAAGGAAGTCTGTGCTGGGTTCAATGATATCTCACACAAGGGTATACCATAAACGGTTCAAATGTTATGAAAGGGGGCGTGGCTAAAGCATAGGGTGCGGGCCAAACCAACACCAATTAAAAAGGAACTCTCTGCTGAGTTCAATGATACCTCACACAAGGGTCTGCATCAAACGGGTCATTAGCTATAAAAGGGGGCGTGGCTAAAGCTTAGGGGGCGGGTCAAACCATCACCAATTAAAAAGGAAGTCTGTGCTGAGTTCAATGATACCTCACACAAGGGTCTGCATCAAACGGGTCATTAGTTATAAAAGATGGCGTGGCTAAAGCTTAGGGGGCGGGCCAAACCGTCACCAATGAAGAATGAAGTCTCTGCTGAGTTCAATGACACCTCACACAAGACTCTACCTTAAACGGTTCAAATGTTATGAAAGGAGGTGGGGTCTGAGTAAGTGGGCGTGATCATATTATAGGGGGCGGACCAGTATCACATGTAGACCACACATTCTGAGTTTCATGTAAATCGGATGATGTTTGTCATATAAGGCAGATTTCCTGATGCCAGCGGGGGATGCTATGACCAAGGTCAATTTTGGCCTGTAGGTGTCCTCAGGCCTGGACCCTTGTCAATTGTGAAAAATTTCGGGCAGATACAACAACGTACACTTAAGTTAGAACAACTTCTTTGTTCATCGCTAAACACTCAAAATGGCCGCCACGCCACGCCCACAACGTCTGACGAAAAGTTTTTCTTTTAATAACTTTTCATCGTTAAGGTGTTGGGATGGTACAGACCAAGTTTGAAGTCCATCGGATGAAATCTCTAGGAGGAGTTCGTTAAAGTATAGCACCTTGACTTTTAGGCCTACTTCCTGTTGCCACTCTGAGACGTTATGACTTTAAGTAAATATCGGCCTTTATTTGTCCTCAGGGTTGGACTCTTATGAATCCTGAAAAGTTTCGACCCAGTTGGACAACGTACACTGGAGTTACACCCACTTCCTGTTTCGGCGGCAAAACGCACAAAAGTAGTGGCTCCCCGTGCCACGCACGCGCCCTATGCGCAAAAGTTTTTCTTTTAACAACTTTTCATCTTTAACATCTTAAGATGGCACAGACCGAGTTTGAAGTTGATCAGATGAAATCTCTAGGAGGAGTTCGTTAAAGTACGACATGTGGAAATGGCCAAAATTGCACTAATTTCGAACTTTCAATTCAAAATGGCGGACTTAACCCTTGTGTTGTCCTTCGGGTCCCAGTGACCCGAAGGACAACACAAGGATTATGTACTTCCGTTTACTTTGTTTAGAATTGCTCTCTAAACAAGGGTTAATACAGCACCTTAGTTCTTGTTTGTACAGCATTTTGGTCAGCTTAAACTGTGTTTAAATGTATTCTAGAAATAAACTTTACTTACTTACTTTACAAGAAACAGGGTTTAGAGAGAAATTCTCAACAAAGTAAACAGAAGTACATAATCCTTGTGTTGTTCTTCGGGTCACTGGGACCCGAAGGACAACACAAGATTCAGGCCGTGGTCTCAGGCCAGGGGCAACGTATAACCGATCTAGAGTCGAATGCGGAAGTTGTCTGTGAACGCCTGGAGCAACTTGAGGCTACATGCTCCTCACTGCAACATCATCCGCTTTCACCGATACCAGATTAAAGACTTGATCATGAGAGAGGCACGTAAACAAGGCGAGCTGGTATATCATGGCCACAAGCTCCGGTTCTATGAGGATTACAGCGCGGAAGTCTTGAAACAGCGGGCTGAATATAAGGGGGTCATGGCTGAGCTCTACCAACAGGGCCTCCGACCCTCTCTCCTCTTCCCTGCGAAGCTGCGCATCACTCTCCAGAGCGGCGAGAGGTTGTGGTTGAGGTCCGTCTCTGAAGCATCTAATTACATCTCTACTTTGGGTGCGAGTCCATTGTAAATACGATTGCCTTTGTGTATACTACTGTGGAAAAATGTTCTATTCATATCCTCGGTCAATCTCCACTTCATGCCTTTCTTTCTCCCTTTTAAAGTGAGAAAATCAGCTGGGTGAGCATGATAATATTTCTGTTGCTGTTGCCTGTACTGTGTTGCTTAATAAATGCCTTTTATTTATTTCTATCTTCATTTTAAAATCAGCTGGATGAGCGCGACAATTTAGTTAACTTTATTTTATTTACTTATTATTCTTTTTGACTGTCTGCCTAATTCACGCCTTTATTAGCTATCTGTATTTTAATTCGGCTGGATGAGTGTGACACTTTTTTTTGTTTTCTCTATTTTATTTTATGTCACTTCGACAGCTCGCCTAATTCACGCCTTTCTTTGTGTCTGTATTTGAACCTGCTAGATGAGCATGGCATTTCTGTTTAGGTTGTTGCCATCTTGACTGTTTGCTGGGTATATATATATAATTGTTCATTGTGTTACTAGTTTCCTATAGGGTGAATTGTACAAGTTTTATGTGGGAGCTAGCACAGATCAGGAAGCAAAGCCTGGAATGTTTGTTGTGAGGCTAGTAAAGGTCTTGTGGGGTTTGTTTTATAGAGCAATATACGGGATGGGTTCAGGGTAGGATGGGACGGAGTTTAGAGTAGTTTTTTTGCTACTCTATCCTTGTGCCTTCCTTTTTCTCATCGAACGACTCCTTATTCTCACTGTAACTGAGCTAGATGAAGGGCAACCTTAATTTAATTAGTTGGAATGTCAAGGGGCTAAATCACCAAGTAAAAAGGGGTAAAGTCTTCACCCACCTAAAGCGGCTCAGAGCTGGGATTGTTTTCCTTCAAGAAACCCACTTACGGTGGGGCGTGCGGTGAGGAGCATGTAGCCTCAAGTTGCTCCAGGCGTTCACAGACAGCTTCCGCATTCGACTCTAGATCGGTTATACGTTGCCCCTGGCTTGATACCACGGCCTGAATCTTGTCTAGCTTAAGTCCGCCATTTTGAATTGAAAGATTTCTGGACTTCAGTTTTTCAAACAATTTCTGAGGTACTTCAACATCAGATCGAGCCGAACCCTTTTACTGCCATTTTTGGCACTGCTCCCAATTTGGGTCTGCCTAAGGGAAAGCTGAAGGTATTGGCCTTCTCCTCCTTACTGGCTCGTAGGAGTATCTTACTCAAGTGGAAAGACCCTGCTCCTCCTTCCCACTCACACTGGATTAGAGACATTATGTCCTGTATGAATTTAGAGAAAATACGTTGCACTACACAGGGATCTGAGGATATATTTTACAGAACATGGCGCCCCTTCTTGAAATTTTTTGAGAAGCCAACTACAATAATTTCAGAGTAGCTATTCCCTTTCCCCCTTTTGGCCGACAGCGGTGAAGGCCCTATTGAAACTGAAGGAATTATTCATTCATTCTTTCTTTCTTTCTTTCTTTCTTTCTTTCTTTCTTTCTTTCTCCCCGTCAAATGAATTGACTTTTTGTTGGGCTTAACATAGTCAAAAACTCACCAAATTTGGCAGTCGCATCAAGTTTGGTGAAAATTTACGTATTTTAAGGGTTTCGCGAATAGCCGCACAAAAATGGCTTGCTAGCGCCCCCTAGAAAATTAAGAAAATTGAGCCCCTGCAGTGCGTTTAACGTAGACTCACGAAACTTGGTACACATATGAAGCATGTCAAGATGTACAAAAAACTTCATTAGAGCCATACCCTAAACCCAAAAGGAAGTCCGTCATTTTGATTTCAAAGTTCGGAATTAGTGCGATTTTGGCCATTTCCACGTGTCGTACTTCAACGAACTCCTTCTAGAGATTTCATCCGATCAACTTCAAACTCGGTCTGTGCCAACGTAAGATGTTAAAGATGAAAAGTTGTTAAAGAAAAACTTTTCGTCATAGGGCGTGGCCGTGACGGGGCGGACATTTTGTGCGTTTCGCCACTGAAACAGGAAGTGGGTGTAACTCGAGTGTACGTTGTCCAACTGGCTCGAAACGTTTCAGGATTCATAAGAGTCCAACCCTGAGGACAAATAAAGGCCGATATTTACTTAAAGTCATAGCGCACCCTAGTAGCAACAGGAAGTAGGCCTAAAAGTCAAGGTGCTATACTTTAACGAACGCCTCCTAGAGATTTCATCCGATGGACTTCAAACTTGGTCTGTACCATCCCAACACCTTAACAATGAAAAGTTATTAAAAGAAAAACTTTTCGTCAGACGGTGTGGGCGTGGCGTGGCGGCCATTTTGAGTGTTTAGCGATGAACAAAGAAGTTGTTGTAACTTGATTGTACGTTGTCGTATCTGCCCGAAATTTCTCACAATTGACAAGGGTCCAGGCCTGAGGACACCTACAGGCCAAAATTGACTTTTGGTCATAGCGCCCCCCGCTGGCATCAGGAAATCTGCCTTATATGACAAACATCATCCGATTTACATGAAACTCAGAATGTGTGGTCTACATGTGATACTGATCCGCCCCCTATAATATGACCACGCCCACTTACCCAGGCCCCGCCCCCTTTCATAACATTTGAACCGTTTAAGGTAGAGTCTTGTGTGAGGTATCATTGAACTCAGCACAGACTTCCTTTTAAATTGGTGATGGTTTGACCCGCCCCCTAAGCTTAAGCCACGCCCCCTTTAATAACATTTGAATCATTTAAGGTTGACCCTTGTGTGAGGTATCAATGAACTAAGCACAGACTTCCTTATTCCTTGGTGATGGTTTGGCCCACCCCCTATGCTTAAGCCACCCCCACTTTCATAAAACCTTACCCATCTAAGGTAGAGTCTTGTGTGAGGTATAATTGAACTCAGCAGAGACTTCCTTTTTAATTGGTGATGTTTTGACCCGCCCCCTACGCTTTTGCCACGCCCCTTTTCATAGCTAATGAACCATATGATGTAGAGTCTTGTGTGAGCTATCGTTGAACTCGGCAGGGAGTTCCCTTTTCATTGTTGACGATTTGCGGCGTCTGAGTCCCGCACGAATGCACGGTCGCAAGGAGCGGTGTCCGCTGGTAACCCCGACGCGCGCAGAGGCGCGAGGGCCCGTCCATTGCTGCTCGCAGCTTTAATTACTTCTTATGGCCTGCATATTCACAACGAGTAAAAATAGCAATGCAGATTAAGACTAGATGATTTCCTAGGCAGATATTGACTTGGGACTATATGTGGAGTGGAAGTAGGCTACAGCCGAAGCACTGCTACTCGGGCACAGAGATATCGGCAGCCCGTGGAGCTCCAGGGGCTTTCGACATACATTGCGTATATTTACACTTTGAATTTCGTCATGGCATTTATATAACACATACTCTATAGTCTTACAAAGCTAACGTTTTTGACCGATTTCAATTTAATATATTTTTGTGAATTGGAGCGGTCTCCTTAGAGGGAAGCTAGCTATAGCTCTGTTTGCCATTCATCCCAATAGGGAAATATCGCGGCTGGACTTTCAACATACATTGCGTATATTTAGGGTAAACGTACCCATTAAGCCCACCAAAATCTGAGTTCAGTTATTTTTCCTACATACTGACATAGTTTATTAACATAATCATTTCTTAAAATGTAAGATTAATCTCTCATTTGAAAATAAATTCATTTATTTGTGTATTTTATATCATATAAAATAAAGATATTTTATGAATAAAGTCAAAAGTCTGGCATGTGCTTAATTGGTACATGGCACCATTTAAGCCCACATGTGTTCCAAATAAGCCCACAACAAAAATGATTGACAAAATATAAGTAATTATTATTTTGTAGTTAGTGAAAACACCAAATATTTATTCAATAATATGTCTTACATTAACAAGTATCTATCTTTTGAGCCTGTCCAGGCACGTGAGATGGCACGCTGAGACACTGAGACGCCACCAAGGCCAAAAAACCCCTCTTTAAAGGTTATTTACCCACTTAATCTGTAGTCTTTACACAAATATAAGAAACTGGAGTCGTTTGTGCATGAGACAATTGAAAGTTTGGAGTCTTACATCGACGCATATTACGACAAAATGGCAAAACCCGATAACAAGCGTGGTAGACGCGACCTGGGCTCAAGTGGCACGGAGGAGGACTGTTTGCTTACCTCAGAAATGCAAAGTATTAAAGAAGCTTGGAGCGGCATGAACAGCAAGCTGCAAAAGCTGGACATGCAATCAACTCTCGGAAGATGTGAAAGACATGAAGCAATCACTGGAGTTCTATACAGAAATAGTCGACGGCCTCAAACAAGAGAATGCGTCGCTGAGATTAGAGGTGAATAATCTTAAACAACTGACTACCGAACTCCAAGGAAATAACATAAAAATGTCGGAAAGCATTTTGGATATACAGAGTCGGAGTATGCGAGATCATATAATAATCCATGGTGTGCACGAGACAGCAAAGGAAACTTACCAAGTCACAGAGCAGCTGGTTAAAAAGTTCATGACGGAGCAGCTCAAAATGGATCAATCCGTGGTACAGAACATTCAACTTGCTAGAGTGCACCGGATCGGGAAACCCAAAGGAGCGAAGGACAAACACAGACCCATCGTGGCTAAACTTGCCGTGTCGAAGGACAAATCCACTATTATGGCAAGAGGTCGGGAACTGAAAGGATCAACTTTTTCCATCACAGATCAGTTCCCTCCGGAGATTATGAAGAGACGAAGGCTACTCTATCCAGTCATGTCGGAGGCAAGGAAAAGTGGCAAAACGACGCGTCTTATTGTAGATAAGCTTTACATTGATGGAGCTTTATATCGGAATTCCCAGATGACATATTGGTTGTCTGGAGGGGACAACGCTGGCAACCAGCAGTATGACCAGACGATGTAAACATCGCGCGACCTGATGACGTCACACAACTAAATGCACTGTCAACGAGCCTAACATGGAATAAATTACTTTATGTAGTCATTTAGGTGAAAAAGAGAGTTTTCTGTTTATCATGGACTCTCAATGGATAAGGTGCCTTTTTAGGAGGTCCCAGTCCTTATGGATTGGGCTTAGCTACTCAAAGTGGGAAAATTGAACATAATCAAGAAGTGTGAGGAGGGGGAAGTCAAGTGGTCTGGTTAGTTCTCCCTCTGTTGGGATCAGGCTATGGGAAGAGCATACTTACCCACCATAGAGAAGAAAAAAGACAATGGAGGACTGTGCGCTTTAGTAGAGAGGTGGGTTGTATATTTGCTTGGTTTGTTTTTTGGTTTGGATTGTATGCTGGTATATGTAGGGGAGTGTTTGTGTGGTTTGTGTGTATGTGTGGACAAAGTTTATTTTTGGTGGGGCACTACACTATATTGATAAAGATTTTACTAGTTAAATGGAAAACCAAAAAAGTCTATAGGAATTTCTTCATTTAATTGTAATGGCTTAGCAAATATCTCTAAAAGGAATGAAATTTTTACTTGGTTAAATGATAAAAGGGACGTTCAAATTATTTGTATGCAGGAAACGCACTCTAATTCAGAAAACGAGTTAAAATGGAAAACTGAATGGGGAGGAGATATATACTTTAGTCATGGTTTAAAAATAGTAGAGGTGTTATGATTTTGATTAAAAATAATGTGGATTATACACTGCACTCTGTATCTAAAGATAAGGAGGGTAGATGGATTGTAATAGATATAATGATTAACAACTTGCGTATGATTTTAACAAAAATATGCGCTCCTAATGAGGATAACCCACTATTTTTGGTGAAATTAATACTCATTTAAATTCACTAAAATCGAATCAAATTATAATAACTGGAGATTTTAATACAGTTTTAGATACACATAAGGATCGCAGTGGTCTACATAGATTTAATAATCATCCTCATGCACTTAGGGAAATTCAAGAAATGGTTGCATCATTGGATCTCGTTGATATCTGGCGTTTACTAAATAAAGATATGATGAGGTATACATGGCGGAGAGGAAGACAGGCTAGTAGAATCGATTATTTTCTGATTTCCTTTGCATTGGTTCCTAGAGTGCTAAATTGTTGTATTGGGGACAGCTTGAGATCTGATCATAGTCTGGTTACATTGCTGATTGATAATCTGCAATGTTCCAGAGGAACGAGGTTACTGGAAGTTTAATGTATTGCTTTTAAATGATGATTAATTTGTTAACATTACCAGGAGATTTATCAAGGAATTTTTCGAAGATAATGAAAATTCCTCTAATCCACATAATGTTTGGGAGGCTTTTAAATGTTCCTTTAGAGGACATGCGATTAAGATGGGATCAATCAAGAAAAAAAAAACCTAAAACAGGAACAAGAACTTGCGGACCGAAATAAATGAACTACAACAATTATTAGATAGAAGTTATGCAATTGAAATAGAAATATTAATTAAAAGAAAACAAGATTAAATTGGAGAGAGTCTTTATCAGGAACGGGTTAAACGGAGTTATGCTTAGGTCACAAGCTGCTTGGATGGAGAAGGGAGAGAAGTGTACAGCACATTTTTTACGGTTAAACCAAAGAAACTTTGTTAAAAAGAATATTATGAGTTTATATAGAAATGATGTTTTGGTTACAAATCCACAAGAAATATTGCAGGAAGAATTTGAATATTTTAAAGCTTTATATTTTAATGATGCAAGTTCGGAGCCCCTTAATGGTGTGAATGAGCAATATTTCCCTTCAAACAATGTCTCTGTACTTTCTACTTCACAGCAATTAAGCTGTGAAGGCGAAATAACAGAGCAGGAGTTATTGGAAGCAATTAATTCATTTTCAGTTGGTAAATCTCCTGGTATCGATGGAATCCCAACCGAGATGTATAAGATTTTCTTTACAGAAATTAAAAAACCCCTATTAGAATCTTTCAATTTTTCTTTTTTACAAGGTATTCTATCTAACTCACAAAGAGAGGGAGTTATCTCAATACTCTTAAAACAAAATCCTGATGGGAAATATAAAGATCCCAAATGGTTAAAAAATTGGCGGCCATTGACCTTGCTTTGTTGTGATACTCGTATTTTAACTAAATGTATTGCATTAAGAATAAAAAATATAATTGGAGATCTTATAAAAAACAATCAGACAAGTTTTATTAAGGGAAGATTTATTGGAGACGGTTTGAGACAAATACTGGACACGATAGATTTTTATGAGAACCATCAGGAACCAGGAGTATTGTTTGTTGCTGATTTTGAAAAGGCGTTTGATAAAGTACAATGGAAGTTTATAAAACAATGTCTTGGCTTTTTTAATTTTGGGAATAATTTAATACAGTGGTTTGAAACTCTTTATAATCATCCTGTTAGTCGAGTGATCAATAATGGTCATATATCAGACACTTTTGTATTAATGCAAGGAGTCCGTCAGGGGTGTCCTTTGTCGCCATATCTTTTTATTTTATGTATTGAAATTCTGGCTATTACAATTAGGAATAATCCAGATATACCGGGTTTATTTCCAAATGGGCAAGAGATTAAGCTGACAATGTATGCTGATGATGCTACCTTTTTCATAAAACCAACACAATCCACTTTGGAAGGATTAATAAAGGAATTAAATATTTTTTCAAAAATATCTGGATTGAAACCTAATTTTGAGAAATGTAATATTTTGAGAATTGGGACATTAAAAAATACCAATTTTATTTTAAACAGTTCGGCCCCTGTTAAATGGATTAATGGAGAAGTTAATATATTAGGGATTTATTTACCGGACAACTTTAAAGAAATTGTTAAATATAATTATGAGAGAAGGATGGAGAAGGCTGATAGAATTTTACAACCTTGGAGGGGAAACTCTCTGACAATTCAAGGAAAAGTAACTCTGATAAATACATTAGTAATTCCACAATTTGTTCACTTATTAATGCTTCTTCCTTCACCTAGCACAAAATTCTTTAAACAGTTTGAACAAAAAATTTTCAAATTTATATGGAATGATAAACCAGATAAAATTAAAAGGCAATATTTATATAATTCTTATGATAACGGTGGACTGAAGTTAAAAAATCTTCAAATGATGGACTGTTCCTTGAAAGCCTCTTGGGTGACTAAAATTTATCACAACAAACAATGGATTACGAGCCAGAGATTATATTCAGCCTTTTCCTTCTTTTCGAATAATTTGTTTCCTTTTTACCAATTAAAAACAATACATATTGATAAACTATTTCAAAGTAGTTTAAAAGAATTATCACCATTCTTCAAGGATGCACTGAAGGCTTGGTTGAATTTCCAGTACTACCCTCCAGATACAATTCAAGATATTCAGACACAGTTGCTATGGATGAATTCCAAAATTATGGTTGGAGGGAGGAATGTGTTAAAAATGGGTTAATTTTTGTCAATGACCTTTTAGACTTATCTGGAGATTTTATTTCTTATGAAAACTTGAAAACATTTTTTAGCATTTCTCTCGATCGGTTACAATTTAACCAGTTAATTTCTGCAATTCCCCAAATTTGGAAAAAGAAATTGCAAAATGATAAGAAGAATAAATTAATGGTTTGTCTCCCACCAATAAGATGTTTAAAATGGTTATCTGGTGCAAAGATAAATAAAATAATATATATTTGGAAAGTAAATATCACAGGCACTGCACTTTTTCCACACAGAACCTGCTTGTTTTGGGAAGACGAATTTAATGAACCAATTTTGTGGAAAGATTACTTTAAAACAATTTATAGAACTACAATTGATTCATATTCCAGAATATTTCAACTTAAAATCTTTTATAAAATTATTGCAACAAAAAAGTCTCTGGTTAAGTGGCAGATAGAAAAAGACCCTTGTTGCAGGTTCTGTGGGGATGAGGAGGAAGACCTGATGCATTTGTTTTATTTTTGCCCACATGTGGCTAAATTTTGGACCAAGATACAGATATGGTTAAGGTCTATGGATATTGTTTTGCGAATCACACCTCAGAATGTTTTGTTATGTGTATATGAGGGTAAATGTAATCACTTTTTGAATATGATTGTTTTGATAGGTAAAATGTTTATTTTTAAAGCTAAAACTACATCAAATTTATGTATAAAACACTTTAAGAATAGAGTTTATCATCAGCATATGCTGGAAACAATCATAGCACGAATAACAACAGAATAATTGAACATGAAAAGAAATGGAATGTTTGTTTACTTGAATTAGAGGATTGATTTATATTAATTTTTTTTTTCTTTTCTTTGTTGTTTCTTTATTTTGTTTGCCTTTGTGCCTTTTTATTTTATAGTGTTTTTTTGTTTTTGTTTTAAAAAACAACTACGAATGTGGAGTTGAATGTGGTGGTGATTGTGGTGTGAATACATGGGAGGGTGGTAGGGGTGGGTGGGGGTGTTTGAAGCTTGTTTTGTCTTTGTAATTCTTAATTTGTTCTATGTATTAGATTCTAAATAAAAATTAAAAAAAAAAAAAAAAAAAAAAAAAAAACATTTCATGTTATGTTTGGCTTGCTTTAGCCAATTTGTCACTTGAACCAATAACGACCATCATCAAACCACAAACATGACTTGAAGAGCAGCTTGTGAAAAAAGATAAGACTACTAAGTTTGTTGGCATGCTTTTGCCAACTCATCATCACCTGCACTAATAACATTTTAACATCAGATATCAAACATGACTTGCAAAACAGCTCATAAAGTACAGCATTTTGATTTCTTGGTGGTTTGCCAGGTGAAACGGGTCAGCACCCTGCAGGTTAGCCCGGCAAAGTATGAACCTCTGACATGCCTGATGATTTTAGGACAACTGCTGTAATTCTTCCTTTTTGATGTCATTTTTCTCACTGTAAACAAATGATTATGCAAATTAGGTTACATAATACTTCTGGCCAGTGTGTGAGATCTGTGATGTACTCTTGTTAATGACGTCAGTAAGGTAAAAGAACATCAAAGTCACAGGATTACAGTAAAAATGACAAAATTACAAATCTTTACATCGGAAATTCCTATCAAACTCATAATTTCAGGAATTTCCTATTGAAACACATGAGATGGGCTTAAATGGAAAATACTTAAATGGTTCTACAGTGACTACCGGGGAAATAAAGATGATATGTTAACACCAAAATGAAATAAATTTATAAAGATATGCCTGGAGCCTAAATATGCTGTAAACGTCCCATCATAGTTGTCTCTCTGTTGCCAAACTTTCAGAATAATCAAGGTATTTTCATTCAAAGTTGGCTTGCACTTCCTGCTTTTTAGCTCAGTGTACCATTTAAGCCCACCTTGAAAAAAAGGCATTTTTTAAAAATATTTAGCCCACACAAACCATTTATTGTGTCTTAATTTGTAGATTGATGTAAAATGAATAAGAAAACATTTAATGTACATACTTAACATTTTTAATCCTTCGGCAGTGTATCAATCAGTATGGTTATATTTTGACCTTGTAATTAGCTTGCTACGCTAACTAGCAAAACCCATCTTTCCAAATGAAATCAAATAGTACAAATTGGCAAAAAACTACTTGTTAATACACAACAATTAAATCATTAATCTCTCAATTTCCATAATATGAATGTACTTACCAAGTTAGTGGATGTAAATTGTTGAAAATAGATTCCTTCTGAGGGGTCCCAAAACACCAAAGTTTTGAGGCAACTTTATGTGAGCCTACTTGAGACTGCATTGATGTAGGCTGGCATATCTCAGCATTGACAAATGTGATTGGTTCTCAACAAAAACTGATGTGTAATTAAGAACTTGTTAGATTAGATGAAATAATGAGTAGCGTTAGACAGCCACCTCTTTTTTTTTAAATTGACTTCAAAGTTGCAAGTGGGCTTAAATGGTGCCTGGGCTTAATGGGTACGTTTACCCTACACTTTGAATTTCGTCATGGTATTTATATAACACATACTCTATGGTCTTACAAAACTAATTCTTTTGACCGATTACACTTTAAGCCATTTTTGTGAATTGGAGAAGTCTCTTCAGGGCAGCAGCATTTCGGTAAAACAGTAACCCAGAAAGGGTGACTTTGCGCCAGCCGCAGAGCCCCGCGGACTGCCGATATCTCTGTGCCAGAGTAGCAGTGCTTCGGCTGTAGCCTACTTCCACCCAATATAGTCCCATGTCAATATCTGCCTAGGAAAGCATCTAGTCCTAATCTGCATTGCTATTTTTACTTGTTGTGAATACGCAGGCCACAAGAAGTAATTAGGGCCCGAGCACGAAAGTGCGAAGGAACCTATTGTTTTTCGTCAGATTATTATTAGGGCCCGAGCACGAAAGTGCAAGGCCCCAACGGTGCCTTATACTGAAAGTGCGAAGGAACCTATTGTTTTTCGTCAGATTATTATTAGGGCCCGAGCACGAAAGTGCAAGGCCCCAATGGTGCCCCAACGGTGCCTTGCACTGAAAGTGCGAAGGAACCTATTGTTTTTTGTCAGATTATTAGGGCCCAAGCACGAAAGTGCAAGGCCCCAACGGTGCCTTGCACTGAAAGTGCGAAGGAACCTATTGTTTTTCATCAGATTATTATTTTTCCGAGTCTTTTGTCGCATTTTTGAGGCCGTTAGCATGCACGAAAACTCACAAAAATTTGCACACCTGTCACAACTGGTGAAAATTGCAAAGTTCTGTCGGGTGTTGCCAGGGGGCTCCATAGCGCCCCCTAACATGCGCCTTAATTCCGAAAAAAGTAAGAAGTTAATATACCAACTTTTGAGGGAACATAGGTCCCATCTTGAACTCCATGGAGCTATTTTTAGAAAAAATTACAAAATTCAAAAATTTCCCAAATCTTGGTTTTCGTGCAAAAATCTTCATTATACGAACACTTGTTTGAGGACTTTAGGTTGCACGAAAACTCAAAATTTTGCAGCCGTGTGCAGAATATTAAACTCTTTCATCTGAATACACATTTAGGCCTGGGAGTGGTATGGTTGCTCTATAGCGCCCCCTAATTGGTTTTAGCCCTTGGGCACATTTTTGACGGCCTCAATATATACGAAAACTCACAAAAATTGGCGCCCACATAAACACCTGGGGGCTTTGCGAGACTGTACAGCGATTTGGCCCATACCTGTAAGCGGGCTCCATAGCGCCCCCTAATGCGTAGAAGGCCTTAACTTGGACATAGTTGCTCCGATCTTCACCAGATTTAATACCCATATTGCTCTAATCATTGCAGACATATTTCCCATTTACATTCATTAGCTCCGCCCAACCGGAAGGCGGCCATTTTTAATTATGCATTTTTCAGGTGTTTTACATTCTTTCGAACTCGTCCTAGGCCGTGACTTGAATCTTCTTGAATCTGTGCAGGAAGTTTCTGTTGACCCTCATAATGAAAAGTTATCCAGAGAATTTTGATAGTTGAAAAAATGCGGAAGTTATACCAACTTACTGTCTAAACAGGAAGCTGCGTTATCTTGACAACAATTATTCCGATTGCCCCGAAACTTGACAAGGTTGTTCCTCATGACCAGTTTAGCATCTGTGCCAAACCTGGTGGCAATCTGCTATTAGATGGCGCTGTTTAGATCTTTTTAAATTAGTCAGCAAAATATTGATATATGGGAAACATACTCTGTCTAACTACTCCTGGGGAGTGAGTCCGATCGCCACGAAAACTTGCATATAGACTCAGAGGACCCTCGTGACAAAAACTTGTCACGAGGTCAAAAAAGAATATTGATAGCTAACACAATGCGCAAGTTATGGAGAACCAACTTCCTGTAGGTGGGTGTGGAAACAGGAACGGTTGTATCTTGCACACGGCTATTCCGATGGACACAAAACTTAAGACAGTTGTTCCTCATATGCCAGTGAGGCTGTGTGCCAAATATGGTGTCAATCGGCCTTTAGATGGTGCTGTTTTCATTTTTTTAATTAATTAGCAAATTCGCTTTATGCAAAACCTACTTTTTTTAACTCCTCGTAGAGCGTGAGTCCCATCTGCGCACAAAATGACGTCAGACTCTGTGGACCCTCCTGACAAAAGTTATCAAAAGAATTTTGATAGCTAACACAATGCGCAAGTTACAGAGGACCAACTTCCTGAAGGTGGCTGTCGAAACAGGAAGTTGCGTATCTTACCAAGACTTAGTCCGATTGCCACCCAAAATGACACAGTTGTTCCGCATAGGGGCTTGAGCATCCATGCCAAATTTAGAGCGAATCGGCCATTAGATGGCACGAAAACTTGGATATAGACACGGTGGACCCTCGTGACTAAAAGTTATCAAAAGAATTTTGATAGCTACAACAATGCGCAAGTTATGGAGGAACAACTTCCCGTAGGTGGGTCGAAACATGAACGGTTCTATCTTGGCAAAAGTCATTCCGATTTACATGAAACTTAGAATGTGTGGTCTACATGTGATGTTGCATTTGCCAGTACCCCCCGGGGCAAGAAGCGAGGGCCCGTCATCGCTGCTTGCAGCTTTAATTAGGTTTTGTTTTGGGTGTTGTTGGGTCACTTTTACTCATGACATGCTAAACGGCAACAAAGGACTCCATTCATTACGCTAAACTAAGCTAGCGCCGGCAGCACCGGACTAAGACAACTCATGCAGTGATACAAAAATGAATTTGCCCACCTATATAAATATAGAGGAGACGGTGAATAACCCTTTTTCAATAAACTGTGGCGTATTCCTTTAAGTGTTATGATGGTCTGTATCGTTTCCATTGTTATTTGCCTTTTTCCCGCCATTTTTATAGCAACACACTACTTTCTGCAGTACAATACTGTTCAAATAATGCTCACAAGGGTATGGTACCACAGTGTGTTCCAACAATACTTTTATACAAACAGAGTGGTGTAAGTAATCCAGACAAGTTGGAACATCTGTGGGAATTGGTAGCACCAACTTTCAAAGCTTGATCAACCTCCATTGCTGCAGAACAGCTTTACATTGTTTACCCATGTCTTGTTCCCTGAAAAAAGGCCTTTTTGTAAAATACTGAAATGTACATTATTTTTCAGTTTGGGGTAACCTAGACTTTTTTTTTTAACCTCAGGCCACTTACCTTTGTACCATTTCAAGCTATTCATTGGACTTGAACTGGTAAAATTTCAATAAAAATTTTGATCCAACAGGGATATTTTCACACTGTAAGTATTGCTGATTTTATGAAGGATCTGAATAACTAGGCCAGTTTAAGGACAAGTCACATAATACATCTTTAGAGTGGTTACAAACTATGGCAGAGAGAGGCGGCGATAAGCACAGAGTGAGGTTGCTTGTGTGTGATGAGCGCGTTTGTGTTAATTTGGGAGGAACAGAGGGGAACGAGGGACTCTAGGGAAATAACACAAATGCAATTATGATGTGGTAATTCATTCATTTCCTCATGGAACTTGTCCCGCTAAACCCCCGAAGAACGTCATTTCCCTCCATGTGCTTAGCTACAACATCAGTCGGACAGATGTAACTGTTTTCCCAGCACAACAATTTCATTTTCTGCTCCACGGAGCCAACATAGAACACATTATGCTCTACGCAGTAATGTTGCCGCTGAATCAATATATGGGTGATATCTCCAGAACGAAGGCCTCCAAAAGAGATTATGAATAACAGATTGTGAATAACAATGAGAGCAAACATCTCAAATGTTAGATGTTCAGGTGTACCATGTTAAGCCCTGGAGAGATGAGATCAATAAACACTCTTGTTCTCAGTTTTCTGATCTGAAAATAAAAAGCAAACAGAATGTCAGACAGTAACGAGTGACTGCACTGTAAGCCCGGATAAGTTGAATTCACTTAAAAAATTTGAGGAAACCGGTTGCCTTAAAAACGTTAAGTAATGCATTATGAAAACTTGAGTGCATTTAACTTAAATACTAATATAAGAGTGCATTCGGCGGTAAATGCACTGTAATGTAATTTTAGGTGTATTGTTACGTTATTTTGTGGTGGCAAATTTTATTTTAACCATTTGTTTAATGATATTAACCATTGGTTTGATTCTTTCATAACGCCACAAGATTTAGCTTCTTCATGTGTAGATTCAAAAGGCTCCAAGTGAAATAGTTGGCAACCGTGAACCATAGCCCAGTAGAGTTATTTAGTTCTACTAGCCTGAACCTTCTCACATTGTTGTCTTTTGCTTAGATAGAAGTGGAGAAGGCCGATGACTGTTTACGACAGTGAGAACTACGTAGGTTTCTGTCTCCTGAGATAAACTGTTGTTTAGGCTAATGTTAGGAACAGAGAGCAGAGGGCAAGGTGAGACAATGGTTTGACTTTTCATGATGTCCTTTTTTCAACTATGGCCATACTAGAAGATACATTTAGAGGGGTGGCTTAACAGAGTTTCTTCACTATATGATGTTTGGATGTTTAGACTTTAGGTTAGAAAGACATTTTCAGTTGTGCTGCGTGTACCTTTGAAACTGTGTTTTCTCCATTTGCAAATGTAAATAAATACTCAAAGACCAAACTTTGGTTGAATTCTCAAACAGTCGTTATTCGTTTTGATTTTATCATGAATATCACTAACTTTGCTGCTTCAAGGAAAACTTCCACCACAATTTGGCGTTGTCTCGGCAGGACGGATGAGTTAACAGAGAAAAGAGCTCCGTTGGGTCGCTGATGACTGGCTATCCAGGGATCAAAAATCACCTGCCTCATACCTCTAAACCTTTAAAAAGGTTTTTCAGAGAGAAGAGGGTTAGGACCGCGGAGCGCTCTTGACTGTTTTCCACTCCGTCAAAAACAAACAGGAAGAGATTTCAAGCAGCACGGTAAGATAAAATTGATTAATTACAATTGGATTGCGAATTCAAGGTTTTGAACAAACATTCTAAACAAGCAACTGTTGCTAAACGAATTAAGTAATGAATAGTGAAATCAATTTTCTTTTAACTAAAGAGAATAAATGAAACTAATTCTGACTTTTGGGAAGTGAGTAACTGGGTATTTTTTGGGTCAGATAGGACAAAGATATAACTGGGTTACGAGTGACATCCTTTAGCAGACAGACATATTTCTGATTATTTCTTTGATACGGGTGTGACAATAGAATACAGAAGAGACAGGCTGTGGACTGTCAACAAAGTTAGTTTGATAACTAACAAAAGGGTCTGAAGACCAAAACAATTACAATTGAACAGAAATAGTCTGAGAAACTATTAAATAAAAAATAAATTAAAAAAAAAATATATAGTCTGTGACAATTTAAAGAAGCTCTTGACTATTTATAAGATAGTCTGTGACACTTTGAAGAATCTACACTTTAAAGAAGCTCTTGACTACTTATAAAAAAAATGGTCTGTGACACTTTAAACAAGCTCTTGACTATTTAGAGACGGACTGCAGAAGACATAAAATAGTAAATAGTCTGTGACACCCTAAGCAGGTTCTTGACTATTAAGCGATTTTTGTCTGCAGGGCTGTCCCGGGTTTTTACGAAGGTTTGCTGAAGAAATAACCTCGCTTTGTGGTGACGATCACATTGAAAAAAATAAAAGCTTCTGTCATCATGGATAACGAACCATCGAAGCCCTTTGAAGCATCTGGACCCATTGTGGGTGAGATGTGTCAGAAATATGGACCGGATTGTTTGAGATGTCGGTTATATTGGTCAAAAAGCTTTGGCTTTCCGCCAAATGGATCTCTAAGTCTAGTAAAGCTAAGGATGTTAAAACACCCTTTAGAAGAAGTAGAAAGAAAATGAATGAGAAAATCAATAATTAAGACAGAGGATTTAAAGCTACTGAGTACAGGAAAAACAAAGAATGTTTTAAAATATAGATAAAACAGTGATCTAGGGAAAGAATGCAAACATACATGCACCAATAACCTCATCAGTTCTAACCAAAGCCCATTTCTGAGCTTTCTCTAAAAATCAGGAAGACAAGCTGGAGAAATGGAGGGACGAAGAGGACACAGACTCAACTCTGGGACAGGATCGATAGCATCCGTCACACCTGCATCGGGTGGAAAGACCAACGAGTACGTGAGAAAACCATGTTTGAAGCGTTTGTCTGCATGTTACAACAGGCTGGTGGGCAACATATGGAGCGCGGACCCGAAAAAGGCTGCTCCCACAAAGGACGTGGTCGAGCCAGAGAGAGGCCCAGGCGGGTACCGTGGGCAAAATGGTGAGCCCTACAACCGAGACCAGTGTTGGTACTGCAAGGACTTTGGACATTGGGTATGTAACTGCCTGAAGAAAAAGCAAAACCACCTCAGACAAAGAACAACACTTGTCCCTCTGTTTGACTGAGTCCAACAGCTGATGAGGAAGGTAGTGCTACCACACACACACACACACGCTTCATGCAATGAAGAAATGCTTTGCACTGATACACTGTTTTTGTTATTAGGGACAATTGATAGGTTAGAAAGTTCTGAAAAATAATCTATTCAGTTAAACCATTAACCCTTACTTATCTTCTGAAACCTACAAGAAGATGCCTACTACTGAGTGTAAAGTTAAAGGGGTTCCACTCACATAATTTGATTATTAGAGCTATAGATTTGACACTGAAGATTATTTGGTCATTCTATTTGGTCAATTGGGGTTACAGATCAAACAGTAAGAGAACAATTATCTGTTCCTCTCTCCTGTACATGGGAAAATCAATTCTTGGTGTATGAAGGTTCCACTTATTTGGTTTAGGTAGTGATTTAATGTGCACTTTTATCCTCAACACCTGACGGATTGAGAATTTCTCCTAATGTTCAACTGACGTAACCACGTTAATTACGGTGTGGCTAAAATGACATCACTCAAAGCTGCATCTGCTTTTTATCCCTCATGAAAAGTTTTTTGGTGCAGTGCTGTTTTCATGTAAAATGAACAGAATAGCAGCTTGTTCAGTTTAGTCTTAACAATTAGATTTTACTTGAGCCGGTCACCTAGAATGTCTGTACACGTTCCTGATGTCACTGTAAGACTTTTGCTGCCAAAGCTATTGAAGCGTTCGTGAATATGAATGTTCTGCAGTCTTCCCCGATGCTGGGACTGCCAGATCCCTAAAAACAGTTCATACAGACATACACGTAAATACACATGCTTGCAATGAAGACATGCTTTTTGCACGGTACAAACACTCCCCACACGATAGACAGATCAAATTAGACGCAAAAACAGCACGGTTAACAGAAATAACTTTTGGAATATATGTCCACGTATTCATTGTGTTTGTCTGGTGTGAATACAAATTGCCTAGCATGGTGTTAATTATACAAGGGAAGAAAATTGGATTTGTAGTTGATTCAGGAGCAATAATTTGGGTTAGAGAAGTTTTGTTCTTCAAATCAGAAGCTCTCTGGTAAACTAGTCTTTTCTTTAGAGAAATGGTTAGAAAAATGGTTATCTCAGAGAAGTTCACCATTCTTATGGGTTATGTATATTCAGATCCTTAGGATCCTGAACTAGAAAAGAAAGGAAAATGTTCATTGTTTCTTTCTCCCTTTCATCTGAGTGTCCTGAAAATGTAATTTGAAAATGTCTATTTGAAATTGAAGCCACTGGCTTTAAAGTTGTGCGGTTTGGTAAAAATCACTCTTTGGCTGACATATTTTTGTTGCAGCCTAAAAGTATGCATTTGTTTACAAATTATAATGGAACACGTACCAGGTCAGTCTGTTAATCTCCTGACTACGGTAAAACAAATTGGGACACCTGTAGCTAAGCTTAAGGAATCACAAATATTACATGCATTCCTTTTGTCACCTTTTGACCCTGATGAGGAGGACGTTGAAAAAGTTTTGATTTGAACAAATCAAAGGAGGAGCATGAGTTTTCTTTTGTCTACTGGCATATACACATGTCCAGTGGCTTTTACCTTGACTGATAAACTACAGAAGTTTTTCAGAAATTCTAACTCAAAAGCTCACATTCATGTTTCTTTGTCTCCAACAGAAGAGGAGACAGACCCAGGACACCTTGTGACTATTTTGGAAAATTAATCTGTGACGACTGACACTATTGATAATGTTTTTATTTGTCTCCCGACAGGAGACTATAGAAAACCTATAGAACAGCGCGTCTTGTATTCACAGTGTTGCAGATATTCAGAGAACCTGTGACTACAAATAGATGCATATTTCACGGTAAAAACGACATTTTTATATACTGATGTTTCACCACGCTTTTGTCTCAGGTACAGCGTTATCTCTGGGCAAAACACACAAATGTGACGTGGATTGATTGACAAATTGTTAACCTGTAGTCATCAAGCTGCGTTCGGACTACAGGCCCCAGAAACATCATTACACGCTAAAACAGGAAGTAATCGACAGAAATCCGACCGTGTTTTTAACTCTTTATTGACGGATGGGGTTTATAGTTCCGTGTTTAGATTCTCTAGCACGCACACTTATTCTCTCAAGTAACATAAATAAGAAGAATCATTTTTTATTACGAATGTTAAAGTTTTGTTTCATTCAGGACCTTCGAGCAGTAAATGCAGTGGGTCTATGTGGGTCTATGCTCGAGCACCTAATGTCTCCCACAGCTAAACATAACATTCTGATCAGGGAATGTTGAATGTTTTGATTCTCTGTTGTTTCGTCTAACGTTTTTCTTTCCTCAGAGTTCCAGTGGAAAAGACAGTAAATATTGTTTTATAGTTCTGGGTGATGGTAAGCTGTACACCTTGACACACCTTTGTGAGGAATACATTGAGTTGTTAATTAAAGATGCCATTAATTACTAAAGGAATAACAGTGTGTTTATATGTACCCTTGAGAAATCCTTCTTTCTTTGAGAGAGGACAGCCAGAGGGGGAGACACACACACACACACCACACAGAGATAAGACACAAGCTAAAACCAAACATGAGTAGTACAAGTGAAATTTTGGTTTAAAGAAATGATTTTGATATACATTTTTGTTGAATGTTATATGATATGATGCTTCCCATAACAGGTAATGATTTGGATAAATAGAAGGCTAAAAACTTTAAGTTGTAATGATTCTTGGAACTAGCAGATAGTAATTAGTGTTACTTTGGTTTGTAAACTGGAGATAAAAAAATTACATAAACAATGTATTTTGGGTAATTCGTCTTAGTTTAATGGTGATATTGAATAAATGCAGGTTTAAATGAGATTGAATCCTAAAAGCAGTACATTTCATATCATACTCTAATGAGTTTTTGAGTTGCTGTATCAACAAATTGTTTTAACTAAATTAGTTGATGTTGTCGTTGAAAAATTTACTGAGGTGAAAATTCCCCTAAAGAAATTATTTATTGAACTTTTGTTACGGATAAACAGGATTTGCTTTAAAACCTAGAACAATGTTAAGGATTAGAATATTAAACAGATTATTTATATTGCTTTTGAGTCATGAGCTTTGTCATGTCTCAAATAGGAGGGATATAGTAGCAATGATAAATAAGGGGTTTAATAAAGAGATAAGGGGTTTAATAAAGTAGCAAGGGAAATAAATAGTGTTAAATAATTTTTCTAAAGACGTTTGAAACATTTGTTGTGACATCACTGTAGCTCCAGTTTAAAAGACCTTGGATAACCAAAGTGCTAGAATAGTTAACAATTGTACATTGAGAAAATCTGCTTAGCTGAGAACAAAATTGACAAAATTGATAGTTCAACTGTAAACAAAAGGATCATCTACCCCCTGATTGACACAGTAGTGTAAGGGGATGCAATAGTAATTGTTTTTGTTTTATTGGTTCTGATTTGCTCCAAAGAATTTTGCTCTAAAGATTGTTTTTTGACATAGGTAGGGAGAGGCCCATAATAAAAAACACCTATTTCTTCCACGGCAGTATAAGGGAAATGATAGGTTAGGTTATTGCGTGAGAATTTTCTTCTGCTCTTTTGGCTGTAAGAATCCAGGTGTCAAGTCTGGGGATTCTGTGGTGATAACAACTTCAGGAGGAAGGATTGGCAAATAGACGGTGACCATCGAGATCCTTCCAGTGACACAGGGCAGTGAAAGGTTCCAGGGAGAGTCACCTGGATACACGCATCACTACAAAAGGTTCCAGATGTGGAGGAGAGAACAGGTTTTTCTACAACCGGCAACAAGTGACGAGCAGATCCTCTGCTGAGTCACCTACGTGCCATTTCTGAAGCGACAGGGGAAACTGGAGTTTTCTCACTGTTTGCAACACATTGAGAGAGGAGAAAAACGAGAAGTTTTTCCAAGGAGGAAAAAACCAGAAGCTACATACTGGTATTGTAGCCTGCTGTTTAAAATCATTTCAGAAGACAGCAGTGATACTGATCTCTTCTCTGACAACCACAGCACATTCTCTGACAGTGACAGCAGAATATACTTCACAATTGTAGAGGACACACCACCTCTCTCTCTCTGAACACACACACACACACTCACTGCACATTCTTTTGAGGAACTGTTGACATTCCTCTGAGATAAACACACACAATTTCAGAGCAGAGTGCTTTGAACACACACACAAGGAGCAGACGGACAGAAAGGACTGGAACAGGTACCCTTCAAGAAGAACATGGGGGGTTTTCCACATTTGTAGTGTGATTAATATGATTTTCTATTGCATTTATGGTTTTTTGAAAAGTATGATAAATCACGTGTAACCATTCCTCCCAACATTTACATACACCAACACATTAGGGTGACTGGAGGAAAAGACGGGTGATGCGTTCACTACTTTCCATATCAATGAGAAAATGGTGGTTGGTATACGAATGCTACTAAATTGGGGCTAATTGGGGTTTTGTACCTTATGTGGTTCCTCATGACCACACAAATATAACTGATAGATTATTGATGAAAGAAAGTAAATTATTCTTAAACAGCAATATTGTTAATATTGAACAAAGTTAAGTATAAAGACCTAGGCCATTTTTGTTGTGTGCTTTAGAACTTAGGAAAAGTTCCTTGTGGATCTTTTATTACATTGAGGTAATTTCACTTTCCACATTGACAACACACATAAACACCACGTTTGACTAAGACTTTTGAAAGATTATCTAATAGATACATTTTCTAATAAGGAATTACTTGGGTTTAGTTAGGAAATGTATACGTGATGTAGGTTATAATGATTTTTGTTCACTATTTCTTCGCTCACAGAAATAAGCTATTTCCAGTGAAACCACACACATAGAATAACTGAATTTTATTTGTGCTCTGACAGCACTTAATGATGTTAGTTTTCACTTAAGGAGGGGTCAGTTTTATTCTGATTCTTCTCAACTTTCACTCTGTGAGAGCTTTGATAATTGCAC
This sequence comes from Perca fluviatilis, assembly GCF_010015445.1. Lineage (NCBI taxonomy): Eukaryota > Metazoa > Chordata > Actinopteri > Perciformes > Percidae > Perca > Perca fluviatilis. Next base: position 4,991,903 of record NC_053116.1, read on the forward strand.
TGAGCGTGCTTCAATTGATTTATATTAAAATAACCAAAGGGGGGGAAGCATTTGATGGCATTGCATAATTTAATTATCAGCTTTATAGAAAATTTGACTTCGCCGTATGGGTAGATATGAAATTAGTAAATGTTCAAACTTCACACCAGGTTATTTTAATGGTTAAATACATAACACATTCTTTACACAAATTATAAGGCACTAGTCTGATGTGACATTAACCAGTGACATTTATGTCCAGGGTTTTTAGCAGATTATGTTTGGTCTTCAGATTTGTTTTGTTTGCTATGTCGTTAAAGTAATCAAGAAAAAGAGTTCACTTCATTCTTATGGTAAATATGATTGAGCCTTCTGACGTATTCCGTCTTTCTGAATATGATAATAATGTTTGGACACCATCTCTGATACTGTGTGAGATTGATTCTTGCTACTATTTAAAAGAGGGTTTTTTTGTACCTTTCCATTTAACATGTAAGAAATAGACATGAAGATCCATAAGGTTGAATAATAAGAAGTGTGATTAATTCTATAATAAGGGTTGAATCTTTAAAAATAAAATTTATTTTTGTGATTATTTTGTAATCAAAAGGGTGAACTGTGGTGGCAAATTTTATTTTAACCATTTGTTTAATGATATTAACCATTGGTTTGATTCTTTCATAACGCCACAAGATTTAGCTTCTTCATGTGTTGATTCAAAAGGCTCCAAGTGAAATAGTTGGCAACCGTGAACTATAGCCCAGTAGAGTTATTTAGTTCTACTAGCCTGAACCTTCTCACATTGTTGTCTTTTGCTTAGATAGAAGTGGAGAAGGCCGATGACTGTTTACGACAGTGAGAACTACGTAGGTTTCTGTCTCCTGAGATAAACTGTTGTTTAGGCTAATGTTAGGAACAGAGAGCAGAGGGCAAGGTGAGACAATGGTTTGACTTTTCATGATGTCCTTTTTTCAACTATGGCCATACTAGAAGATACATTTAGAGGGGTGGCTTAACAGAGTTTCTTCACTTTATGATGTTTGGATGTTTAGACTTTAGGTTAGAAAGACATTTTCAGTTGTGCTGCGTGTACCTTTGAAACTGTGTTTTCTCCATTTGCAAATGTAAATAAATACTCAAAGACCAAACTTTGGTTTAATTCTCAAACAGTCGTTATTCGTTTTGATTTTATCATGAATATCACTAACTTTGCTGCTTCAAGGAAAACTTCCACCACAATTTGAATTAGCTGCACATGAGCTAATATTATATTTAAACTAACGTAATACTAATATCAGAGTGCATTCGGTGGTAAAGCACTGTAATTTAAACTAACTTAATACTAACATCAGAGTGCACTCGGTGGTAAATGCACTGTAATTTAAACTAAAGTAATACTAATATCAGAGTGCATTCATTGCTGCATTTCGACACATTCATTAAGGTTTCTTTTCCCTCTTCGGACACTGTATTAAATGAGTTGGGCAGTGGGTGAGGTTAAACGTTTAATACTAATATCAGAGTGCATTCGGCGGTAAATGATTTGGTTTCCCGTCTTTTTTGTTTGGCGCACATCTAGGCGTGTTAAAATTTATTGTGAACCTACAACCCGTTCTCACTCCCAACTCGTAAAATACAGATGCTTGGTCAGTGTCTCTCAGCATCAGATATTGACGCAAAAAGCACCCTTTAGCTTCTGTATGGAACGCACTGGGCAGAGCAGCAGCTCCACTAAGATGAAGTTGTTTTAAGAGCGAAGGTAACGAGTAGTATGAAAGACCGAAAATCTGCATAACGAGGTAAATTGGGGTGGTGGATGGGTCAAAAAACACAGGTCTTTCACCCAGGAGACAGGGTGGCCTGCGTGCGCGGTTAATGACAGGTCTGTTATTATTCTCGGGCACTACATTGTCAACATCCATGATCTGGAGAACCTCCGACTGAGTTGACTCTCGGGATGGCGATGCCCCAAGAGTAAGAGCAGGCAACTCCTCATCCTGATTATCAGGCGGTGTTGAGTCAGTGGGGAGGGGTGGCATTTCAACTAGCCCCTCATGCTCCACATCTTGTGCATCGGTGTCCATCATCATCCAGACCCATGTCGCTGGTCCCCTCAATGCCGAGACCCAGACCCTCGTCCTGTACTCAGCTCCTCTTGATGAAGTATCTGTTTTTACTTCAGCATCATGGCCATCACTCAGATCATCAGATTCAGACATGTCAGACATCCCGTCTTCAGAGGCAGCATCATAAAGGGGTAGGAAGTTGACTGGCGTTGTCAAGTTCCTGTGTACTGTTTTCTGTTGGCCAGTGTTGCTATGCTGAATCTTGTATGTGTGGTTGTCAGCATTCAGCCCAACCACCAGGTAAACAGCATTCTCCCAGCGGTCAGCAACTTTTTGCTTACCCCACTCTCCTTTGTTGGCCAGCAAGACATGGTCACCAACTTACACAGGTGCTCCTCGAACTTTACGATCATACAAGTGAGCATGTCTCTTTAACTGCTTGATAGCTGCAGTCTGTGCTATTGCCATGGCCTCTTTTAAATCTCTCCTTAAGTGTTGGACGTACTGATCATAGTTCATGACCTCAGGGTTATCCAGAACTGTGCTGAAGGCCATGTCGATTGGCAGTCTTGGTATTCTCCCAAACATCAGCAGAAACGGTGCATAACCTGTGGTCTCGTGGATGGTGCAGTTATAGGCAAAGGTAAGGGACTTAAGCGCCTATGGCCATCTGTGTTTGGCTTTCGGGGGTAGCGCCCGAATCATGTTGCCCAAGGTTCTGTTCATTCTCTCACAGCATCCATTACCCATAGGATGGTAGGGCGTAGTATGGGACTTATCGACACCAGCAAGACTCAAGAGTTCAGCTATCAGAGTACTCTCAAAATTGCCCCCCCTATCTTAGTGAATGCATCTTGGAAAGCCATAAACACAGAAATAGTTATTCCACAACTGATGAGCCACAGACTTGGCAGATTGGTTTGGACGCAAAAAGTCATGTGCCATCTTGGTTAAGTGATCAGTGACGACGAGCACATCCAATGACTTGTTTGCAGAATCTTCAGCAGACCAGAAGTCTATACTAACAAGCTCAAGTGGCTCAGTCGTGATGATGTTCTCTAAGGGTGCTCTGGCCGCCGGCTCAGGAGTCTTGCTCAGCACACATCTCCTGCAACATTTCACATATTCCTTAATATCTTTTTCCCATGCCAGAAAAACCGTTGCCTGGTCAGGTACAAAGTCCGCTGTTGGCCCTGATGACCTGCCCCATCATGGACTCCATCCAAGACCTTTGCTTGCAGCGAAGCAGGAACCACATACAGGTATGTCTTCTTCTTAGTAATGGCGTTCTTTGACATGCGATACAGCACACCTCTCTTCATCACCAGCTTCTCCCAAACTTCTCAGCGACTGGAGGATTTCCACCAACTCCTTAGCACGCTCCCTCCTTGAGGGTCTCCTTCCCCTCTCCACATAGAAGATCACTCTGCACAAGACATGGTCATTCCTCTGCTTATCCATCAGCTGATCACGAGACAGCATTTCCCCACCAATTGGTTCTGATGGCATCACTTCCTGCGGGAGCTGTGGCAGCAGCAGTGCATGGGAACCCACATCAGCGTCCAGCAGCTTGTGTGACTGAAGAACGGCGGCCACTTCCTGTTCAGACAGAGCACCAGATTGGGAAACAAATGCACACTGGCAAACAACAACAGGCTTAACATCAGAGGCTGTGTCAAATGGATGATTAGACCAGCGGAACACATCTTGCACCTTGTCTGTGTGCACAGCATTAGCTTCACCCAGCAGTTCTTTGTATGCAACCCTCGTCAGACGATGGAGTGCACTTGGTCAGACAAAGGGCTCTCGGCTCAGAGCATCTGCAACAATGTTCTTGGTACCCGGAATATAGTTAATATCAAACTGAAACGGTGCAAGTTTGGCGACCCATTGTTGTTCGCACGCGTCTAGTTTTGATTTGGACAGAATGTAGGTCAGCGGGTAATTGTCGGGTCCACACTATGAACTGGTGTCCTCTCAGCCAATGATGAAACTTGTTGCAGACAGCCCATTTCATTGCAAAAAACTCCAATCGATGTGCCGGATATTTGGACTGTGCATAGGTGAGTGACTTGCTGGCAAAAGCAATTGGCCTTGTTCCCAGTCGTCAGCCCAAAGCCTGAGCTTCAGGTTGTGAACCTTGAGGCGCTCAAAAACCTTCTGCAAGCATTCCATTGCCAGTTCTTCAGTGGGTGCAAACACCAGGACATCATTGAGGTAGTACAGTAGGCTGAGGAAGTTCTGATCCCCAAAGATGTTGAGCATCATCCGCATAAATATCGCCGGACTGTTGTAGAGCCCCTGTGGCAGGCATACTCGTACAGTCCAAACGGCGATGAAAAGGCTGTAAACTTTTTGTCACCCTCGTGAACCTCAACATTATAGTAGCCGGAGGTGAGGTCCATGGTAGAAAAGTAGGCGTTGCCACCCAGTGCTGCCAAAGCATCAGCCTGGTGAGGAAGGGTATGCGCGTCTTTGATGGTGTGAGCGTTTATCCAACGGAAGTCATTACAGAGTGTTAGATCGCCAGACTTTTTCCAGACAAGGATGAAGCATAGTCACTGCTGGACTTCCGTATGATCTCCCGTTCCTCCATTTCATCCAAAGCCAGCCTGAGCTTTTCATATTGGTTCAGTGGAATGCGTATGGTATGGCATTCGAAAAGGCTTCTCGTCACTGAGTCGAATTCTATGAAGGCAGCCAGAAGCCTTTCCACAGTCCAACTTATCCTTTGAGAAGATGGATTGGTACTGGGTCAACAGGTGAACAGGTTTCTCTCTACAGGAGGCAGACACATCACATGAATCTACATCTATGTCTGCCAATCCTAAGTCACATAAGACAGAGCTGGGACTGCTTCCAGGTCCGTTGGATCCGCCATTTCTGGGACAGCTGTTAGCTATGGTGGAAGCATCAGATGTCAGGCTCGACACAACCTGCCTTTCAGTCAATATGTCAGCTGCCTTCTGTGTCTACTGCTGCACACAATGCTGTGAGGTGTCACTCACATCAAAGCAGTCAACTTTGTCAGGGACATCACTGCCGGCCCATGTCTCCATGTTAGCGATCAGACTCAAAAGCTGTTGATTCTCAGCTTCACTGTGTTCAGAGGCGGACATGTCATCGCAGAAGTTATTGGACATCTTCAACTGGCGAATCAAATATCTCAAGAGGTTACTGCCAGCAATGAGGTCATCCCCTGGTTTTCAACGACAAATGTGGGGGCGCCACCACGATAGCCATACACCTCCATCTCCAGCTCACACACTCCTACAGGCTTTGTCCCCGACCCACCGGACCCAATTAAAATTACATCTGAAGGTGCCAATGAAGGGCTTTTTAACACTCTCTCCTCCCAAAAGTCTGTTCCACATCTTGGAGCTTAAAGAACAAGCCATTGAACCACTGTCCAGAATAGCCCTCACTTCAACTTTGCCACCAAGTAATACTTTTTCATAGAAGAGATCGTTGAGGGTGCAGTTTTTGTGTGTTCTGTATTATTACTTGACTCGTTAATTTTAACTCCTCACACACACCTCTGTAAACCGATTCAATATCGTCTTTTATTACTGGGGGATCAATAGAAAGCTCAACACTCAACCCCTCCAAATGCTGGCCTTCTAGTTTTCCTGACGTGGGGTGGCTGGTCCTGTGGGCACCATGCTAGCTTGCTTTATGGCTGTTGACTTAGGACATACTGCACTTGTGTGATCAGGGCAAAATACAGAAAGCAGAGATGGTCGCCCGCCAGTGAAATCGGGTATTATGGCCAACATCCCCACACATCTCACAGACCATTGAAGGCCTGGCTCTGTTCCGTTGGCCTCTCTGGAAATGAGGGTTTGACCTGCCCTGAAACTGGGCCTGCTGCGTCTCTGCTCAAGAAGACGGCTCCAACCTAGCAATAATGTGCTCTAGCTGCCCAGCGGACCCCTGAGTCGCCCTGATTTGAACTGGAGGCTAGGCTGGCCTCATCCTCACAGCAGACACTGTGGGATGAGCTGTTGAACTGACCTCTTGTTGTAGCAAGGTGATAGCAGGGGCTGTCTTTGAATGAGGTGAGTACCTCTGATCCCTCTTATGTTCAACCAGCTTTTCACGAACCTCAGCTGCTGTCCAAAGCTATGAAGCTTTACACCTGAATATGAGAGACAGTTCGGGGTCGGGACAATGTCTATTGAACATGGCAGTGAGCTCACAGGACAGATTATCAATCATCTTGTTTTGTCTCTTTAAACAGTCTTCTGCCATCTCCATTGCCCTGTTCAGTCTTAACCAATACTCAAAAGGGTATTCGCTAGGGGCTGGTAAAGTAGCATAAAAATCAGCTAATGGCATGGTGGAGAAAACCGTGTCACTGAAATGCTGCTTTAGTGTATCAAAGACAGGGGCTGGACCATAAAAAAGATTGAGTAAAGGGTTACTACGCATCACTACCTTCACTACTTCCCGTGCCCTCTGAGCTTGCTCATCACTTCCTCAGCTTGCTCAGTAACTGGAGTCCCCGTTTTCCGAAAGTACAGTGCCCTCCACAATTATTATTATTACAATTATTTCCTGTTTAAGATGGGGTCATGGACTTCTAAGAATTCTTTTTTTTTTTAAACAACATAGAACCCAAATCGAAAAAGAGGAAAAAATCCAACCTTTTATTTAAGTTACATTACTTTGGTGGTAAAAAAAAAAATCACACATTTAGAAAAAACTTGAAATCATGTGTCCCACAATTATTGGCCCCCTGATGTTAATAGTACAACTCAACCCCCTTTTGCCAACAAGACAGCACTTAATCTCCTTCTAGAGAGGCAGCATACAAAGGGGTAGGAAGTTGACTGGCGTTGTCAAGTTCCTGTGTACTGTTTTCTGTTGGCCAGTGTTGCTATGCTGAATCTTGTATGTGTGGTTGTCAGCATTCAGCCCAACCACCAGGTAAACAGCATTCTCCCAGCGGTCAGCAACTTTTGCCCCCACTCTCCTTTGTTGGCCAGCAAGACATGGTCACCAACTTACACAGGTGCTCCTCGAACTTTACGATCATACAAGTGAGCATGTCTCTTTAACTGCTTGATAGCTGCAGTCTGTGCTATTGCCATGGCCTCTTTTAAATCTCTCCTTAAGTGTTGGACGTACTGATCATAGTTCATGACCTCAGGGTTATCCAGAACTGTGCTGAAGGCCATGCCGATTGGCAGTCTTGGTATTCTCCCAAACATCAGCAGAAACGGTGCATAACCTGTGGTCTCGTGGATGGTGCAGTTATAGGCAAAGGTGCAAGGGGACTTACGCCTATGGCCATCTGTGTTTGGCTTTCGGGGTAGGGGCGCGAATCATGTTGCCCAAGGTTCTGTTCATTCTCTCACAGCATCCATTACCCATAGGATGGTAGGGCGTAGTATGGGACTTATCGACACCAGCAAGACTCAAGAGTTCAGCTATCAGAGTACTCTCAAAATTGCCCCCTTATCTTAGTGAATGCATCTTGGAAAGCCATAAACACAGAAATAGTTATTCCACAACTGATGAGCGCACAGACTTGGCAGATTGGTTTGGACGCAAAAAGTCATGTGCCATCTTGGTTAAGTGATCAGTGACGACGAGCACATCCAATGACTTGTTTGCAGAATCTTCAGCAGACCAGAAGTCTATACTAACAAGCTCAAGTGGCTCAGTCGTGATGTGTTCTCTAAGGGTGCTCTGGCCCGCGGCTCAGGAGTCTTGCTCAGCACACATCTCCTGCAACATTTCACATATTCCTTAATATCTTTTTCCCATGCCAGAAAAACCGTTGCCTGGTCAGGTACAAAGTCCGCTGTTGGCCCTGATGACCTGCCCCATCATGGACTCCATCCAAGACCTTTGTTGCTGCGAAAGCAGGAACCACATACAGGTATGTCTTCTTCTTAGTAATGGCGTTCTTTGACATGCGATACAGCACACCTCTCTTCATCACCAGCTTCTCCCAAACTTCTCAGCGACTGGAGGATTTCCACCAACTCCTTAGCACGCCCCTCCTTGAGGTTTCGTTTCCCTCTCCCACATAGAAGATCACTCTGCACAAGACATGGTCATTCCTCTGCTTATCCATCAGCTGATCACGAGACAGCATTTCCCCACCAATTGGTTCTGATGGCATCACTTCCCGCGCGGGAGCTGTGGCAGCAGCAATGCATGGAACCCACATCAGCGTCCAGCAGCTTGTGTGACTGAAGAACGGCGGCCACTTCCTGTTCAGACAGAGCACCAGATTGGGAAACAAATGCACACTGGCAAACAACAACAGGCTTAACATCAGAGGCTGTGTCAAATGGATGATTAGACCAGCGGAACACATCTTGCACCTTGTCTGTGTGCACAGCATTAGCTTCACCCAGCAGTTCTTTGTATGCAACCCTCGTCAGACGATGGAGTGCACTTGGTCAGACAAAGGGCTCTCGGCTCAGAGCATCTGCAACAATGTTCTTGGTACCCGGAATATAGTTAATATCAAACTGAAACGGTGCAAGTTTGGCGACCCATTGTTGTTCGCACGCGTCTAGTTTTGATTTGGACAGAATGTAGGTCAGCGGGTAATTGTCGGGTCCACACTATGAACTGGTGTCCTCTCAGCCAATGATGAAACTTGTTGCAGACAGCCCATTTCATTGCAAAAAACTCCAATCGATGTGCCGGATATTTGGACTGTGCATAGGTGAGTGACTTGCTGGCAAAAGCAATTGGCCTTGTTCCCAGTCGTCAGCCCAAAGCCTGAGCTTCAGGTTGTGAACCTTGAGGCGCTCAAAAACCTTCTGCAAGCATTCCATTGCCAGTTCTTCAGTGGGTGCAAACACCAGGACATCATTGAGGTAGTACAGTAGGCTGAGGAAGTTCTGATCCCCAAAGATGTTGAGCATCATCCGCATAAATATCGCCGGACTGTTGTAGAGCCCCTGTGGCAGGCATACTCGTACAGTCCAAACGGCGATGAAAAGGCTGTAAACTTTTTGTCACCCTCGTGAACCTCAACATTATAGTAGCCGGAGGTGAGGTCCATGGTAGAAAAGTAGGCGTTGCCACCCAGTGCTGCCAAAGCATCAGCCTGGTGAGGAAGGGTATGCGCGTCTTTGATGGTGTGTGAGCGTTTATCCAACGAAGTGTTAGATCGTTACAGAGTTTTTCTCGGACTTTTTCCAGACAAGGATAAGAAGCATAGTCACTGCTGGACTTCCGTATGATCTCCCCGTTCCTCCATTTCATCCAAAGCCAGCCTGAGCTTTTCATATTGGTTTAAAAATAAACTTTTGCATTACAGTCGATTCATGAAGGCAGCGCAGAAGCCTTTCCACAGTCCAAGCCTTGCAAAAGATGAAATGTTACACTGGGTCAACAGGTGAACAGGTTTCTCTCTACAGGAGGCAGACACATCACATGAATCTACATCTATGTCTGCCAATCCTAAGTCACATAAGACAGAGCTGGGACTGCTTCCAGGTCCGTTGGATCCGCCATTTCTGGGACAGCTGTTAGCTATGGTGGAAGCATCAGATGTCAGGCTCGACACAACCTGCCTTTCAGTCAATATGTCAGCTGCCTTCTGTGTCTACTGCTGCACACAATGCTGTGAGGTGTCACTCACATCAAAGCAGTCAACTTTGTCAGGGACATCACTGCCGGCCCATGTCTCCATGTTAGCGATCAGACTCAAAAGCTGTTGATTCTCAGCTTCACTGTGTTCAGAGGCGGACATGTCATCGCAGAAGTTATTGGACATCTTCAACTGGCGAATCAAATATCTCAAGAGGTTACTGCCAGCAATGAGGTCATCCCCCCTGGTTTTCAACGACAAATGTGGGGACGGCCACACGATAGCCATACACCTCCATCTCCAGCTCACACACTCCTACAGGCTTTGTCCTCGACCCACCGGACCCAATTAAAATTACATCTGAAGGTGCCAATGAAGGGCTTTTTAACACTCTCTCCTCCCAAAAGTCTGTTCCACATCTTGGAGCTTAAAGAACAAGCCATTGAACCACTGTCCAGAATAGCCCTCACTTCAACTTTGCCACCAAGTAATACTTTTTCATAGAAGAGATCATCGTGAGGGTGCAGTTTTTGTGTGTTCTGTATTATTACTTGACTCGTTAATTTTAACTCCTCACACACACTCTCGTAAACCGATTCAATATCGTCTTTTATTACTGGGGGATCAATAGAAAGCTCAACACTCAACCCCTCCAAATGCTGGCCTTCTAGTTTTCCTGACGTGGGGTGGCTGGTCCTGTGGGCACCATGCTAGCTTGCTTTATGGCTGTTGACTTAGGACATACTGCACTTGTGTGATCAGGCGCAAAATACAGAAAGCAGAGATGGTCGGCCCTACAGTGAAATCGGGTATTATGGCCAACATCCCCACACATCTCACAGACCATTGAAGGCCTGGCTCTGTTCCGTTGGCCTCTCTGGAAATGAGGGTTTGACCTGCCCTGAAACTGGGCCTGCTGCGTCTCTGCTCAAGAAGACGCTCCAACCTAGCAATAATGTGCTCTAGCTGCCCAGCGGACCCCTGAGTCGCCTGATTTGAACTGGAGGCTAGGCTGGCCTCATCCTCACAGCAGACACTGTGGGATGAGCTGTTGAACTGACCTCTTGTTGTAGCAAGGTGATAGCAGGGGCTGTCTTTGAATGAGGTGAGTACCTCTGATCCCTCTTATGTTCAACCAGCTTTTCATGAACCTCAGCTGCTGTCCAAAGCTATGAAGCTTTACACCTGAATATGAGAGACAGTTCGGGGTCGGGACAATGTCTATTGAACATGGCAGTGAGCTCACAGGACAGATTATCAATCATCTTGTTTTGTCTCTTTAAACAGTCTTCTGCCATCTCCATTGCCCTGTTCAGTCTTAACCAATACTCAAAAGGGTATTCGCTAGGGGCTGGTAAAGTAGCATAAAAATCAGCTAATGGCATGGTGGAGAAAACCGTGTCACTGAAATGCTGCTTTAGTGTATCAAAGACAGGGGCTGGACCATAAAAAAGATTGAGTAAAGGGTTACTACGCATCACTACCTTCACTACTTCCCGTGCCCTCTGAGCTTGCTCATCACTTCCTCAGCTTGCTCAGTAACTGGAGTCCCCGTTTTCCGAAAGTACAGTGCCCTCCACAATTATTATTATTACAATTATTTCCTGTTTAAGATGGGGTCATGGACTTCTAAGAATTCTCCTTTTTTTTTAAACAACATAGAACCCAAATGCAAAAAAAGAGAAAAATCCAACCTTTTATTTAAGTACATTACTTTGGTGGTAAAAAAAAAAAAATCACACATTTAGAAAAAAAAACTTGAAATCATGTGTCCCACAATTATTGGCACCCCTGATGTTAATACTTTGTACAACCCCCTTTTGCCAACAAGACAGCACTTAATCTCCTTCTATAACATTTCACAAGATTGGAGCACACAGAGCGAGGGATCTTTGACCATTCTTCTTTGCACAATCTTTCTAGATCATCCAGAGTCCTGGGAATTTAAGCAGTCCAGTCTTTAAATTTGAGTGGTTGAAGTCACCCGCGATGATGTAGGCTGCCTCGGGATGCAGAGTTTGTTGTTTACTAATAGCAGAATGCAGTTCTTTCATGGCAATCTTAGCATTAGCATCCAGAGGTATGTAGGCTGCGGTTACTATAGTTGATGTAAACTCTCTGGGCAAATAGAAAGGTCTACTAGCTGAGCAGTGACTCTTGGTGATGAAGGTGTCCGTGCACCACGTTTTGTTCACATAAATGCACAAACCCCCACCTCAGGTCTTACCGCAGTCATCAGCTGTTCTGTCCGCAGGGAGGAGGCAGTGTCCATCTAGCTTGATAGCGCTGTTGGGTATTCCACTGTTAAGCCAAGTTTCTGTGACAATCATGATGTTGCAGTCCATAATCATTCTGTGTGGTGATCCGCAGACGCAGTTCATCCATTTTGTTCACCAGAGAGCGAACATTGGCGAGGAAAAGGCTTGGAAGAGCGAGTTGATGTGGAGTTAGCTTTAGCCTCACTCAAATTCCACCGCATGACCCCTTGTGGCATTGTTTGCGTGTCCGTCTAAAGAGCCCTCCAGTTAGTGTGGGGATGTTTGGAGATCGTGTTGGTTTAGCGATCTGGGGAATTGCATTCACTAAACCCACCAGACCCCATGTAAATAAACATTCATTTTAGCATTGTAAAATACACTTTATTCAAAGTCGACAGAAACAAATAAAACTAGAACTGCAAGCAATTATGAAGGGGTCCAAGCCTCCCTGGCGCGAGTTGCCCCCCCGATCATGTGAAAGCGGAACCCAAAGCGGAACGGTGGGGAGGCAAACGTCAGGAAATATCGAGAGGTGTGAGCTGCAAGGTCTATGGTACATTGCCATTCCCATTAACATGGATTGAGTAAAAGGGCCAAAACTCATCTATGTTGACTAACCTAATGGCTGATCTTCACTAAATTGGGTACAGAGCCTCAGAGCAGCATGCCAAACAAGCATCACAAGTTTTATGTTGATAGCAATTACCTACGGCAGAGAAATTGCAATCGCAATTGTCCCATTTACATGCATTATTATTGGCCAAAACACATAAACGTTGATTATAGCGTATTAGCATTTAATGTGGCCAAGATATGATAAAGTTTGTGTTTGGTAGCTAGCTAGGGAAATTTCTTTGGTCGTAAAATGCACATACTTTAACGTAGCAAAATTCTTTTGATAACTTTGTTTGTCAGGTCCATCTGGAGATGCTACGTACCAGGTTTTGTGCAGATTGGTCGCACAGGCCTAGGAGTTCAAAAAGTTGGTTTTGCACATTGAAAAAACGTCTTAGCAGATATATCAGATTCAGCTCGATTCAAGGAACACGTGGATGTAAGGGTTTCTAATGTGCACTGTGTAATGTGGGAGTTATAGGCAAAAACACGTAATTATTGATGTCATTATATCACCACCTAGTGGTCCACCTGTGTCCTTTTTGGTACTTGAGGTTCATGAACCATTGTACATCTACGCTGTAAATTTGAAGTTGCTCACATCAGTGTAAGTGGTGAATCCAAACCTGGGTCCCATAGGCCATGCCCGCTTTGACGAATCAGTACCCCACTGTAGGGGTGGCATCAGGAGTGGTCCTAGATGGTACACTAAAAATTTCGTAAAAATCGAATGAGCCGTTCATGACATATGAACCTTTTGTACTTGTAACGCTCCAGAGGGTCATGGCAAACAAGAATCTGTTGGGACCAAGCAGGGGGTTAAACATTGATTTTAACGAAAAATGGCTCAGATTGAGCTGACTGCAGAGACAAAGGACACAGGGAAGGCAAGACAAAGGATCTTGGCCTACATGTGAATCCCAAAGCCAGTTTCACCAAACTCCTACAGGCCGCCACTTGGAAGCAGAGTCGCCAAAATGGAGATTCTACCTTCAACACGAGGAGGGCAAGGCAGACTGGTGGTGAGACAAAGAACTGCTTCACACCTGAGACAAGGTTGCGCTTTTCCCATTGGCTGTCGGGCCTTTGAATGCACCACACCGCCACTAGGAGGTGGAGGAAGGATAAAAGCTGTCGGCGTTTCTGTTTCTTTGCTTTCCACGGTAATCCATTTTACTGACAGGAGGTCAGTAAAATGGATTACCGTGGAAAGCAAAGAAACACAAACGCTGGTCCGGACTAGCTTAACCAGCTTCACCTCGCTGGTCGAGATTGAGCTGGGACATTTTATATCTTTCTGATATACAAAGGGGATCCCAGGAATACTGGCCCAGTATTTCCTCTATCTGCAGCGGGTTTAATCAGCCCGGATTCAAGAAAAGGACTACGTTCCGTTTTCTTGCGTTGTCGACCTGGATCGCGTGTCGTCTACTGCTCTGGACGAAACGGATCGTTAAACTCTGGCGAGAGGTTAACTACACACAACACTAGGGGTGGTACGGTTCACAAAACCCACGGTTCGGTTCGTATCACGGTTTTAGGGTCACGGTTTTCGGTTCAGTACGGTTCTTATTTTTTCTTTATCACTCCAGAATATACTTCAGCATATAGCTAAAATTAGCATATTGAATGCATGTTGCACAAAACGTGCACACAGTGGCAGTTCTATATTGTTTTATTTCATCATAGGTAACGTGAAATCCAAAATGTTCCCACACACCAGACTATAAACGACGCTGGCGCATCCTCCAGCTCTGGGCAGCCTCTCTCCCACTTGACATTTCTGCAGGTGACGTGACGTGACCTGCAGCGGCACCCCACTCCACTTGAGTAGCGGTCGGCTCGGTGTCTCTCAAAATCTGATGAAAATCTTTTAAACTGTCCTTTGTCGATCTGAAATGAAGACAGATTCAGCAACTGCATGGCCTATTTCTCGCTTAAAATGTTTTCAGAAACACGTTTCGGTGAACTATTTTAGTACAATATGAGATCGTATTCTGAACGAGCCGCCATGACAGTCTGGCTTTGAAATTTGGGACCAGCCAGACCCATGTGACGCAATCGTCCAATCAGCTGCCATGGGTTGCGTTTGTCACGCCCATCCCGCTCGTCATTTCCAGTAACTGTTTTAACATAGGTGTCGAAAGTGGGCACTACGGCAGTAAGAGGTTAGTGCACATTAACAGTGGACTGACGAACCTTGCGGTACACACATGCTCCGAACCGAGACTAGCGAACCGAGCGGTTCGGGTGTTTTTTCATGAACCGTACCACCCCTACACAACACATATACAGTAAAAGGCTTACACAGTTCTGGGCAGACGTTAGAACTATTGTGTTTGGTTTGTTTCATTAATGAGCAAAGGTTTCGCTATCACTTGTTGCCATTAATGTGATCTGTGATTGTAATCATGTATTGGCCCATATCTGGTTATTAATCTGTTTCTGTGAATGTATCATTGATCACGATACTGTTGATTATGTTGTGTTAAGTAGCTGGGTAAAACCGTAATCGCTACCTGCTAAATCACTCCATTCACAGAGTTTAGTTACTGTCTGCGAGATAATTGCGGAAATCAGCTGTTAGCTACTGGAGTGGTTATAATGACCAAAGTTTCCCTCAGTAAGTTAAAAAGTCTCAGAGTCTGTCCCAACTACACGTGTGGTCCAGACCTGAGTGGCTGAGGGGGGCTGGCCATTATCGATAACTAAGATCAGAGTGCCTCATTCTTTAAACTTTCTTCTTTTACTAATTATACACCCCCACACCCCCACACACAAGCTAGCCACGTAGCTCCCGAGCTAACGCTGCTAGCTTAACCACGTGGAGTCGGCTTACGTTTGTACAGAGCTAACACATGACCTAGCATACGGGCTAGGCTAAGCGTGCGTGTTGCCCAGCAACCCCCCCTTGACCTCTTCAGCCCCTCCTCGTGCACCCAGCACCACTACCGCCCTCTTGAGGCTAAATAGTTTTGTGCAGCTCACAGGAGTAGCCATTTTGGGAGTTGTTTTTGTGTTAGAACTACATTTCGACACACACACACACACACACATACACACACACACACACACACACACACACACACACACACACACACACACACACACACACACACACACACATTCACTCTCTCTCACACACGCCCACACACACACAGACGTGTCCATGACATATGCTGGTTTGTTTTTGCTTTGTTTGGTTGTGATATTGTAAAAGGTATATACGTTTTATTATTGAAGGATTATTGATTGGCTACTGATAATTGTGACGTTAATAAATTCGATTATACTTAATTAGCAGTTGCTGGTGATTATTTGTGTACTTATTGTGATAATTGCTGGTGAATACAGGTCCGTGCTCGAATTCACACCTTCCTTTGTTTCCTTTTAAAGGATCACTACAGAAATGAGACTGTTCCACAGTTTGATTATTGGTCCCTGACTTGCAGGGCGGTGCCCCGTTTTGATTGTTTGTCGATTTGATAAAGTTATTAATAACCATATTCATAACTTCATTAATATTGATAAAACATCTTTGATAATTTGCCAATGATCAAATCTGTACCCTACGTGTATCCTACAAATCTAAAGGTTTGCTTTGATAGCATTTATTTTGGCTGAGTTTGGCAAAGTTCGTGTTTTCGTAGCTAGCTGCACAAATTTGTTTGTGCGGAATTTGCGCAATTTTCATCCAATTAAAAAATTTTCAGAGAATTGTACTGCAGCTCCCCTGTCTTCCCCTCTGGCTCTCAACATTCCGTCCCCATACATACACATTGGAAAATCTGAAACGGTCTGAAAACTGGATGATACATAAACTGTGATTTGGTAGAAACTGTGCTTGATATCAGAATGCCCATTCAGCCCAATAATGGCCATAGTCTTGTCTTCGGTTTAAACTTTTAATTATTTTTCTACATTAATGTGCAAAATAAGTGGGCGGAAGACTAAGAATAAAAATGTAGAATAACAGTTACATATGCCTTCAGCATTCACACCAGTAAGTATGGGGGATAATAGTCATTGTGCCGATGTGCAGTTATATTACACTGAATAAACATAATGGAACTATTGAAGCGATTAAAATCTAAATATATCGAAAAGAATTGTTTGTTGCAGCCATAGTTCTGAGAATAAAGAGGGAGAGTGATACTACAAAGATTTTCAGTATCACTTCAACCCACCATGTTTCAGGCTCCATGTTTATCTGTTGACCACTGGGGCAGACAGAAATGGACATATTGGACGTGACTGAGTGTCCGCCTCGGATTGTGTGTGTACCCATGAGCATCTTATGCAAACAGAAAAACCAAACAGCTAAGTAACTATCCTCGAGGATTTGCTTTACTTTATGGTAAATTAAAAGGAAACACAATAGAAGATTGGACCTGAAATTGAGGGCACGGGAACACACACACACACACACACACACACACACACACACACACACACACACACAATGGTTGACCTTTTCTAAAAGACTTGCTCAGGTGCACCTGCTCAGTAATTGGAGACAGTCACGGGGGGAGTCTGCCTGTCTTTGTGTGTGTGTGTGTGTGTGTGTGTGTGTGTCCAGTGATGACAGAGCCCATTAAATTAATTTCACTTGAGGTCTGACATTTATAATATTGGAGTTACTGGTGAGAGCTGACTGCCTGTGTGTGTGTGTGCGTGTGTGTGTTTGTGGCATTAAGCCGGCAGACCTGGCGACCCAGGTCTTAAAAACAGAAGTGACAGATTTGTATGGTTGCTGCAGTCTTCAGACTGTCAGACATATTTTACCCAAATATCTGGATTATAAAAAGGTACCCTCTGCAGTTATCATTCTGCAATTTCATAGTTAATAAGTAATTGCTTATTTCCTCGTCAGTTCATCACTTTTATTTGATGCATTTAAACTTTTTTGTTAAAGCTGTTGTTTAATAGTGTTGTAGTTGTGTGTTAATGTATGCAATGTAATTCTACAGCTAGGTGGGTAGCACATAGTTAAGCTACATTAAGGACTTTAAACTGGACCAGAATAATACCATAATTATTATTCATATTGTAGAAATATACTGTGTTAAGAATAGAATGTCTTGTAGCCTGGGAAGGCCTTGCTTTCTCCTCTTGTCTGGCATGTGTAAGACAACAGTTGCAGAAGGAGCAAATTGCTCCTGATAAAGATTTGGGACAGAATGCATCCATTATATAGTGACAGACAATCTTGAGGCCAGGAGAGGGAGAGAACAGGAGTGATTCCAGGGCTTGCGCATATTTCGCTATCTTCACGGGGGACAGAACGTCTGAGCTATGACCAAATGATTAGCGGCACAGACACCATGGCGGAATGAGGAACCTGGAGAGAATAAAGAGAGAGGGCAGAGAATAGGACGGGACCAGATTCCCTGACAGACTTGGCATTAGGACGAGAAAGAACAGGTCTTAAAAGGGGGTCTGGTCCGTATTCATGGGTACCTGTTTGTCATGATGCATAAGTTGTATTCTGCTTGCAATATCATTTACTAAAGCTTTGTTAAACTTAACTGGGCGAATCCTGATTATTATTTTCTGGTCTACCAGTCAACGAACACAGAGGTAGCTTGAGAAGTGACCAAGTGGAGTCAGAAAACGCTGGCCTTTTGAGCCTGAGCAGAATCGGTCATATTCATTCCTTCTATAAATCTATAAATCTCTTATTGTCCCATACCATCAAAAGCAAAACCAGCAAAATTGTTTTTGTGCAATTGCCTTCCAAAACCACCCTTCTGATCTAACACCTCTACAGTATCAGCAGGATTGCCATGTTTGGTTTCTAAACTGCCACCAAGAAAGAGACACATTGGCGTGGGGTACGGTGGCCGACAGGGGCAAATGAACTGCAACTTTAGGAAACACATGCAAATAAGAAAAACTTCTTCATTAATTTGACAACACGCACTATACACACAACACAACCAAATACACAAATGCTCTGCAAATACAGAAACTATGCAAAAAGAAAAGCACACAATCCCCGAAAACAAATGCACCAGAAAAACGCTGCATCCAGTTTACACAACGGAAGTTCTCCAGGCCTCTAGGGGGAGCACTAAGTGGCACAGCTTGATTTTTGACACTGGATTCAGCATTTTCTTTGTTGCATTTGTTTCCAGGGTTTGTGTGCTTTTCTTTTTGCATTGTTTCTATATTTGCAGTGTGTATTTGCAGCAGCACGTTTGCTAAATACTGTGCATGTGTTGTCAAATTAATGTTTTCTTAATTTGCTTGTGTTTTGTCCATTTGCGTGTGTTTCATTAAGTTGCCGTGAGTTAGCCCCTGTCGGCCACCATAGTGGGGACCTTGTACACCAAACCAAATCAGAAGTGAAAAGTAATTTTGCAATCTGATTTAAAGCTATAGTGCGTAGTGAGGAATTCTAAGTAATGACAACATCACAATCGTTGCATCCACATAGTATATATCCACGACGTTCCACTAATCCACTTCCGCAAATTCCGCCGGATGTCCCTCTTTTCGTCCGGATGTCCGTTACCTTCTGCTTTCTTTGTGTTGGCATTCTAAACTCCGGTGGACTTTGGTTAACTGCTCAGATCACTGCAGGGTAAATCCAGACAGCTAGCTAGACCATCAGTCCAATCTGAGTTTTGTGCTGCATGACTAAAACTACTTTTGAAGGTACACATGTTCCACCAAAACAAGTTCCTTCCAGAGGCTATTTTTCAGAGGCACCGTGGCTCCGTCTGGCACATAGTGCCGCCAAAGATGATTGTGATTGGTTTTAAGAAATGTCAATAAACCAGAGCACGTTTTTCTCCCCAAGTGAAGGAGTTCAAGTACCTTGGGGTTTTGTTCGCGAGTGAGGGGACAATGGAGCGGGAGATTGGTCGGAGAATCGGCGCAGCGGGGGCGGTATTACATTCAATTTATCGCACCGTTGTGACGAAAAGAGAGCTGAGCCAGAAGGCAAAGCTCTCCATCTACCGGTCAGTTTTCGTTCCTACCCTCACCTATGGTCATGAAGGCTGGGTCATGACGAAAGAACGAGATCCAGGGTACAAGCGGCCAAGGAGGGTGGCTGGGTTCTCCCTTAGAGATAGGGTGAGAAGCTCAGTCATCCGTGAGGAGCTCGGAGTAAAGCCGCTGCTCCTTCACGTCGAAAGGAGCCATTTGAGGTGGTTCGGGCATCTGGTAAGGATGCCCCCTGGGGAGAGACAGACAGACAGAAGAGACAGACCGAGAGGAAGAGACAGGGAGACAGACAGAGGGAGAGAGAGAGACAGCTGTGAGGAGGCCTCGGGGAAGACCCAGGACTAGGTGGAGGGATTATATCTCCAACCTGGCCTGGGAACGCCTCGGGATCCCCCAGTCGGAGCTGGTTAATGTTGCTCAGGAAAGGGAAGTTTGGGGTCCCCTGCTGGAGCTGCTCCCCCCACGACCCGACACCGGATAAGCGGACGAAGATGGATGGATGGATGGACGTTTTTCTCCCATCCCGGAATGCTGTCGAGTAGCCAGACCCTCCTTCACAGCGTTGTAGTCTGGCAATGCAAGACTAGCTTTGTGTCAACTTATTTGGCAATGGCTAGAATGTAACGGACATTCATTATTATAAGAAAGTTAAGCACTAAAGCTTTTAGCAAAGTGACCAGGGGCCTCATTTATAAAACCTGTTACGAAAGAAAAAGTTGTGTGAAGCAGGGTGAAATTTGTCGTTGCAATATTCCTCGCAATAGTCGGGATTTATAAAGAATTTCCATGCGTAAAAATGTTCCCAGTTTTCCGCAACCTTTTGACCACACGTGTGATCGTGCGTAATGCTCCCAAGGTTTTGTAGACCGCGTCTTAGTGAACTCCGATGGTATGCCCGTTTTCCGAACCTAACCCAGTTTTTGTTTTCCTGAACCCAACAATCCCGTTCTTGCTAAACCGACCCAGAGCCGGTTTAGCAATCTCATATTGTACTAAAATAGTTCACCGAAACGTGTTTCTGAAAACATTTTAAGCGAGAAATAGGCCATGCAGTTGCTGAATCTGTCTTCATTTCAGATCGACAAAGGTCAGTTTAAAAGATTTTCGTCGTTTTTGAGAGACACCGAGCCGACCACTCCTTAAGTGGAGTGGGGTGCCGCTGCAGGTCACGTCGCCACTGCAGAAATGTCAAGTGGGAGAGGCTGCCAAGAGCTGTAGGATGCGCCCGCGTCGTTTATAGTCTGGTGTGTGGGAACATTTCGTTTCTGGTACCTATGATGAAATAAAACAATATATAGAACTGCCACTGTGTGCATGTTTTGTGCAACATGCATTCAATATGCTAATTTTAGCTATATATCATATGCTGAAGTATATTATGGAGTGTTAAAGATTAAAAGAAAAAATAACAAGAACCGTACAGAACCGAAAACCGTGACCCTAAAACCGTGATACGAACCGAACCATGGGTTTTGTGAACCATACCACCCCTACTTCCCACACCATGCAGCGGAGAAAATGCGCTTTTCCTCCGCTGCTCTCCCCAGCCTCTCCCCGTGAAATGCATTGTTTGTTTGATGTGTATCTGTATCTGTGTGTGTGTGTGTGTGTGTGTGTATGTGTCTTTATGTGGTCGTGTCTGATTGTAGGTGTCTGTGTGTGGGAATGTTGTCTTTCTGCACCTGCTATTCCCACACAAAGTTACCAAATTGTTGTAACTGTTTTGATTAAGTTCTAAGAAATAAGCACCAATAATGATCCCAAATCTTGTTTCTATTTTTTACCTTTTTAATAATTGAATTCCCTTGTTTTCTCACAAAAACAAAAATTATCATATGATCATAAATGTGATCTCACAGGTGTAAATGGCAAATATGAACCATAAATGATGTATGTATCATTGGTAATTGAGCTAAATCTGTTACATTACATTATTAAGTTTGTGTAACAAAAATATGAACACTACACAAGGATTAAGGCTTTCAAACAGGATTTTGTTTCGATGTTCTACCTCTGTTAGGAGCACATCGATCTCACAATCACTGAATCGTGTTTTTTCCCCATTTTTCCATTTCGTGATTGGTGATCAAGGGCTCAATTCAAGGCTGGAATATTCATTGATCTATTAACATGGACCTTATTAGGACAAATATGTGACGACCTTGGGAGGAGCGTGAGGCTCGTGCAGGACCGCATAAGGTAACGCACGTCCGTATTTATAACAAGAAGAGTGCGTACCGGTGTACGCCGCAAGGTGTTATAAATCAGAATATTGTTTTTGCGTACAAAAATTCTGACTGAATCTACGCACAGTTTTATAAATGAGGCCCCAGAACAGCATTCTTACACCTGAGAAATATTGCCAAAGTAAGGGCCCATTCAGACCAGGAAAAGCAATCTGGGGATTCGCTGCAGTGGGAGTGTCACTTGAAATGGCTCATTTGTGTGACGTCCTGTGGGGTCTTTAATAATTAAAAATGTAGCACAAGGAGACTTAATATTTCACAATTACTGTTTTCCGTCAAACTCCTGGGCAGTTCAGTGCTTGTGTTTGAAAACTTTCTTGTGGCAGCATAGAGGCAGTGATGTTTCCCGTTTCCTGTACGGGACTCTCACACCGCCTCTCAACACACAAGTCTGATCTCCTGTTACATGACTGGCCACCGCAATGTGACGTCAGGTTGCGTTTTCTACAAAAGTTGAATTGGTCTCCACTTTCCACCACAGGTGGCTGCGCTCCCCCATGTGGCCCCCACCGCCACATTCTGAACGCACTTACCTTATTCAAAATTAATGGAAAGACCATTAATTAAATATTTGAATAATATTTGAATATTTAATGCTCAAGTGCAGCCTGTTAAATATGTTCTACACTACTCAGGCTTATGCATTGTCAATGCCACTACAAGCATGTGGTTGTTGTTACACGTTGTGTCCACTAGAGGGACTTCTAACATTAGACTGGCCTTGAGGCGACCTGCACGCAACTTTGTTTACATTCATTTTCCACCACGAGCACACAGCGACAAACACAAATCAACAGAGAACTCTGGAATGAAAAATGATCTAATAAGTGAAGCGGCTCTGTTGTAAAGTCTAACGGTGCTCGGTTAGCACAATGACATCATGTTAGGAAGCACAGCCGAAACCATTTGTCATAAACTAGGTTAACAAGTAACAAACGATGCTAACTGCATTAATAACCAAGCCAAACGGTGCTGTCACTACTATTTTAGTGATTTATAAGCAGTTTCCAACAGATTGTCACATTACAGAGTTAGTTTCCACGTCATATTATCTTCTAGCTTCTACAGCTAGCTGTAAGAAGATAATATGACATGGAAGCTAACTCTGACAGCTGTAGGGGAGCTAACATAAACTTTAGCTTTCTCCATGAAGCTCCCAGCTACTTATGTATCGTGTATCGTATGTATGCTCGTTACCTCCCAATGCAGTTAGGAAACCAGAACGAGCTAACTATTGATAACATTAGCATTTTGGCTCGGTGGATGGCGATTTTAAAGTCATGTTAAAACTATTTCCCGTCCTCCTTACGATTTCCAGCCAGAGCCTGTCACTCCCCCGTGTACTAACGTTTTTCGCTACGTAACGTCAGCTCTGTGATGTTGTTTCTCACTCCCGCTGTTATTAATACGGCGTGACATGAATCACACATGCGGGTAGGTCAAGGCGAGAAGAGGGAGATTAGCTAACGTTAGCCAACATATTTATAAAAGTCAAATTCGAATTTCGGTATTCGTTCCAAGAGCCCTAGTGTGAACGCAGTCTAATGGCGCTTTTCCATTACATGGTACCTGCCTGTTGAGTCGAGGCGAGTCGAGCAGGTACCATGTAATGGAAAAACGCCATAAGGCCGTTTTTTACAATGCAGGATGCCGAAAAATTTTTAGCTCTGTGTGGACTAGCCAGACCCTCCTTTATGTTTACTTTAATAAACCTTCAAAATCTTCCCGCTGCCTCCTCGTCTCTACCTTCTGCATTTTGGGTCCAAGACTGCAATTCCACGTTGAGACACTTTAACTCACACAAGAACCTTAAATGATAGAGCACCTTCTTACATTTCAGACTTTTTAACCCCTTATCAACCAACCAGATCCCTCAGGTCCTCTGATGGTGGTGTTTAAACTGTAGTCCACACAACAAGCTGAGAAGGTGTTGTAAACACCTGCCCCACAACATTAGACATGCAAGCTCTGTTGACACTTTTAAAAATCAACTGAAGACCTAATTAATCAGGCCGATGACAGGAGCAATCCCTAAAGTGGAACGTTGTGGATATAGACTCCGTTGCCGGTTGTCACGTGACCAGCCCGTCTGACGCCTAATTTCATAGATTATCATACATATGGTTTTTGTACAATAGCCTACAAACCCCTTCATGAAAATGCGTTGCATATTTTAATAACAAAACAAGGACATGCGTCCTGCCACATATATGCAAATCACCACACATATTGTCTATGTCAGGGCTATTCAATTACAAATTCAGTTGGGCCAGATTTTCAAACCAAGAAGGTTAGTTGGGCCAGTCATTTCAGCGGTGAAGCAACTCGTAATGACAAATTTTAAAACCAACACAAACAAATTTATTGAAAAACATGTAAGGTTTATGCATTGTTTCTCTTAACTTTGGTCAGTTTGCACAGCAAAAGGTGCATAGAAAACAATAAAAAGAGCTAACTGAACAGAATCTGAGGTCCACTTACAAAATAAAAGAAACTGACCTAGGCACCTCTTGTCTAGGACCTAGGCTACGTATCTGACCTATCTGATCACAAAGTGCATAAAACAAAATAGTGCACAGTAGGCAATTAGCAATAACATTAAGTTTCCTTTTGAAATAAAATAAACATTCTGCTCATATTTGACCCATGCAGGAACATCTCAAAGGGCATAAAATAAAAAGTGCACAGTATTCACAACTATAACTAACTACACAAGGTGTACTACTGCACACTGAGGGAACATATTTTAAATCACCACATGTGATTATGCATGCCTTTGTTACACATCCCACATTATATTGATGTAGGTAGGCTACATTTACCCTGCTGACTTAGTGGGAGAAGTATGTTTTGAACGAGAGCAGTGACTTTAGGCTCGTAAGTTGTCAATGCAATCCGAAGGCATTGGTGGAGAGTACGGTCAGTCAGGGAGCAACGAGAGTTGCTTTTTATGGAGTTCATGTGTGAAAAACTTGACTCACGTGTGTATGTTGATCCAAACTGAGCATGACGATCGCTACTTTCTTAATGTTAGGGAACTGATGTACGTTGACATCAGTCCAAAACATTACAGGCCCGTTAGTGCAAAGCTCCTGTGCCATGGTTACAGATGACAGCATGTCCACAAGTTTGAGTGTGAATTTCCCCTCGTCAATGAAAGGGACCACTTCCTTTTGTTGGGGACCAAGGGTTGGTTAAACAGCGATTTGGCTCAACTTGAATTGACTGCGAGACAAAGGATCTTGGCCTACATGTAAATTCCAAAGCCAGTTGCACCAAACTCCTAGAGGCTGCTACTTGGAAGCAGAATCTCAAGATGGAGAAAGTGCATTTAACACGTGTGGGACAAGGCAGACTGGCGGTGAGGCAAAGAACTGCTTCACACCTTTGACCAGGTTGCAGTTTTCCCATTGGCCGGCCGGGTCTTTGAATGCACCACCCGCCACTAGGAGGCGGGGAACAATAAAAGCGTTCGGCGTTTGTGTCTTTTTCCACCGTGACTCACGTCGCGAAAGGAAGCACTCTAGTCCGGACTAGTAAACTAGAAAACCAGCATCATCTCGCTGGGCGAAGTTTCGAGCGGGTACAAAGTATATTGGCCTGATATACAAAGGGGATCCGAGGAAATACTTTGTCGAAGTATTCCTTCATCTGCAGCGGGCTTAATCAGCCTGGATTTAAGAAAAGGACTGTTCTTTTTCTTGTTTGGTCGACCTGGAATCCGTTTTTCGTTCTTTTGCTCCTGACGAAACGGATTGTTAAGCTCTGGCCAAGAGACTTAACTGACAGACAACGCACAGTAAGGAGGCTTTTACACAGTTCTGGGCAGAATATTAGAACTAGTGCGTTTTGTTTTGTTACTAATGAGCAAAGGGTTAGCACCGCTGTTGCCATTAATGTGATCTGATTGTAATCATGTATGGGCCATATCTGGTTATTAATCTGTTCTGTGAATATATAACTGATCATTATATCGTTTGGATTTTGCGCGTGTTAAGTAGCTGGGTTAAAACCGTAATTGCTATCTGCAAACTCCTTTCAGGAGTTTTAATTACTGTCTCGCGATAGAATCGCGAAAATCAGCTGCTAGCTACTGGAGTGGTTATAGTGACGTTTCCCTCAGCAAAACCAAAATTCTCAGTCTGTAGGACAGTGGCTGAGGGGAACTAGGTCATTATCAATATCTTAAGATCAGAAGTGCCTCTTTTCTTTACTCTTCTCTCTTTTGTCCTTTACTAACACACGCACAAACACGGACACAGGCTAGCCGCGAAATTACCAAGCTAACGCTGTAGCTTCAAGACTCGGATCTCCCTACGTTCGGACAGAGCTAAAACAGGGACTAGCTACCAGATCGGCTAAGCGTGCCCGTTGCCTAGCAACCCCCGGTTCTTCAGCCCTCTCACGCACGCAGCACCACTACCCCCATCTTGAGGCTAAATAGTTTTGTGCAGCTCACAGGAGTAGCCATCTTTGGAGTTGTTTTGGTGTTTAGAACTACACCGACACCGCCCCTCCTTTGTCACTCACTCTCTCTCTCACCACACTCACACACACTCACACAGACACAGACGTGTCCATGTTGCTGCTTTGTTTTGCTTTGTTTTTGGTTGTGATATTATAAAAAGGTATATGAGTTTATTATTGAAGGATTATTGTTTAGCTACTGATAATTGTGAAGTTAATAAATCTTATTATACTTAATTAGCAGTTGCTTGTGATTATTTGTGTACTTGTAACAATTGCTGGTCGATCAGGTCCGTTGCTTGGATTCACACCTTCCTTTATTTCCTTTTTTAAAGGATTACCACAGAAATGAGACTGTTCCACAGTTTGAGTATTGGTCCCTGACTAGCAGGGTGGTGCCCCGTTTTGATTGTTTGTCGATTTGATAAAGTTATTAATAACCATATTCATAACTTTATTAATATTGATAAAACATCTTTGATAATTTGCCAATGATCAAATCTGTACCCTAAGGGAATCCTACACTTTGCTCTGGCGGATAAGTCCCCTTATTTTGCAACAGTGAACGGGTCTCTGGCAAAAACGGCCACCTCTGTGGGCAGAACAAGTCTATCCAATCGACCAGCAAAGTTCTTTTTCAGGCTCGCAATGAAATCAGTCATCACATCCGTGATTTGTGCGGGGGATGATCCGCATTTGCGGAGTGTCGGAAAATGCAGCATTCGGCCTGTGCTCAAATCAGTTGCGAAAAGGTCCAGTTTAACTTGGAAAGCGCGCATCTATCCCACAAGGTCGATGACAGTTTTGTCTCTGCCTTGTAGTCCCAAATTGAGATCATTCAGGTGTTTGAATATGTCGCTCAGAAAGCAAGCATCAGCCATGAAGTTGTCGTCCAGTATGCGACTCAAGTGCGTTTCTGCCTTTTTTTGCTTGCTGCCGCGGAGGAAAGCTCCTCTCTGAGACCACAGAAACAACAGCCACCTCACGTCATTGACCTGCAAAAGCAGGTCTTGGTGCTCAGCAGACATTTCTGACAGCAGCATGCGGAATAAGCAGTGTTGGAGGCTAGATGTGGAGCGAATAAAATTAATTGTAGCCATCACGCTGTCCATTGTCGTTTTGAGCGCCCCGCTTAGTTTTGTGCACAACACCGCCTGATGTACAATGCAGTGTAAGGAGATCAACTGAGGTGCAACAGCGGACCAACGTGCTGCCAAACCATTCACTTTCCCTGTCATGGATGGAGCCCCATCTGTCACGATTGTAGCAGTATGAGTTGAACTCCTAATTACCTGGCGCTCTTTTGACCAATCACTGGCTAAGGGCCCTGTATAAAAGCAGCTAGTTGTCCCCCTTCCGCCCTCTCTTGCTCGTTGGTGACGGAAGTCCTCTACACTTCCGGGTCGCTCACTCCGTGAAGGGTTTTGCTGTGCTACAGGTAGGGTAGCGGCTTGGCTGCCTCCACACTCATTGTCACTGTTATTTTATTGCCGTTATTATATACTGAACGCTTTGTAGATCTTCGGTTGGCGGGTTGTCCTTCACCTTACCTGTTGAACGGTGGTGAATGAAAAGCGAGTAACACTGATAGTTGCTGCGGTTTGCATGCACGTAGCTGCCTCCCTCTGGGTCTACTAAAACTCTGCTTGAACGGTATGTGGGCTAAATGGGGCCGGATTTATTCGTTAAACTTATTTGGTGTTAATTATTATTTTCTGTAAACGCTAGGAACACTGAAGCTACCGGAGATCCCTGTTAGCTGCTTAGTACTTCAACTACTGGCTGCTGTTTTGCCGAGGCTGCTGTTTTGCCTAAGAAGGCTTTTGCCGGGATTGCTGCTGTCCTTTAAAAATCCTGAGTATTGTAACTATTGCTGCACGCCTGTGTTGCCTTTAGGGCTACTGGGCCAATGTATAAACCACCTGTTTTTATATGAATGAATGTATGTAGCTGAGGGGTTTGGCTCCCTACATTAATTTGGTTGATTTAGTTGTTTCTTTCTTTACTTTCTTTCAATTTTTTTCAATTTAGTTAAAAGTTGTAGTTATATATATATTTTTTTTCTTCAGTGAGTTTTCTATTTAAACATTGAGTTTCTTTGGTTATGAGTGTTTCGTTTCTTTTGAGTTTATAGCAAAGTCTTTTTCTTTTGAATTCTTGTTTTGTACGGCCTGTGGGAACCTATACTGGTTCTGGCCTTTATATTGTATCTGTATTGTGTTAAATTTGTTTCTTTATAACTTTGTTTATATTGATTTTTGATATTCTTTCTTGTGGAGTGAACCCCTATAATTGTGTATGTGTGTTTGTTTGTTTCCCATTTCTTATCCCATTTTTAGTTGCTGAGAGCCGAAGGTGGTGGTGTTGGTGTCCGGGTGGTGGTATTTCCTTCCCTGTGTGCTGTGTCTCCCCGTTTTCATTTGCAGTGTTCACTGTTGTGTTTTTTTTTTGTGTGTTCACGGGTGACTTTCCCTGGGATCCCCCTTTACCATCCTTGTTCCCTTCTCCCTCTCCACTGGCAAGCCTCAGCCCTAATTATTTTTCCCCTTTTTAGTGTGACTGTCTTTTAAATTGTTTGTTTTTAACTTTTTTGATTTTTATTGAAATAAAATTGTATTCTTTTGTAAGTTGAACCTTGTCTTTGGCGCCTTTGTATATTGACCTGTGTGACCTTAAATATATCAATCTTGCAATTGGAAGTAAAATCATTCATTAGTAAGTGATAGCATTCTCTGGGTGAAATTCCCAGGGTGCCGTTGTCAGTGTGTTTGAGGTAGGCTTCATTTAGAATACTACCTCCTCTGTTCAGTCAGCTCTCATGTTGCCACACAAGCATGCACACACGCTTCATATCCAGACCATTGTCTTTAAGAAAAGCAGAAATTTTCCCAAAGACTATATTGCCAGTTATGCGTCCTCCTACTTGTGTATTAACTTAATGTAGACACACTTAGCACATAATGGCTTTTGTAACAACAGAGCATCAGCTTTGGGACACTCCACTTTATTCATCTTGTTTGTCTTCCTCTTTTGTTCTCATTTAATTGATCCCTTTCCTGCTTTCCTTCCCTTATCTTCCTTTGTCTTTCCCTCTCCCTCTCTCATTCGATCAGGCGCTAAGGCTAATTTAGAAAGGGAGCTGTTCAGGGAATATGTAATGACCTATTTGCATTATTATTTTTCAATAGCAAGGCTTTTGTCTCATCTATATATCACAGTTTATTTTGATGTGGTGTTCGAGAGCGGCTGTCATATTATATCCTAAATTTTATCCATCCACTTCATCTTAAATGATGCATACGTTCTTCTACAGTTGGTGCAGAATGCAGTAGATCAGAGAGTCTAATGTTGCTAAAAGTTGTTCTGTCCAGGCTTAAAACGAAGGGGGATGATGCTTTCTCTATTTTAGTGCAAACCCCTCAATGTCAGATCAGCTGAGTCAGTGTCTCAGTTTTAAAAAGCTTTTAAAAGCCCACTTGTACAGACCAAGGTTCGAAGTCATGACTAGCCGAACGCCGTGCAACGTAGAATCTCCCATGGTCCGATGTTGCCGGAAGAAAGCACTAACCGCATAAGAGAAGCACTCAACACAACAACAGACTAGCTAGTGCTTCCACAGGATATACACTAAAGAGATGGCAGATTATTCAACCGAATTTCAAAACATCGACAACAAACCCTTTCAGTTTGATGGACGTCCTTATCTTTTCAAGCCGGAATATACTGACGAAAAGCTACGGGAGCTCTGTGAAGGGCTACGAGAGAGAGAGAGAGCTACCGGTAGTCAATGCAGCAACACAGCCTCGTACTTCGGGAAACTGGTGGTGTACCTGCAGACATTGTGAAGCTATGGCCACCGAACAGGAGTGTCTGTGCGCCCGCATGTAAACATGAACGTGACTGTCTTTATAATCTCTTTTCAATAAACTATCTGTTCACTTACAACATTCTCAATGCTTCGGTTAACATTTAGGGACCCTCATTATGCTAACGTTGAGGTGTGGTGATATTTTGAGCCTTTTTAGTGGTATTAAATAGCAATTTAATTTGAGTGTCCCTGTGCCCCATATACTAGCGTTGTAAGCTAATCAGCGGTCCGCGCTAGCATGTTCCAAGCTACAAACACATTCAATTAGCATGAAAACATGTCAAGGAGAACGACAGAGTTGGTTCACATCTGTTATTAACCCCTAGATTCGTTTGGGCCAGAATTGTCCTTTAAATAATGTGAAATGGACCGGCATCTGAAAGATATTAAAGACCTGGAAATTTGGGTAGCAGCTGTGATCGACTGGATGTTTTCTTTGTCCACAGGATTTTTCTTCTTGGAATTTGCTGGATGTCTTCAATTATGAATAAACCCACAAACCTTCTATTCCATATATATTTTCTAACATGCAAACACCACTCATAACCTGCAAACTATTTGCTGTTTTTACTGGCCTAATTTACCATGCATCAGTGTTTTAATCCTCATTTTATTGGCTGTCATCCTTGCATAAAATTGAGCTGTGTCCCCCCGAAAGCCTCTTTGCAGCACACTTTACAATTTTATGGATTGTGAAAAACACTGGCTACATTTTAATAAATTACGAAGACCGATTGATAGAGTAGGTTTAAAGTCTACCAAAGATGTTGTAATATTACTATGATTTTAACTTAAGGCATCTGGCCACTGGTCACTTCCTCCTTAAAGAGCCCCACCCTGGTATTGTATTGAGCAATCTGCTCTTGCCCCATTATAGCCCTTACAAAGCCTGTCTTTCAAACTGTATGGTGAGGCAAACACACATCCGATAATCTCTTGCTTAAATTTCGTTTGGACTAAAATGATCCTGCTGTTTTAACCATATCTAAATACTTCATCAAGTGTTTGACGAAATCCAAAGTTATGTTTTGGAGGGATTGGTTGGAAAAGGGAATTGTTACAGTTACAGTAAGAGCCGTTGCAGGGGGGTGTGAGGCCCTGTGCAAACTTAACGTGCGAAGCCCTGCTCATTGACATATGTGATGCACGCGCAAGAATCACTGTCAATGGGGACTGCCGTTATTCAGACAGCTTATATAGTCATATCGTGCGTGTGTGTGTGTGTGTTCTTGTGTGCCTTGCTGTGTGTCTGTGTTAAATGTGAACATGTTGCTGAAATACGTGCCAAAATAGATAGGATGAATGTCGCCTGGGCCATACTGGAGACAGTGACAGCTAGAGAAATGACTACAGTACAGGAGTTAATTGCACTATATTTTAATCTAGGTCTTCATTATAA
The DNA here is from genome assembly GCF_010015445.1 of Perca fluviatilis. Lineage (NCBI taxonomy): Eukaryota > Metazoa > Chordata > Actinopteri > Perciformes > Percidae > Perca > Perca fluviatilis. Next base: position 5,023,316 of record NC_053116.1, read on the forward strand.
GGACATTGCTGCTTTGCTTGCAAGTCGTCACCGTGCCTAACAAAAATTGACAAAATTAATTGTTTGGTTCCGGTTTCCGACCAACCCTGTCAAGTAATGTGCGACCCAAATTTATTTTATGAGCTTGGGGAAGAAATGATACTAATTAAATAAATACACAAATAAAAAGTTTAAGGCGAACTATAATTACATCGATGCAAGATCCCCGTTTTTCTCCAGCAATGGTACCAAGCAATGCTGAAGAGGACCCGATGTCGACGCAGCGGCACTTAACGTTGCCGTGTCCAGTTTTACGGCAGCAGCAGCGTGAGGACAGCGCCTTCAACCAGCCCTCACTGGCCATGGCGGCCAGCTACAGCGCTACTGCACCGCCGGGGAGCTTCAACAAGTTAAACAGGGCAGATGAAAACACTCATGAACTATATGTTGTGTTTAATGTCGTTCAAGAGGATGGCAACGTAGCAAGCAAACACGGTCCAGGTACCGTTCGTTCATTTGTTTTTGCTGACACATATGAAATCGAAAAAATGAGAAAACAACTCCTTTTTCCTTTTTTCCTTTTTTTTTTAGAAAAACGAAAAAACGAAATTATGACTTGATTTTTGGTTTTCCCGTTCTTGCACGGAAATCAGAAAAACCACTTGATATTCCGATTTTCCCCTGTGGGTGGTGCTAAATCTGATTGGCAGGATATGCATTCATTGTTTTTCAAAATAAGAGTTTACCCACACTGTATTTGTTAGCCTGTAAAATAGTCTATTAAGCATGCTATTTGTCATCCAATTTGGCTCAACTGACTGAAAAAATCTATTGAAATAAATGTAAACATGTTCACGCATTGACAGTTGTCAGACAAAAGGTACGATCTGTTTTTGTAGGAGAGGGGAAGACCCATCTCATCGTTTAACCCTGTTGTGTTCAATGTCATGTTAAACAATTTTTTGTTCCCGGTCAAAAATGACCGTTCCATTAATACTCATCATAAAAATGTAAATAATACATTTATTCTTCATTCAAGATGTTTTTATTAACTTATATATTTTTTTTAATATATTTGTTATTTATCAATGAGGCCTGTATGCCTCATTGATCTGAGCTTACATCTTGAATTCGAACGAGTACTAAAAAACATAATTGCTGGATTATTTTGACTAAAATAAATAATCAGATGAAACATAGTGTAGGCTACGGTTTATCACAGATTACTTTGGGCCAAAGTTAACAAGGACATTTGTTTATTAACCATTTAAAAATGTATACATTCACATAAAGTAACATCTGTTTGAGTCAAAAGTGAGAGATTTCATCTGTCACGTTGGAAAAAGAGAGAGACTGAGGAAAGGTTCGCATAGTAGGTGTGAAAAAAGCATAGAAATATTTAAAAAATATTAAAAATAATAAAATGATCTATGGGAAGGAGTGCCATATCTTTTTGGTACATGATAAAGTATCTGCATTTAGGAAAAAGTTGGACCTGTGTTGGGCTCGCGTGGAACAGGGCTCAGTGGAAAAGTTTCCAACCTTGGAGGATGTTTTGGACACTGCGCATTTGAAGGGGTTGCGCGAGCAGTTTTGGGATTATTTTGGAGAGGACACCATGGAAAATGAATGGGTTATAAATCCATTCAGTTTCCCAGCAGAGCTCCGTGATGGATTAAGCATCCAAGAGGAGGAGGCCCTACTTAGACCTGAGCTCTAATATGGAGTTGCAACAGAATATGTGTGAGTGAAGTGTCGCTTGCACACTTTTGGCTGTCAGTGGAGACATAGTTCCAGTCCCATAAAATTACTTATCCCATTCACGTCCTACTTACTACTGTGAGTTTGCTCACTGCTCCCATTAAGGTAGAGCATAACATTAACATTTCTCCGATCAGTTTTGTTTAAAGTGATGGATATGAGTTACATTTTCTTTTTGTTTGTTTTTTTCTTCAGAAACACACACAAATAAGCATTAACCCACATAAAAATTAACAATCAACCATATTAGGCCTATTGATTTTTAATAAAATGAGAGGGATCGTATTAGGACTTGTGTTCAAAATAAACGTTTTCAAACCCTTTATGGTTGCAACTATTTATTTTTACGGTGTCTATTTGCACCCCCTGTACGAATAGCCTCGGCCACACAGCTGAGCTATTCACACCCTGTGATGTAACAACAAAAAACGTTGCTCGTGTGCACCGAAATCATGGCGGACGTTCATCTTCCATGACAGCAGAAACTGGCATATTAGGAAAGTTTGGTCTCTAAAGTTTATAACAATTGAATTTGTAGCGGAAAATGGATACTACAGTTGCGCTGTCTTCAGTGAAAGCATACAACCGTTAGTTTGTTAGTTAGTACCATAGGTTAGTACCTATTTTTTGTATACAGTATGGTTACCTAGCAACCGCGGCTTGAAGACACCAAGTGGTAAACAGTTATACGTAAGAACTGCTAGGTGAGTGGTTAGAACATGGAGCTTTGCTCTGGGAGTCTGGAGTTTGATTCCCCAGTGAGGTGATCTTGTTTTTTTCATTTTGGATTAGATAATTTGCATGCCATTGTGCAAATCAGGGCCCGCAAATTAGTTTTTGGTTTGGTTCGAACTAACTTTTAGAAAACTTTAGAAATTTTTTGCAGGGTGGTAGGGGAAGACTCATGAATATGCCTGCTCTGGTTGGGTTGGTTAGGTTTAGGCAAGAGGAGTGGGATTGGTTATGGTTAGGGTAAGAATGTCAGGGTGATAATATTCCAAAAAGGTGTAATACATGAGTAGTATGGATAACTGTGTGTAAATATATGCCAAGGTACTGTCAATGCACAGGGGTGCAAATAGCATACATTGATGTACCAGATGGGGTATTAATGGAACACATTGCTGTGTGCACCGGCGGGGTACGAATAGCATTAATTTCTAATTGCACCAGGGTACGAATAGCATACACTGCTAATTGTACCAGGGGTGCAAATAGCCTCATTTTTTTATTATTCATGAGAATTTAAGTTAATAAAAACATCTAAAATAAAGAATACATGTATTATTTACATTTTTATGATGAGTATTAATGGAACGGTCATTTTTGACCAAGAACAAAAAATTTTTTAACATGACATTGAACACATCAGGGTTAAACGATGAGATGGGTCTTCCCCTCTCCTACTCTCCTACAAAAACAGATCGTGCCTTTTGTCTGACAACTGTCAATGCGTGAACATGTTTACATTTATTTCAATAATTTTTTTTCAGTCAGTTAAGTCAAATAAATGGGTGACAAATAGCATGCATATAGACCACAGGTGTCAAACTCAAGGCCCGCGGGCCAAATCCGGCCCCTTGCAGGTTTAGATCCGGCCCGTATATCAATTTGGGTTCACAATATATTTTGGCCCTCCTAGTTGTGCTCCAAATCAAAAACACAGGAACGTGTTTTTTAAACTGTAATTAGTTGACATTCAAAGCAGAATTTGCCGACTCTGAGACTCCCCCAGAAGCAGAGAAAGTTTAATATTCAGGCTGAGAAACTGGTGGTTGTTGTAAAAAAAATGTAATCATTGTTTTGCTTGATTTGCTAAATTCTATGATGGCTAAGGAACTCTTTTGAAGACTTTTGTAGGGCTTCATGTCAACAAAAATGCGACAAGAAGCGTACAAAAATGTCAGAAAAAGCAACACATTTACAAAAAGGTGACAAATGTCTGAGAAAGCCACAAAAACGTTGGAAAAATAACAATAAGAAAAAAGCTACCAAAATGTTTAAAAAAAAGTGACATGCAGTAACAAAAGCACGTCATTAACCTCTCCATGTCTGGCCCTCTGTGTGATTCTCTTTTTCCAGTGTGGCCCCTAGTGACAATGAGTTTGACCCCCCTGATATAGACTATTAATTTTACAGGCTAACAAATACAGTGTGGGTAAACTCTTATTTTGATAAACAATGAATGCATATCCTGCCAATCAGATTTAGCACCACCCACAGGGGAAAATCGGAATATCAAGTGGTTTTTCTGATTTCCGTGCAAGAACGGGAAAACCAAAAATCAAGTCATAATTTAGTTTTTTCGTTTTTCTAAAAAACAGAAAAACAGAAAAAGGAGTTGTTTTCTCTTTTTTTCGATTTCATATGTGACAGCAAAAACAAATGAACGAACGGTACCTGGGGCCTGTTTCACAAAAGCAGAATATATAAATCCAGGATAACTGATAAAGCGAGGCTTGACCTAGTCTAATCTGTGCATCCTGGCTTGGTGCGTTTCACGAAGGCCAAGCCAGGCTGAGGAGGAGCGACTAGCTCGAGCCAGGATGAAGTAATTCAGAAAGATGAGCGTCCATGGCTTTCCTCAAAAGACCGCGAGGTCGATCACAGATTTACTGATGCCAACATGGAGAATACGCATTGTACATACTTTATACAGAGTTTGCAGCAGCTTCTTGTGGAAGTATGACGACGTTAAAAACAGCAGTGTTGTAATGTAACGGAGTACAAATACTTTGTTACTGTACTTAAGTAGAAATTTCACGTATCTGTACTTTACTTTTTTTTATTTATGTCAACTTTCACTTTTACCGACGATAGCGGTGAACTCGGTGAACAGGGTAGTGGTGAAGATAACGTCATACACCCGTGGCCGTATTTGCAAGAAATGTTTCTGTACGTTGATGTCAGCTCTAAAAATATGCTGTTTGTTCTTTAAATTTAAGAGAATTGTGCCTGAAAAGTCCTAGAAAAGAATGTGATTTTGATTTGATGGGTGAGATTAAGAAGATATGGGAACCCTGAATATGCTTTATGCTTTACTATAAGAAAGCCACAATAAAGTTCACAATAAAAGTTCTAACCGCTTGCTTTTAAAAAAAAAAACCAAAAAAACAACTTACTTTTACTTCAAATACTTAAGTACATTAAATATCAGAAAATTACTTTTGATACTTAAGTACAGTATATATAAGTCTTTTTCTAGTACGATACTCAAGTATTGCTTTCTAGTACTTTATACAACACTGAAAAACAGTATTTGTTTAAAAAGAAAAGAAACACAGCCGCTGTAATGAAACAGCGAGAGAAAGCGTAGCAGACGATCACGGACCGACTGAATGCGTAATTGTAGCCTAAATATATACATTAACTGACCACGGCTCTGAATTGAAGCCGTCATAATCATTCCATTCAAGGATTAGGCTACTAATCATTTTCACAAATTAACAGTTTTACTCTTTGCCTTAAAAGTAAGCAGAAGATAATTTTACTCAGGAAATTTACCATGAAGATCAATTTTCTACAATATGATACGTAAATATCTCTTTCACTCTGTTCCTCCCTCTCTCTCATGGGCTAAAATATAAGTTTCCTAAGTCATATTAACTTCCACTGCTCGCTTTTAATGCAAAGTGTACAACTGTTCGTTCATTTTTAGAATATCATTCAGTCGGTCCGCTATTATCTGCCACGCTTTTTTCTCGCGTTTCATTTTTTAAATTTTTTATAGAGGCAGAGTTTCCTTCTCTACATATTATATGCCTTGCTCCCTATATGGACATAGAAAATAAAGACACTGAAGAAATTGGACTCTAAAGAAACTAGAAACTATGAAGATAATTAAGTGATAAATTCCATGCACACTGTAAACATGAATGGAACAGAGTGATATTCATCAGTTATTTCCCCCCAAATATAAGGTCAAAAACCATTGAGGTGTCCTCTCCCTGTTGTTACATGAATGTACAGTAGCCTACATCACTAGATAGCTACTCTTAGTACTTAGTCCAGTGAACTAAGACTATAATTTGGGAGGATTGTACAATTAGGATATGTGATCCTTTGGGTCACCGGGACCCGAAGGACCACACAAGGATGATGTACTTCTGTTTATTTTGTTGAGAATTGCTCTCTAAACCCTGTCTCTTGTAAAGTAAGTAAGTAAAGTTTGTTTCCTAGCACATTTAAACAACGTTTAAGCTGACCAAAATGCTGTACAAACGAGCAACAAGGTGCTGCATTAACCTTTGTTTTGTCCTTTCGGGTCACCGGGACCCGAAGGACCACACAAGGGTTAAATTGTACAATCCTCCCAAATTATAGTCCCAGTTTACTGGACAACATAAATTGTGTGCTGAGAATGCCAAATACAATGCACATGGAAGTGGAACAAACATGATCCTTATTGTTAAAGAATTTAAAAAAATTAAATCAACTAAAATAATTCAAGGTGCATTGGTCAACTATAGAAATGTACAGCATTGTATGTATTGCCCTTAGTAACAGACTTCATTTAAAACACATTTTAAATTTTATCAGCCTTTTCTAATTATCTCAACAACTGCCATAATATATTCATTAAATGTCTAACAATATGAACAGCAGTCTTCATACAGCAATATAACAGTAACAATGACTGTCACATGAATAATTATAAATATAATTAAAGCTGCGCGCGTGAGGGTTACCGGCAGACGCCGCTTCTTGCGACCGTGCATTCGCTTGGCACTCAGACGCTGCAAATCGTCACCAATGAAAAGGGAACTCCCTGCCGAGTTCAACGATACCTCACACAAGACTCTACGTCATACGATTCATCAGCTGTGAAAGGGGGCATGGTTAAAGCATAGGGGGCGGGTCAAACCATCACCAAATAAAAACGAAGCCTCTGCTGAGATGAATGATACCACACACAAGACTCTACCTTAAATGGGTCAGCATGTATGAAAGGGGGCGTGGCTTAAACATAGGGGACGGGCCAAACCATCACAGATGAAGAAGGAAGTCTCTGCTGAGTTCAATGATACCTCACACAAGTGTTTACATCAATCGGGCCATTAGTAATAAAAGGGGGCGTGGCTTGAACATAGGGGGCGGGCCAAACCATCACCAATGAAGAAGGAAGTCTCTGCTGAGTTCAATGATACCTCACACAAGACTCTACCTTATATGGGTCAGCATTTATTAAAAAGGGCGTGGCTTCAACATAGGGGGCGGGCCAAACCATCACCAATGAATAAGGAAGTCTGCTGAGTTAATTGATACCTCACACAAGGGTCTATCTTAAATGGTTCAAATTTTAAGAAAGGGGGCGGGGCTTAAGCATAAGGGGCGGGTCAAACCATCACCAATAAAGAAGGAACTCTCTGCTGAGTTCAATGACACCTCACACAAGACTCTACCTTAAACGGTTCAAATGTTATGAAAGGGGGCGTGTCCTGAGTAAATGGGCGTGGCCATATTATAGGGGGCGGCTCAGTATCACACGTAGACCACACATTCTGAGTTTCATGCAAATCGGATGATGTTTGTCATATAAGGCAGATTTCCTGTTGCCAGGGGGGGGCGCTATGACCAAAAGTCAATTTTGGCCTGTAGGTGTCCTCAGGCCTGGACCCTTGTCCATCGTGAGAAATTTCGGGCAGATACGACAACGTACACTCAAGTTACAACAACTTCTTTGTTCATCGCTAAACACTCAAAATGGCCGCCACGCCACGCCTACACCGTCTGACGAAAAGTTTTTCTTTTAATAACTTTTCATCGTTAAGGTGTTGGGATGGTACAGACCAAGTTTGAAGTCCATCGGATGAAATCTCTAGGAGGAGTTCGTTAAAGTATAGCACCTTGACTTTTAGGCCTACTTCCTGTTGCCACTAGGGGGCGCTATGACTTTATAAATAAATATCGGCCTTTATTTTTCTCTTATGAATCCTGAAAAGTTTTGAGGTAATCGGACAACGTACACTCGAGTTACACCCACTTCCTGTTTCGGCGGCGAAACGCACAAAATGGCCGCCCCACCACGGCCACGTCCTATGACGAAAAGTTTTTCTTTTAACAACAGACCGAGTTTGAAGTTGATCGGATGAAATCTCTAGGAGTTCGTTAAAGTACGACATGTGGAAATGGCCAAAATCGCACTAATTTCGAACTTTGAAATCAAAATGGCGGACTTCCTGTTGGGTTTAGGGTATGGCTCTAATGAAGTTTTTTGTACGTCTTGACATGTTACATATGTGTACCAAGTTCCGTGAGTCTACGTTAAACGCACTGCAGGGGCTCAAATTTCTTAACTTTTTAGGGTGCGCTAGCGAGCCATTTTCGTGCGGCTATTCCCGAAACCCTTAAAATACGTACATTTTCACCAGACTTGATGCGACAGCCAAATTTGGTGAGTTTTTGAATATGTTAAGGCCCTCAAAAAGCCAATTCATTTGACGGGAAAAAGAATAATAGAAAGAAAGAATAATTCCTTCAGTTTCAATAGGGCCTTCGCCGCTGTCGGCGCTCGGGCCCTAATAATAACAGTACTTAAATAAACAGCAAAATGTACCTGTTGTATTTTAATCCAGGCTGATAATAACAATAGGGTAAAACCACTGCTGGGTGATCAGAAAAGGCTCCAGGATTAAATAAATCCTGGCTGTTAGCCTGGTCAGGAGCAGGCTAACTGTACAGAATAAATCTCCATGGTGATTTATGTGCCTCCGCTTTCGTGAAACCAAATCAAGGATCCAATCTTCATCCAGATAACTGGGAAATCCGGGCTTAATCCATTATCTTGGTTAACACGATCAAAAGAAAGGTAAACACCCTTTAGAGTGCTCTAACGTTACAGCAAGTCCGTGGGGCACATTGGAGGTGGCTAACAGCAGTGAAGCTAATGACAACTTCACAACACTATTCATTTGGATACAAGCGTTGCATTATGGAAGATAGACGGGATTCTGAACAGCGACACACACACACACACACACACACACACACACACACACACACACACACACACACACACACACACACACACACACACACCAGAGCCGAGGTGTGTGCGTTACTTCACGCAGCACATGTAACTGGCTGGAAACGATATCTACAGCTTATATATTATTTACTTCTGCTGGCACAGATGAACTAACGCTACACTCGTTAACTGTAAGGAGCCTACAATAAACCCTCCATGATTAAAGAGTACCTGTTCTACAGGAAAATTTAAACATGTAGAAACCGATATCTCAGTCTGCTCTGCTTGCGCTGTCCACTCTTGTCCACCGCGCTGTGCAAACAAAGCTCTACTCTGCAAATAGCGACTTTACAAACAAGCTAAAATGAAAGATGTCAGTTTGTAGTCTAACTGTTTCTTAGTTTGTAACGAATCTTGATTTTTGGACAAACTCTTGTAAACGTAACAGCTGTCTAAACGAACCATCCTTTCCACTGGAGCTGTAAACCTGTGGCTGTATTATAAGACCAAAACAAATACATGTGGCTACTTAATATGCACGTGAATTACATGTTTTCACTTTATTAAGCGACAACTGTACATGTAGTAACAGGTGGGCTATGTTATGAAAATATTGAGTATCCATCCTACTGTAAAGGCAAAAAAAAAAAAAAAAAAATCCTACCTATCCCTTGCTGCCACTGGGAAAAAAATAAAAAATAAAATAAATTCCCTATCGACCCATGACCTCAACTGACAACAAACCGGAACCAAACTATTTTTTTTTTATGCCCCATTATATTGTTTCGATATGACATTTAAAATGTATTTGTTTTTTTTAAATGAATTTTTTATTGTTATTAGCACCATTTATCATTCAGACATACATAACTAATATGTGCCAGGTAATTATCAGATGGTGCACAGAAAAGAGAAACACAAATTGAACAAGAACAAAAACCCTCCCACCCTCTGCGGTCTCGAGGAAAACAAAACAAACAAACAGAAATCACACTAGTGATTCACTCACGCCTAGTCACTCTCCTCTAGTTCTTGTGGCACTGAGGTCATTAGGTCTGATATTTGTGCTGCTGTGCTTTTCCATAGGTTGATAGTTGATTAGTTGATTTGACTTTGTTAATCCTTGCTGTAGAGAGCTCAAGCATAACTATGTCTAGAAGATACGCTAATCACTGTTTTATACAAAGCAAGTGAGGCGGAGCCAGCGTCGAGCTATCATTTTCTTGGTTGCAGTTGAGCCGGCTAGCTGAATCTTCCTCTGTCTCTCAAGCAGGTGTAATTTAGAGTCATCATTAAGTAACAAAACAATCGGGTCAGTAGGAATTATATATCCTATCACATCAGATAGTATTGATGTTGTTTTGTGCCAGAACTCATGCACCTGTTCACACTCCCAGACCATATGCAGGAAAGGATGGCTTTCAAGACGTATCTCGGTAACACTTTACTTGACTGTACCAACATAATTGTGAAATGACACCGTCATGAACGTGTCGTAAACCTTATAAACAAGTCAAACATTTATGACTTCTGTCATTAAGTGTCATTCGGTTTTTGTCATGACAAGTTGACATCGTTTGGGTTGTCTTGATTATGACAACTTGACATTAATCAAAGTGACATTACCAAAAGTTGTCTTGGTCATGACAAGTTGACATTAAATTTGTTTGGGATGTCTTTGTAATGACAACTTGACATTAACCAGGATGACATTACCAGAGGATGTCTTTTTCAATCAAACTTTGTCAAATCCACCTCTTTTTGTATTCATGACATGTTGACATAATGATTATTATAATTAGATGTGCAAGGTTAGAGACCAATTCTAGCACTTGGTCAGATAGATGTGTGACAGGATATTTCACAAAACATGTTGTCATGACACTATTATGACAGTGTAAACAAATACATTCTTTGACCTCAAGGGTACCATTCTGATTTGTCATTAGGATATCATGAACGATAAGACATGTCTTAAGTGCCATCGCACATCAAATTACCTTCCTAACACATTATCATGTGATGTAAAAATCTTTGTTGACATTAGTCTTATGTAGTTGATACCAGTGTGAATTTGGACCAGAACCAGAAGAAAACTAGAGCCAGAGAATGGATATAAAGAGAATAAAGAGACTAGAAAACCAGGATAAAGTTTGAGAAGTGTATTAATATACACAGAAATATGGCATACATACAGATAAACACAGGTATGAAAAATAACTGAAATAATAAAGTGTGCACATAAAAGAAACCCTTTTCAGTTCTATGAGCTCAATTGTTCTTTGATGACAAGTGTTCAGAGATGTTCAACGTTGTGAGTTTGGTTTCCGTTTGTCCTTCCACCATGATGAAGGAATCCAGGGCACTCCGTCTAAGTTCAGAGTCTCGATCCTGTAGCTCGCCACCCAGCCAACTGAACTGGGTATCTCTAAACCTGGAAGTCTCTGGGATCTGAAGAGTCAATGTGATTCAATATCCCACTGTGGACTGGACTTCCCCTGCGTAGCGTTTCTCAAATCTCCACACCTTATCTACAGGTGTAGATAAGGCCAAATAATTTCTCTCAATTACTATAAAATCAATTGCTTAGGCTACAATGAAAATAAACTGGGTCATATTTCATTTAAGCCATATTGAAATATCTAAACCTCTAACTGTTCTTAAATTTCTTCTTAGGTATCAAAAGTATATAAATCCCTTTCAAGTATCAAAAGCACATTTATATTAATAGGCAACCTTTATACAAAAAATACCTTTCTAATTCGAGATTTATGGAACCTTAGTAACATTAACACTATCCTACATATAATTGCATAAATTACATGTAAACATCTCTCAAATTGTATTATTTTCCCATAACTTAAGCTACAGTGTTGTAATCTAGAGGCATTAACACATGTATGCTTATTCAAAGTGTTTTTAAAGCTTTAAGGTAAATAGGAGGAGTAAATAGGAGGAGGCTGCCGTTATTCACTCGGTAAGATAAACACGACAATCAGTGAAATAAATCAATTCTACATACTAAACACTATCTAATATTGGCTATGCTTTGTTGTGAATAGAGCGAAAGAGAGCTGTGCTTGAATCCACTGTCGTCACGGAGTTAAAGGCAGCAAAATGTCGAGTCACTCCTTAGCACTAGCTAGGCCTTGAGTTTGCTAGCATCCATGCTAATCGGTGCTAATAGCGCAAAGCTAATGGGTTAGCTAAGGTGCTGTATTCATATGCTAATAGGGAATTAGCCACAAAAGGCTAGCGGACTACTGAATATTGCCTGTGAAAAGGCTAATGATTCTATCTATTGGTTATGGAAAGTAATGTTGCTTTTCAACACTATTGCTAGCTAGGGTTGGGTACCGTTTGGATTTTTACGATTCTGATGCCGAACCGGTACTTTTAAAATGATTCCGATTCCTAAACCAATTCTTGAAAAACTGAAAAATTACATAAAAGAAAGGCTTTTTTATGGATTTTTTTCTAAATTGAAAATTATTTAAATTGAATAATATATTAACGTTTTAAAGTACTTAAATATATAATAAGTAAACCTAAGTCACCTAAGACATAACTACAATAATTTAACAAATAAAAGTTACACTATTAACAAGTAACAACAAAATAAATGTTGAGTTGGTATGCCAACAGCTTCAAACTTTAGCAGTTCTTTTGCAGAAAAATGACTATATTTGCCTTCTCTGGCAATATACTACACCTCTCCTGACTTATGGCATGTCCTGTACAGGAGAAAACTCTCTCAGATGGTGTCCAAGAGGCCTGTACACACAGGTATGAGTTTGAAAGGGCAGACAATTTGGGAAGGCTGTCCCGCCTCCCCCACCACCATGCTACAGGCTCTTGTCCTGAACGATAAACTAGCAGAGCAAGTGTAATATGTTTACTAGCGATCACGTGCAGTGAATGGTTAATATGCTTTTACATCCGTTTTGGTGAGCCCAGAGGGAAAATGCCATTTTAAAAGTAGCCTACATTTACGTTAGCTAGCAACCGGTAGACTACAGACAAAGTGTGATATTTTTACGTCCGTTTCGGAGCGTGTACAAAAAGCTGTCTATCAGCAGTGATTGTAGAGTGCATGTCCGAAAATAGCACGGACACACGTTTCACACCGCGAGCGGGCACGTGCGCCACTCAGCAGAAAAGGGAGAAAAAATAAAAAAATAAATAAAAAAAGAGTCTGCCGCTGTCAACCTGATCTCACAGAATTCCGTAAAATGAACACGGGCCCTTAACTCTAAATCCGTGGCAGTTTCACGGAATTGCTAGCCTGACGTGGTCATACTCAGATTCTAGTCAGAATATGAGTCTGAAACCGCTCCATTGGGCTGTGATTATGGGGCGTGTTCCAACCGAACCAGGAAAAAAAATGCCTCTGCATTCATTGGATAGACCTACATCCAATCAGAGCAACGGAACTCAACTCAGCTGTCAACAGAACTCAACACTGTGTATCGTCTCCATAGCAAACACTCTTTGCACAATGCATTCGTTCTAACTTCCGATTTTTAGACCTTTTTGAAGCTGGATATATCATTTGTTGCGTGTAAATATAAATGTGGATAACGTTAGTGATAGTGACATGCTTGCTACAGTCGCATTTCTAGAGATTAATCGGCGAAAACACGTTTTATTTCTCTGATTCACGGCTTTGGTCTAGCGCCGCTGGGCGCTCCCTCTCTTCAGTCTCTCTCTATCTCGCTCCACCATATAACGCTCTCTCTCTTCAGTCTCTCTCTATCTCTCTCCACCATATAACGCTCTCTCTCTTCAGTCTCTCCATCTCGCCCCCACCATAACGCTAGCCCATGCTTTCGGGCAGTTGTTGAGGCTCCTCTGCTGAGGATTTTAAAATGAATGCGCTGTCGATATCTTCTGTAACAGACGCAATGGTGGAATCTACACATCTCAACAAATTCAACCCAAGCGTTTTTTGGTGACGTGGTTGATTCTGTTACTGTTGATCATCTATCCGACAATCTGATTGGTCCGAACAGATCCTGTTCGGGCAATAATTTCTTCTCAACGGAGCGACTCCAGACCGAACTTCCCGACCTCGAATTTTGTGGGCGGGGCTAAGTTCGGCTGGCATCCAGGCTACGGAATTGCAACAAAATCCGTTAAACTGCCACGGAATAATTCCGTCAAATGAACACGGATCGCCAACGGATCGTCAAATTCCGTGATGGGCCCACGGAAGAATTCCGTGAAATGAACACGGATTGCCGAAAAAGAAACACGGGCTTACGTGACACGCAAGAAGAACGGAGCGGTTGGGTTCAGGAAAAGGTCGTGGGTGGGCTTACGGTTCTGTGACACACGCGGGACATGCTTACGTGACACGCAAGAAGAACGGAGCGGTTGGGTTCAGGAAAAGGTCGTGGGTGGGCTTACGGTTCTGTGACACACACGGGACATGCTTATAAAAAAAAAATATATATATAAAAATAAAAAATAAAACACAACTGACAAACGCCACACGCGGGACACGAACTCCGGTCTCCTGGGCCGGTCTCCTGGGTGAAATTCCTGTGTTTTACCCATCTACTACCCCCAACCAACCTCCTCATGCGGAATTCCGGCGTTACATACTGCTCACTACCGTGCTACGTCATCTTCTCATTGACTTTAAATTGGCATTGTTTTCCGTGGTGGCCACACGGAATTTTCACACATTCCGTGTTAGAACCTTGCACAGATGTGCAAGGTTCTTATTATTATAATAATTAGATAATTATAATAATTATGTCAACATGTCATGAATACAAAAAGAGGTGGATTTTCAAATGTCAAGTTGTCATGACAAAGACCTCCCAAACAAATTTAATGTCAACTTGTCATGACCAAGACAACTTCTGGTATTGTCACTTTGATTAATGTCAAGTTTTTATAATCAAGACAACCCAAACTTTGTCAACTTGTCATGACAAAAACGAAATGGCACTTAATGACCAAAGTCATAAACGTTTATAACTTGTTTATAAGGTCTATGACACGTTCATGACAGGTCATGTCATAGTTATGACAGTGTCATGTCACAATTATGTCGGTACTGTCAAGTAAAGTGTTAACCCGTATCTCTTCTGAGGAGTCCAATATGTCCTATGGCATATGTTGAAGTGGATATACTGGTGGTTTGGGTTCTTGGAAGAGTGGAAAATGTCCCAAACTGCCTCCCAATTAATTGTGTTCCCCTCAGGGCTCAGCTCTCATTCCCATTTCTTTACTATTGGGAGTTCCCCTATGGATACTTGCAACAACTTAGCATAAATCTTAACCATTTAATGACTGGGTACACCTTAAGACTGTTTCCCCATGGTACTCAATAACATTTTAGGGCTGAGCTTAAGCAAAGATAGAAGTAAAAGGATGTCCTGGGGATCTCAAAACTAGCTCTCAGGTCTTCAAAACTCAACATACCTCTCTCATTGAATAACTGGTCTACAGTATAAATACCTCTATCCCTGCACTGCTTACAAGCAAAAGGTTTGTTACCAGACATTAAGTGTGTATTGTGCCATTTTGGGGTATTCACATGCCCCATTGTAGCGCAGGTGCTCCTCCACCTGTTTAAAGTTGGCCAATGTGTTGGTGATAATGGAGCCATAGGTTAGCATACACTTTTTTTGACAAACACCTACAAAGGCCAGGGGCCTCATATATAAAAGACTGCGCAGCTTTCATACAAGAAGATGGCGTACGGCCAAAATTTGAAAAGTATCTACGCACAGAAATATAAATGTATAAAAACTGTATAATGTATAAAACTGGTCGTTTATACATTACAATCAACGTGAAATTGAGCGCACATGAGTTAGTGATCGACCCCGCCTTGCCTCCTCCCATAAATGAATATGGAAATTACTATAAATGCACCCCCGACGTCATTCTTTGTCCAATCATAACGGGTTATCCTGCTGCAGACGAATAAAAAAAAAAAAATCACTAACTGAGGTTAAGGTGCTGATTGTGGAGGCAAGAAAAACATGTTTTGTTTGGAGGTTTGTCATCTCGGATAAGCAATAAAAGCAAATGCCCAGAGTGGCAAATGGTGATCGAGCGGTGAATGCACCGAACCATGGCAGAAATAATTTAAAAAAAAGTTTAATGTCGAAGCGGAAATCAAGAGAATAGCGGCAGCACCACACCAGTTACAGAACAACATGCATCTCAGTGTCAGTCCAAATTACGCACTACAAGCAGTTGAACTCAGTGATGTTTTGCCATTAATTTTCTACATGTTAGTAGGCTCAGTGAAACCGAGTCCAGCGCGAGCCCGGCCCGACTTTGGGCCAGGCCGGGCTTGGGCAGAGAATATAAACTCTACTTCACAGGTGTGCCTTGTGAAGGTTAATTTGTGAAATTTTTTCCCTTATTAATAAAAAAGGAAAGGGTGGCTACTTTGAAGAATCTAAAATATAAGACATGTTTTCAGTTATTTCACACTTTTTGTTAAGTAAATAATTCCATATGTGTTCATTCATAGTTGTGATGCCTTCAGTGAGAATCTACAATGTAAATAGTCATGAAAATAAAGAAACACATTGAATGAGAAGGTGTGTCCAAACCCCCCCCCTCTCTCTCTCACTCATATACATACATATACACACACATATATATACATGCACATAAATATATACACATATATATACATATATACACATATATATATATACACACACACACACATATATACACATATATATATATATATACACACACACACACACATATATACACACATATATATATACACATATATACACATATATATATATATATATATACACACATATACACATATATATATATATACAATTATATATATATATATATATATACATTATTATATATATATATATATATATATAATATACATATATATATATATATATACACATTATATATATACACATTATATATATATATATATATATATATATATATATATATATATATATATATATATATACATATATATATATATATATATATATTATATTCTTATGCCATTTATAACAAGCGCATTCTTTCAATTTGAGAGCATTTCTCACTGACATTACGTTCAGATTTTCAAAATAATTTCCCTCAAACCCCTGCCCTCCACTCTCAAATAGTCACTGCTCGCGCTTGGATTTGCTCTGCTTGTGCTCAAAGTTTGTGCTTGCGCTTGGATTTGCTCTTGCACTCAAACTTTCTGCTTGGACTCAGATATGTTGTTGTTTTGGACAGATTTCCCTGCTCTCAGCTTTGAACCTTCTCCCGCACTCAGGCTGATTCTGCTCACTTGGAAGTTTCTGCTCTCAGTTTCTCCTGCGCGCATTTTTTGTGTGTTATTACCCTATCAAAAGTCAACAACCAATAGAATGCCAGCTGTGGTGTTTACCAATGAAATGATCCCAACCCGTTTAGGGTTCGGTCACTTTACTTTAGAACGTCTGTTGAGGGCGTGCACTGTAACCTGACTGTAACCAAGTTTATATCCCCGCCGCTTTATAGCTTTATTATAAGTATATGTCAACAATGTGCACAGAATGGTCGCGCACTTTCACCTGCACCGGTCAGGAAACGGGAGAAAGCTTTGAAGTGGGACGTATGAAATTGTCCGCCACAACTACGAAGGGTGTGAGTAACATAACTTAAGCACCTAGCTAGCTAGCTAGCATATGGCCTAGCTTGATGTCCAGAAACAAATAGAGGTGGTTTAATGTACCTAAACAATGATCAATGATTACCAAATTTCTCTCTCATATTGCTCCTCATAACCACTGAAAACTGTCAAAAAATCTAACCCAAAGTCCAATTATTATGGACGTTATGTGACTGATAACTGATTGATATCTGATTGATCATTGTTTAGGTACATTAAGTTACCACGTTAAGCTTTTTCCGGCTTAAGCGTTAGAATGTCCCGGCTGCTGTTGAGGGAAACTGTATTCTATAACTTCCTGAGCGACTACGTGTTAATACATAACCCAATATGGCTATGAAATGGAACATGAAATACATAAATAAGGCAAGACATATATAGGCATTAGTCATTATAGTTCAATAGCCTAAATACATATGTTTTACTTATATTTATTTCCCGGGACTTTTATTTATTCCGTCTATTTATATGCACGTTATATTCAAAGGAAGTTTAGTTATCTCACAGGCTCAGACTAAAAGCAGCAGCAAGCCTGCCTGACATCAGTGCATAGCAGCACAAGTAAATAAAATATAAATAAATCACGTGCGCGGTAGATTCCCAGGTCAGCTAGATCGAGTGCTTGCGCAGCTCTGCAGACGGACCAGAGTCCGTCAGCACCGAGGAAGCGAACCGGCGGGGACAGCTCCCGGGGCTGGTAGCTAGCTGCTAGCTAGCTGCAGCAGCTAATATTAGAATATTAGACCCGCAGCACCAGAGGTCTGATCCCCATGATTTAAAACGAAAATCAAATAACCATTTGTTTTTAATACCTGTTTATGAAATGAAAATCAAATGAACGAAAAAGTACACGGACCCAGTCTGTTAAGTACAATTTCACCAGTAATAAAACAGATCTAGAGATGATATGCTTTATTTGCAACTTAAATGTAATTTTTTAATTAATACAAAGCAAACTGCGCAGAAAGAACAAGTATTTTGTTGGTTTTGTTTCTCTTCTTCCAGGTGTGACTTAAGTACCGTTGAGCTGCATCACAGCTGCACTATGTGCATGGACCTGTGCCAGTCAGCACATCACTCACCTGTGTGCAGAGGACAGGTAGCAGTAGCACAAACCAAGAAGGTTGGCAAGTCTGATAATAATGCAATTGTAAAAAAATAATAAATATAATAGTAAAATCATATTAATACATATGTTTCTTGTTTAAATTCACAGAGTGCACAACCAGGCCTGGGAGAGAAAATTACTGATGTCCACAAAACCAAATCAGAGAAGGTAAGGTAAGATAGTAATGATGTTAAAGCAAGCTATGTACACCTAATATATTATGTGTTGATGTCTATGAATCTGTCTTTAATAGGAGCATACTATACAAAGACAACAGTGGAGAGTTCCTGGATCGGTCTGTCCTCAAAGTGCCAGAGATCTACAAGGACTTCACCCTTTCTGCACCATCAGCGTTATAATCAAAGTGATAAAAGAGAGAACAAATTATTGTTTTCTCTGTTGACATGAATAGGTGCCTGTAATGTCTGTCCATATATTCAATCAATTCAATAAATGTTGATAAGTATCACTGCTATTTCTTAAATCATTGTAGTTTTCAGAGCAATAAGATACAGATTATTAAAACCATGTTCACATTTGCAACAAATTAAAACCCTGATCAAGGCAAATTGTTTTTCATGTTCCATAACATTTATAAAAAAAAACAGTACAATTAAATTTACCGGAGCTGACACTTGGTAAATAGCTTTAATTTACCTTGTCAAAACAATGAGTAATTCATAACAAATTGCACAATATTTGACACGAAACCTTAAAAGTGTATGGTTCATACTACAGTGAAAGCAGTACAATGTGCCTATAGGATTTACTGTAGCAGGAACATTGATATTGGCAAACAGATGACCCAGGTTCAGGTGAGTTTGTGAGCAGGGTTATGAATAAAGATAAGATAGGCCTAGTGTTCACAAGAGGGATGATTCAGGTATGGCAACACAAATTAAGAATAATTCAATTAAATAGGAGGTATGTACAACTAGTAGAAGATAAATTAACTATACAAGAGCAATTAAGGTAAAGTTATGAGGGTGGCAAGCTAAAGATATAGTCAATAGCATGGAGTCAAGTCAACAGTGTACACCAGAATAATATATACTGTGATTAAGTAATGATACTTACTTGTCTGTACTAATATAACACAAAAATAATACAGTGTTTGATGCAGTATGGAGAACAACCAAGTCCCATATGAACCCAAGAGACTTTAGGTGCAGCTGTTGATGATGTTCACTACAAACAAAACTTGCAGATGGTTGTAGTCTGCGAGCCATACAGTAGGTAGATCTGGAGCAGATGGTTGTAGTCTGTAGCAAGCCGTACAGTAGGTAGATCTGGAGCAGATGGTTGTAGTCTGTAGCCAGCCATACAGCAGGTAGATCAGGAGCAGATGGTTGTAGTCTGTAGTCAGCCATACAGCAGGTAGATCAGGAGCAGATGGTTGTAGTCTGTAGCCAGCCGGTACAGTAGGTAGATCTGGAGCAGATGGTTGTAGTCTGTAGCCAGCCATACAGCAGGTAGATCAGGAGCAGATGGTTGTAGTCTGTAGCCAGCCGTACAGTAGGTAGATCTGGAGCAGATGGTTTGTAGTCTGTAGCCAGACACAGCAGCGTAATCGGTAGAGTAGCAGGGTGAATTCTAGCTATCATGGGTTGGTGATATGACACACAGATCAACAGGGGTCAAACCCCTCAGCCCCACCTGGATGAAAAAGAAAGTAAAACAAAATACTTGTTTTTTCAGTTCAGTTTGCTTTGTATTAATTAAACAAATAACTGCTATTTAAGGAGCAAATAAGAAACCATATCATTTCTAGATCTGTTTTATTATAGTGATAACATTGAACTTAACATTACGTTTTATACAGATTGCTATGAATCTATTTTCAAACTAATGTTATATGAAGGAATGAAGACTAAATTCTGATGAACAACACACAACAGTGATGCAAAAACTGACACAAACAATCCAGTTTCTTGTGTTCTTTCAGTTATATTACAGTTTATGTTTTACTACTGGCTCAAACATGAAATTAGCCAAATCCCAGGAACATGGTTAACCAAACGAGGGAAAAAATACAAAGAGGGTCAATCACATATACACACACTGTCCGGCCATATGTCGTTCAATCTAGCTAGCTATACAATAAAGAACATATATTTGTTTCTGGACATCAAGTTAGGCTATATGCTAGCGCCATATGCTAGCTAGCTAGGTGCTTAAGTTATGTTACTCACCCTCGTAGTTGTGGACATAACTTCATACGTCCCACTTCAAAGCTTTCTCCCGCTTCCTGATCGGTGCAGGTGAAAGGGCCGACCATTCTGTGCACATTGTTGACATATACTTATAATAAAGCTATAAACGGCGCGGGATATATAAACTTGGTTACAGTCAGGTTACAGTGCAGCCGCTCCAACAGACGTCTAAAGTAAAGTGAACGTACCCTCAACGGGTTGGGATCATTTCATTGGTCAACACTACAGCTGGTACCTCTATTGGTTGTTGACTTTGATAGGGTTATTATAACACACAAAAATCCAAGCGCCGGCAGGAGAAATCCGGAGAGCAGAAACTTTGCAAGTGAGCAGAATCAGCCTTGAGGCGGAGGAGAAGGTTCAAAGCTGAGAGCAGGAAATCTGGTCCAAACAACAACATATCTGAGTCCAAGCAGAAAGTTTGAGTGCAAGCAGAGCAAATCCGCCGCAAGCACAAACTTTGAGCACAAGCAGAGCAAATCCGAGCCGAAAGCACAAACTTTGAGCAATAAGCAGAGCAAATCCAAGCGAATTCAGTGACTATTT
The DNA here is from genome assembly GCF_010015445.1 of Perca fluviatilis. Classification (NCBI taxonomy): domain Eukaryota; kingdom Metazoa; phylum Chordata; class Actinopteri; order Perciformes; family Percidae; genus Perca; species Perca fluviatilis. The sequence continues at coordinate 5,044,555 of NC_053116.1, forward strand.
GAGTGTGAGAGCACGGTTTTGAGGGAATATTACAAAATCTGAACGTACATCAGTGAGAAATGCCCTCAATGAAAGAACCCCTTGATTAAAAGATAGGAATATAAATCCATACATACATATACACATACACACACACATACACATACATATACACACACAAACATCACACATACACACCACACACACATACATACACACACATACACACAGCTTTTTTTACATAAAAAATATATATATGAGCAAGCATACATACACACACACAAAGAGAGAGAAAGACAAGGCACACACACACACACACACACACACACACACACACGCACAGACACACACACACACACACACACACACACACACACACACAACACAAGAGAGACAGACACAGAGACACAGAGACACACACACACAGAGACACACACACACACACACACACAGCACAGGGGAAAGAAAGAGCACACACACATACACACACACACACACACAGGAGACAGACAGGCACACACAGCAGGCAGACACACACACACAAGACAGGAGACAGAGAGGAGACACACACACACACACACAGGCAGACACACAAAGAGAAGAGAGAGACAACACACACACAAAGAGAGAGACAGACACAGCACACACAGGCAGGCAAGACACACACAGGGAGAAAAGGAGGAGGCACACACAGACACAAAAAGACAGACACACACACACACAGCACACACAGGCACATACACAGAGACACAGCAGGAGAGAGCACACAGGAGGAGAGAGAGGAAAAGAGGAGAAAAGAGAGGAGAGAAAGAGAGGAGAGAGAGAGAAAGAGAGAGAGAGAGGAGAAGAGAGAGAAAGAGGAAAGAGAGAAAGAAAAAGAGAAAGAGAGAAAGAGAGAAAGAAAGAGAGAGAGAGAAAAGAGAAAAAGAGACACAACACAAAAAAAGAGAAAAAAAAAGAAAGAGAAAGAGAGAGAGAAAGAGAAAGAGAGAGAGAGAGAGAGAAGAAGGAGAGAGAGAGAGAAAAGAGAAAAAAAGAATAGAGAGAGGAAAGAGGAAAGAGAGAGAGAGAGAAGAGAGAGAGGAGAGAGAGAGAGAGAGAAAGAGAGAGAAAGAGAGAAGAAATAAGACAAAAAAAAAAAAAAAAAAATACAATATATATAAATATATATATATATAAGGTGGATAGAGGAAAGGAAGAGAGAGAGAAAGAAAGAAATGAGGGAGTTCCTTAGTATTTGGTAGAATTGCCCCGAAACTGTTTCACTTGGGCCAAATGTTTTGGGTATCCTTCCACAAGCTTTCTACAATAGTTTGCTGGAATTTTGGCCCACTCCTCGACAGAACTGGTGTAACTGGGTCAGGTTTGTAGGCCTGCTTGCTTGCACTCGCCTTTTCAGTGCCGCCCACAAATTTTCTATGGGATTGAGATCAGGGCTTTGTGATGGCCACTCCAATACCTTGACTTTGTTGTCCTTAAGCCACTTTGTAACTAATTTGGAGGTATGCTTGGGGTCATTGTCCATTTGGAAGACCCATTTGCACCCAAGCTTTAACTTCCTGGCTTATGTCTTCAGATGTTGCTTCAATATATCCACAAAATTTTCTTTCTTCGAAGTTCACTAGTCCTTCTGCAGCAAAGCAGCCCCACAACATTATACTACCACCCCCATACTTCACAGTTGGGATGGTGTTCTGAGGCTTCAAAGCTTTGCCCTTTTTCCTCCTAATATACCGTTTATCATTATGGCCGAACAGTTAAATTTTTGTTTCGTCAGACCACAGGACACGTCTCCAGAAATAAAGATTTTTGTCCCTATGTGTAATTGCAAACTGTAGTCTGGCTTTTTTTTATTAATTTTTTTCTATAAAATGGTGGTTTTGAAGTAATGGCTTTCTTCCCCCAGAGTAACCTTTTAGCTCATGGTGGTACAGGACTCATTTTACTGTGGATAATGACACTGTCTTACCAGTTTCAGCTAGCATCTTCACAAGGTCTTTTGCTGTTGTCCTGGGATTGATTCGCACATTTCGCACCAAAAAACGTTCCTCTCTGGGAATCCGTCTCCTTCCTGAGTGGTATGATGGTTGTACATTCCCATGGTTTTTATACTTGCGTATTATTGTCTGAACAGATGAACGTGGGACCTTCAGGCATCTGGAAATTGCACCTAAGGATGAGCCACACTTGTGGAGGTCCACAATTCTTTTCCTGATTTCTCTTGATTTTCCCATGATGTCAAAGAAAGAGGCTCTGTGTTTGAGGTGTGACTTTATATGCATCCACAGGTGTGCCACCAATTAACTCAAATGGAATCAATTAACCTATCAGAAGCTTCTTAAGCTCAGAATGGAATCATCTGGAGTTTTCTTTTTGTTTAAAAACACAATAAACAGTGTATGTATACTTCTGACTTTGATGAAAAAGATACAAAAAAAAATACATAAAAATTCTCCCTCGCTCGATTCTGACATTTAACAAATGCAAAAAAATATGTTAATATTTATTGATCTAAAACAGAAAAAGTTTACTCTGTTTTAATGTATGACAGTAAAGAAATACGTTTTTTTTTCTGAAGTGTATGTAAATATCTGGTTTCAACTGTGTGTGGGTATATATATATATATATATATATATATATATATATATATATATATATATATATATAAATAAGTGTAATTTTGTGGAACATGACTCCATTTCCCAGAATGCTTTACTTTAACCAAGTATTTAAAATGGTTGCCAAATTTGAGGTGGACATTTGTTTGAAAGCTTCTTTTCTACACAATTTGATGGTCAACACTGGACTTTTTAAGTTTTCAGAAGTCCCTTACAACTTCAGATTACAAACGTTTATAGATTTGACACCTGTAATAACACGGAAAATAATAGCAGACCTAAAAAGGTCATCTGTACTAGTTCATTTTGAAGAACCAATTCCAACAAGAACAACTGGAAACCACAGAGCCATATGCAAGCACTGCAGTGCTCCAGTCTTTGGCTGCATCAAGGTTACTTCAAATTTCAAAAAAGCATCTACAAGTAGGGCTGTCCGAAATGATAATTTTTTTAAACGATTAATCTAGCGATTATTTTTGCGATTAGTCGACTAATCTAACGATTATTTTTTCATTGCTCAATTATTAAAAATGACAATCGAGGCGGGGACAGAATGAGACGAGGAGGAGGCTCCAGACTGCAGCCATACAGTCTCAAAGTTTTGCCAAACTTGCGATCTTAAAAGTGATGGTTCGGAGTAATTTCACCCTAGGGTCCTTTGCACCATGACCTCCAGCCAAACACCCCCTCAGAAGCTTTTTTCACCTGGGTCTAATATGGGAGAGTTAGCGTAGAGTAGCGTTATCAGCTGAATAGCTTAGCGCATGGGCTAATGGACCCACGTTTGTATCTCGTAAATGACCCCACTAATAATGCCCGAAATGATACCAAACTTCTACACTAGTACAAATAGGTTATGTACTCATAAAAAGATGGATTGGAAAGTTTGTAAGTACACCTGAAGTACCACAACCTAACCTAACCTACCACAAACAAGGCCTGGCTTTTAAAAGAAGTTCCTATCCTAACCAGCATATAACGGAAATGTGTTGTTAGAATCGGAATGCGGTTGGTTTTATTCATGGATGTATTTTCTTTTCTTTAACCATGCAAGTAAGCAAATAAAGTGTGTGAAGCAGCGCAAATGGGGAGATGTGAAGAGGTCCAGCCAAATAAATAAGATATGAACGCGTCTTATGCAGCCTGGCGGAGGAGTAAACGACGCTGTGGTGAGAAATAGATGGCAACATTGATTTAAAAACGGGAATAATAAAAACAAACATTTTCATTTTCACTTTTACCGGGGCCTGTATTACCGAGAGTCAGCGGCGCTGCGCCCGGGCTCTGGAGCACCGGAGCCGGCTTGGATCAGCGGTGCCCCATATATACAGTATCTACGGCAACCAAACTTTACTGGTGAGACAAACGTGCGACTGTCAGGAAGACGTTTTAGCAGGGGGAAACTGATCAGAAAATGTAACGGAACATTGTAGAAATGTAGTGGAGTATAGATAATTGCTGCAAAATGTAACAAAGTCAAAAGTAGGCTATGCACTATTGAGTCTACTTAAGTACAGATACGTGAAAAACGTACTTAAGTACAGTTAGGACGAATTTGTACTTTGTTACATTCTACCACCGCATTTTGGCCCTATAAATAGCGATCAATCACCAAATAACGCAGGATTTAAATCAGTTTAATTGCTGATGTAAATTGCAGTGTTAGGGTTTTTATTTGCATAATGTGATTTTTTTTCAACAAATGATCAGAAATACATTACAGTACAATACTGTCATTGTAAACTGTAAAATTAAATAAAATGCAGTAAGCAATCATTTGGAGAAAATGGTCATCACTCAAATGTGCGTAAGAGTGCTTTTCAGTGTTCGTAGATTTTGTTCTTAGCTAAGAACAAAGCCAAGTTAAGAAAACATTAGTGAATGCCAGAATCTTCGTAAAAAGTGCGTAAGAAGGGTTGGTGAATGAGGCCCATTGACCTGAAGAGAGCTGGGACCACAGTCTCAAAGAAAACCATTAGTAACACACTACGCCGTCATGGATTAAAATCCTGTAGCGCACAAAAGGTCCCCCTGCTCAAGCCAGCACATGTCCAGGCCCATCTGAAGTTTGCCAATGGCCATCTGGATGATCCAGATGAGGAATGGGAGAAGGTCATGTGGTCTGATGAGACAAAAATAGACCTTTTTAGTCTAAACTCCACTCACCGTGTTCGGAGGAAGAAGAAGGATGAGTACAACCCCAAATACACCATCCCAACCGTGAAGCATGGAGGTGGAAACATCATTCTTTGGGGATGCTTTTCTGCAAAGGGGACAGGACGACTGCACCGTATCGAGGGGAGGATGGATGGGGGCATGTATCGCACAGCCAGGGCAACTAAGGAGTGGCTCCGTAAGAAGCATCTCAAGGTCCTGGAGTGGCCTAGCCAGTCTCCAGACCTGAACCCAATAGAAAATCTTTGGAGGGAGCTGAAAGTCCGTATTGCCCAGCGACAGCCCCGAAACCTGAAGGATCTGGAGAAGGTCTGTATTAGGGCTTTGACTTTTGCCCAAAAATCATATTCGAAGTTCGTTTGTATATTAATATTCGAATATATTCGAATATTTATTAATAATATTTTTACCATTAAATGCCTTCATTTAAAAAAAAAAAATTAAGTCAGACCCTGGATTAAACACAAACAGTGTGCTTTCGACAGGAAGTTCGGAGCTTTCACCGTAGCCTACGTAAGCGGTCTGATGTTTATACTCGTGTGCGTCGAGCCAGTGTGTGTGTGTGTGTGTGTGTGTGTGTGTGTGTGTGTGTGTGTGTGTGTGTGGGCGGTGTTGCCAACTTAGCGACTTTTTTTCACAAAAGCGACTAGCGACAAATCTGGCGACTTTCTGTAGAAAAGACAGCGCCAGTATTTCTCTCCTGTGGCCGCCGAAACAGTCACCTTTCTCTTCTGGTGTGTGACTGAGGAGCAGCCCCGCCCTCCCCTCTGTGCTCTCTCCTCATGTGCAGCAGCACTGAGCAGGCAGGTAGGAAGGGGAGAAGGGACAGGGTGCAGCGCCGGTGTAGGTAGGAGAGACAGCGGAACGCGACGGGAGAAAGACGCCGCTGAGCTGGCCTGGCCCTGGGCCAGCCTGCCTTCTTTGAGAATTAGGGGGGAATGCACCGCTACCGACCCACGGCCAAGAGACGTGCGTCGCCGTGACGTGTAGTTACATTTTGAAATGCGTGAAAAAACAACGTTTACAAGCAAATGCATTTACAAAAAATAATGCCCATAACAGGTTCGAATATTAAGGGCTGGCTAATATTAGTTCGAATATCATTATTTTTTTTAATATTCGAATTATATTCGAATAACGAAGTTCGGAGTCAAAGCCCTAGTCTGTATGGAGGAGTGGGCCAAAATCCCTGCTGCAGTGTGTGCAAACCTGGTCATGAATTACAGGAAACGTATGATCTCTGTAATTGCAAACAAAGGTTTCTGTACCAAATATAAAGTTCTGCTTTTCTGATGTATCAAATACTTATGTCATGCAATAAAATGCAAATGAATTACTTAAAAATCATACAATGTGATTTTCTGGATTTTTGTTTTAGATTATGTCACGCACAGTTGAAGTATACCTATGATAAAAATTATAGACTTCTACATGCTTTCTAATTGAGAAAACCTGCAAAATCGGCAGTGTATCAAATACTTGTTCTCCCCACTGTAGCTCATAAAGGGCTTAAACACACCTTCAACTCACAACACAACAGTAACATTAATGTGTTACATTACTCAGTTACAGCCAAATGTAATTATATTATGGCATCACTTTGTAAGCAGTTACCCACAATACTGGATATCCTATGTGTTTAAAAGCATGCAAGCACACTTTTTACTTATTATAAATCAAGAAAACAATTCTTCTCAATTGTAGAATTAATAGAAATATTTGTTGTCTTAAAGAGTGTTCTATATTTTGGAACAAAATGTATGCAGGTTTGAGGAGTGACTAGTTACGTGTAATGAAATGGTTATTAAATTACAAAATTAATGTAATTGTATTTAGTTATATTACTGAGGTAAAATGTGTAATTTAATTAGTTAATAATCAAATTAAAAGGAAATTTCTTTGCATTGATAAAGTCATCCAAATAAAGTAATCCAAAACCACATTTATAATGGGTAACTTATAACAGTAAGCAATTACATTTCAAAAGTAACCTTACTAACACTGAATGTATGTGAGATTCAACACATTTTGTTGTGTGACTGTGTGGAATGTCTTTGAATTGCCATGAATTTAATTCCACTTCCTGCCATTCCAATTCAACTTCCTGTGGGGCGGAGTCAATTCAATTCAAATTCATGAATTTAATGGAGGCCAATTCTGAAATTCTGAATTTTGCACAAGCCTGGCGCTAATACAATCACTTATATGCTACGTGTAAAAAATAAAAACTGGAGGAAGAAGAGTAGGCCTACTAGTCTGGCTATCACCAGACCAAGCTCAATCTTTTAAGATTGAACATTACAGGGCGAAATCAAATCGCCGGCAGGTTGGGCTTGGTCTATAGGCCTTCATCATTAGACGTAACAATGGCTAGTAGAAAACGTAAGGAGAAAGGTGGATGGGAACAATTAAAAAAAAAAAAAAAAAAAGAGGGCCAAGTCTCTCGAGACTAATGCAGCAAAATGCAAAACGCTCAGAGTTAATTTCACATCAGCAAGAGGTACTTGTAAGCGCCAGGAGCAGGACACATTGCCTTGCTGCCTTTGTCCCTATCTTAGCGAATTGTCATCTATCAACATGGGTGTGCATGATGATTATGAAAATGATCGTGCCATTTAGACAGCTAGTGTTTAAAAAAGTTACTGCAGTACAAATTCAAAATACTGGCGAGAGTTGGCTCCCCAGCAGCCCCTTCCTCCCCAGACTCGAAGTTCATGGAGGTTGCCAGAGAGACCGCACGCAGCATCCACAACAATGTTGCTAGATGATTGTCTCACATAGTCATTCATTAATTCACAGCACAGCGGAGTAGCTAACGTTAGATGCTGGCTATATTGACAGTCATAAAAGCCCGTGCTCACACGGCGCTCTGTATCCCAACTGACAGACACTTTTTCGGCTTAGAATTACAGTAGTAAGCTCCAAAACCCCCTCAACCTCGCTGTCCTCTCCACATGCCAGACAAGCACACTTCCTCGGCTTAGAATTACAATAGGAACCGCTAAAAATACCACTACCTTGCCGACTGAACACACTTCATTGGCTTAGAATTATGGCAACAATCGCCAAACACGCTGCAAACTCACAGTTCTCTCTTTCCGATTTACAGCCCACCTCTCGTGGCTTAAAATAACTCACCAAACAGCCATGGCCTGCTTGCCTGGTCCCCCGGTAACGTTAGCGTTAGCATGGCGGCGTTAGCCAGGACTAGCCAGGACCAGTCACGATCACTTTTCTGGCTGTGTCTTTATTTTTATTTTTTTGCGAGTAACCACCTCTGGTACTCTAGCTTTATAATTCAATGTGAGCACACAAATGTTGAAATGACATAAAATGCCCGTCCCTATAGTGGCTGTGATAAATTAGCTTGAAGCTAATGCTTACCTGTTCAGGAGGAAATAAGCCAACTCTGCGTCCTTTTGGGCTCTAAGCTGTTTCCATCTTTCAAATACATCTCCAATATTTACCAGGGGGTTGTTACGTCTCTGGTCACGCAACTGTTAGAAACATGGCAGTTTTTTTTTAGGTCGGGTAGAATCTATCTCCGTTGATCCTGTTCGTTTGTTTGTTTGTTTGCTGCTTTCATGGCTGTAGCCTACTAACGTTACAGCTGGGGTCTGTTTCAGGTTTAACAAACTGAGTGTAACCCTGATCTCTGAGTTGATTTACCCTGAGATGGGAAACTGAGTTTTCGGTTTCAGAACAGCTGATATATGACCCAGATAGCAATGAGTCGGCGGACCACCGGCGGTGCTCCAGAGGCAGTAGAAGCGTCAGAATGGCGTAATCGCAAACACGTTTGCCGGCGGTGCGCTTTTTAAAAGCGGCTGCCGCCTTCCTACCGAGGCCGGCCCGCGGGACAACCGCCGTTCCGCCGCCGTTATACCAAAGGTGGCCATTCTGCGGCCCGTCGGAGGCAAACGCTATTTTCGAGCGATCTGCCGCCGGTTATTGTGTGTATATATATATATATATATATTCATTTATTTATATTTAATATTTATAGCATGCAGTTTATCAAGAATAATGATTGATCAAACCAGACAAATTTCCATTTGGCGTTTTAATTCCACATTTCAAAGTACAGTAACTGTCATTGAAACAAGACGTGTCAGATCACTTAAATACACACATATATATTATATATTTACACATACATACATACATACATACTGAGGTAAAAACAGTAGTAGAACAGACATACATAACTGCAATGCTGACTTGTGACACAAGGATTTACAAGTTCTATTTAACAACAGAATAAAAGTTAAGCACTGTGACAAAACGAAAAAAGCAAATGTTAACAACAGAGTAAGTAGAATATTTGGTGAAATAGGATTTCCAAGCTATTTTTAATAGAATAACAGTTAAAAACACTGATGGAATGAAAGTAGAATTTTGGTACTAGTTAATGTGCAATATCAAGTAACAGGTATGAAATAGGATTTACAAACTATAATACCATTGTTAAGCACTGACTGAATGAAATAAGCCAATACTAAAGTTACGTTAAGTAAAATATTTGGTACCAGAACAGATAATGAGCAGATATCAAGTATTAGAGGTATAATCTAGGATTTACAAGCTATATTTATAAATAGAATAGTTAAGCACTGTAACAATGAAATAAGCAGCAAATTGTATAGGAAGTAATTGAGATCTTTGGTATCAAAGAATGTGCAGGATACCAGGTAATATACATTTTGACATTAAATGTACACATGACAACAAGTGGGAACAAACACAATTAACAGCAGGAAATCTGGCTGTAGAGAACACAGCCAATCAGAACGTGTGGAGTGGTTGGGGTCTGCGTGGGGTAGTGGGCTAAGAATTGCGGGACAGTCTAAGTAATGATAATCAGTCTTTCAAGCCTGACTACGGGATCTCCAGAATGAGGCAGCGCAAAATGGGCATATCTTCAGTGATCCCTCGTGCGCCTGTATAAAGGACAAACAACCTCACCATCCCATATCCATCCAAGGCGCTGCCCTCAAGGCAGGGTCATGGGGAATAAAAATAAAAAAAAAGAAGAAGAAAAAATAATTTCCACAGAGAATAGTGTGGATTGGGTGAGTGTAGTCTGGCACTTCTGGCTTCTTGATGTTACTGACTGCAGGATAAAGAAAGTGTTCCAGTTGTCAGTGATGCGGGGGTGTCAGTAGTCAGCCTAGGTTTAAGGGGTCGGCTGTGGGTCCCTCTCAGCTGTGCGGCGCCTTTTTCCGCCTTCACGGTCAGATGCTTTCAGGTAACGCGTAACGTTAACCTGGACCGCCTCATCAGTGGCTCTCCAACAGACACATTGGCACTGAAATGTTGCTGCATAGTTTCCATTTTGTTGTCCATGCTACGCACAACATCGCCAAACTCTCCAAGACGTCGCAGCATTAGGGTCTGATCTGCACCTACAGGGGTTCCCAGAATAAAAGAATAAAGTAGTCAGTCCTGGTCCCACAACTACTAAACTATGACATTTATATCTAGGTCTACTACATGTTCAGGTGGCCCCAGTGGGAATTAAACCAACAACCACAGGTGTTTGCAAGTTTACCTGATTGCCAAGTGCAAGCAAACGTCTTCAACATTGTCCCAACTTGCTTCACCTGCTCTTGAAGTGAGCCGCTGTCATCCGAAGCTACAAAATGAAAAGGCATATGGTAATTTTGAACCTAAATTACACACAAAAAAAGTAAAATTTAAGAAAGAGTGCATATTCTCACCTGCTCGTGCATTGCTTTCCCTCAGGGTGTGGTTCTCCTCCCTCAGAGCTTGGTTTTCATTCTGGAGTCTCTGGAAATCTACATAAAATAAATAAATAAATAAATACCATATTTCCTGGAAGAAAAGTTTAGCAGTAGAGATAACACACATCAGGTACTGATAAGAGAAATAAGGGTTAAAAGCAAAATTAAAGAAAATGATACATGTACACATACACTATATTATGTCTCGTATGACCGCTTCATCTCATTAGACACCATTGCTTATTATAGTGCATTCACATCTTTGTGTGTAAAAAAAAAAAAAAAGAAAGAAAATTAAACTCACAGCCAATTTCTGATCCATCATTCAGGGAATGTCTGAACCAATGATAGCGCCAGGGCCTCTTTTATGTTTATGGATGGCCTGTAAATGTAAAAAAAAAACACTTTCAGTAAATAAACAAACAAGTGACATTACAGATTTAAATTTCCAGATATTTAAATATTTCCAAAAGTAAGATAATCTGAAAATATCAGAGACATTGAATTTCAAGGCACAAGTATCATTAACTATAAGGGTTAGCTATATGGATATGCATACCCCACTGTCGAAGAAGTTGTGACTTTCACAAAATCTTCCACCGACACATTCAAGCCCCATTAAAGAAACATGTCTAGGTATAGAGAGATTATGTCAGGGCAGTAAGAGTAAAATGCTCACCTCTAACATTCTCTGTCAGCTCAGACAGCCGCCAGTCAGTTAGCTTATCAGCGACAAAGCTGTCCATTCAAAATAACCTGGAGAAAACAGCAATATAGCTAGAGGTTAGCAACAATTCGAAGACTTGACCCACTTCTTAACTAACTCTCACTACTTCAACCAGTAGAGCACTGTTTAATATGATAAGCACGGCACAGCTGGTAAACATTAGTCAATGATTGTGTTGCGTCGTGATAGCCGTGGCTACATGCCAACCACAGAATTAGCTACCACGGCTAACGCTAGTCTCAACGTAGCAACTAGCTAAGCCATGGTCATTTATTTCAGCAAATGGTGCTAAACTAGCAACGGGGACATGGACACAGAAAAGTTTACGTTACATCAACAGTGAAAATAATCGCTTACCTTGAATACACGACGAAGTTTCACCGAAGAAGCACAGGCCAAAACGGATAGAGCGCGAAGCGACGGTTATTTCCAACGACTGTTGTGAGAAAATTCAAAATTCCAAGAACTGCGGGGTGTGGGGGGGGGGCGTTCTTCTTCTACGGGGGTAGAGAGGGCAGGAGGTGTTTCTTCTTCCTCTTCTTCTGAATTTCTGGCAGACTGATGTGTATGTTATAGGAGCAAGGGTTTAATATATGAACTTATTTCTTCTACTTCTTAGTTAATATATCCATGTTTAGAGGGTGTGTCAATTTATTTCTCCTACAAATGGTGATACTGTTTTATCATAATGTACACAACACACAAGTGTGATTGTTCATATTATAAATGTTGACATGACAATATAATAATTAAAAATACATTGAGAGAGAGAGAGAGTGAGAAAGCCAACCCTATAACCCAGAAATGGTTACTCTCTGAAAAAATAACCCACGATTTTAACCCAACATAAATAACCCAGAAACTGGGTTGAAGAAATAAACCAGGAGTTTATATAAATAATTCGATATATTTTACATATATTACTGTATAATCGATTCAGAGTTTCAAAGTAATTTAAATGTCATTTCCTAAATCATACCTTATCATGGAATCAAAAGTCAAGAATCTGTTATAAACCCTAATGGCTTTGGAGCAAAAAAACTATTTGATGTAATTCACATATAGGCTATTATGATTTTATAATCGCTTCAAATGTGAAAATTAGTTAAAACGCTGTCAGTTCCACTCTAACTCCCAACATGCCAAACCAACATGGCTGGTCGATTCTGAGAGTAGCCTTTCAAAGCGGCTTGCCACCAGCCGGCCGCGGTCCATTAGACAGAGGCAACCGCCAGAGAAAGTGAAGCAGTCGGCCCGCCAGCTGTTCGCCGGCGGCATCTCGCAAGAAATGGGAGTGACGTATTCGGCGGCAAACGTTTCATCCCCGCCAGCGGGACGCACCTATAGCCGACAGTTTAGGGCACACCGGCGGCAAAAAGAAGCCCTGCGGATATTTTTTGCTATCTGGGGAGTTGGTTCAATCAACTCAGAATATGTTCACATGTGCGCACCACCACAATAAAGCCCCGTTTACACGAAGGGAAGACGCAGATATTTTCCTGCGGTTTGGCCTCTCATTTACACGAAAACCCCGTTTTTAATCACAGAAAACGATTATTTTTAGTGGAGAAAATTTCTCGTTCTGATAGCTGTAGTTGTTGCCAATGGTGGTCTGCTAGTTACTACAGGTCATATTTTTCTCATATGTCACATTATAGTGAAACTGGATGGAATTAAAAAAACTTTAAAATATTCACCACAAAACAAAAGTACATGTCCTCGTTCTGATTGCTGTAGTAGTTGCCAAAGGCAGGGTGTTACCCAGCTAACAATTTTTGGTTCCCAGAACGTTTGTTTTTGGTTGCGCGAACGTTCCCTGAAGGTTAGGTTTTGGTTATTATGGAAAGTTAGTTGAACGTTCTGGGAACGTTCGTTTTTGGTTGTGTTTTGGTTATTATGGAAAGTTCGTTGAACGTTCTGGGAACGTTCGTTTTTGGTTACATCATTTGGTTACATTTTGGTTCTCCGAACGTTCCCAGAACGTTCCAACCTTTAGATAACGTTCCCCCACCTTTGTAACCTTTATGGAACGTTCCCCTAACGTTCCAACCTTTAGATAACGTTCCCCCACCGTTGCAACCTTTATGGAACGTTCCTCTAACGTTATTTTTTACAATCCCATAACCTTTAAAAAACTAACAACCATGGTACCAAAAAAAAAAAAAAAAAACATTTTTATATAAGAATCCATTTTATTTGCCATATAGACATACTGCACAAGAGAGACAACATACATATAGGCACATTAACACAATATATTGTATAAATGTAGAATGCAAATCTGCCCTACAAAGGAAAAACATGTTTGGGCAAAAATGAGTTAATGTCACTTTTGGGGTATTTGAGACCTCCTTTATCATGCGAATAAATATCGTGAGTCAATTTCATTGTTTTAACAAGAAAATAAAGACAACCGTAACATCCAAAACCATACGAGAAACCACAGCAGAACGTCATAACAGCTGTTACGGATCTCTGCACGCTGAAGTTGAGTGTTTGGACTTTGTTTAGCCAGGCATCAAGAGAGAGGTTACTGTACCGCCGTGATCTTACTGTACTCTAGCCTCATCATAGCCTACTTTGCGCTTTTAATTGTCACCAAACCACTTAACATACACATGACACACATATCAAATAAAGTGATGATTCCTATTCTGTCAGTGACAGCCCGGAGCTAGCTACATTGCTAGCTACAGCGCTAACGTTGATGCTGACACACCTCCTCACTTGGCGGAGCCTCACATCAGACGCTGAAAAACAGTTATTAAATACACAGCTGGCATCCTACCTTTCCATGCAATCCGATATAATCCATGAAAGATATAATCCATAGAAATGCACTTCATCTGCTGTATCCACAACAATCCATACGTGTTTGAGCTATATTTCCTTCTTACAGGTGTTCATGTCAAATCTCACACATCCATAAATCCATAAAAGCACTAAGCTAGTTATTGCTAACGTCCGTACAAAGTATGCTAACCTAAATGTTATCTCAGAATTAAATAGTAATCCAAGTCGAGCTTGTTGACTGTGCATCTTAAGCAGTTTGATGGCCCTTAGTGTTAAGCATTATATATTTATTGTTAAACAATAAATATACCTTTGTATTCAATTATAATTAAATTATCTTTATTGAGAAAATACTTCTTGTATTTTTTCATACTGTACTGCAAAGTTACTTATCTGTCATACTGTTAAACTGTGTTAGTGTTGCCACACTATCCTGATCATTATAGCAGTAAATAGGAACAACCAAAGGTTTTCTATATAATTTAAAACAAATAACATGATGACTAGACCTTGGTTAGGTGTTCTTATAATGGATGCAAGTATGGTGAACAGCAAGCAAATATTGATTATATGTCAGTTACTGCCTTTTGCCTTTGCATGACTCCTTGTTTTTGGCACATGATACAAAGGAACAGTACAGGAACTGCCAAACAAGGATCAAAGGTCAATTTTGAGCTCAAGATTTTTTGCATACAAACATTTCTTAATTATAGCAACTAGTTGTCAAATTTTGGGAGTTTTACCTATAATACTTTTGTCTGGACAAAACAGAAACTTTAAAGTCATTTTTCTCAGTTTCACACTAGCAAGTTAAGGTCTTTTGCCTTTGCAGGGCAGAAATGTAGTGTGCAAGATGCATATTGGAATGATAAAGTATGTAATGTGTAGGTGAATGGCCAAAGTGGGGATGACCCCACTTATCAGCAGTTCAGGAAAGTGATGGCAGAGGGAAAGAAGCTGTTCTTGTGTATGGTTGTTTGTGTGCAGGGATCTGTAGCGCCTGCCAGAGGGGAGGAGGCAGGAGGATGGCAGCAGTGTAGAAGATGGCCAATAGCTCTTGTGGTAGGCCATGCTTCCGCAATTGCTGTAGGAAGTACATCCTCTGCAGAGCCTTTTTAAGGATGTTGGACTCCCTCTTCAGGTCCTGGGAAATGATGGAGCCCAGAAACTTGAATGAGTCGACCTTTGACACTAGGCTGTTGGATATTGTGAGGGGGAGCACTGGGGGGGTCCTCCACGTCTGCTGCAGTCAGCGCGGGGAAGTTTTTCTGAGAGGCCGCTAGAGTAGCAAGAAGAAGTTACAAGTCAAATTAAAACCACTTATCAGCCAAGCTACGCATAATACTGATGTGAACAATAAAATAACACCTGCCTGTTATAACCCTGCAGATTGTCAGGTCCTGGAAGGCCTTTGTCTTTCTGCCCTGCAGGCTATACGGTTTTACGTCATTGGTTGAAATGTTGTCAGAAAAAGTTGCTGTAAAACAAATATAGAAATACAAATTACACATGTAGAACAAAGTGGAGAGCTTCTCATTTTGTAAGAGAAGTCAGTTCAGTTATAATGATATTTTAATTTATGCAATTATATAGTGTTATCTTAGGGCAGGGTAGGGCCACTTAATTACCATTTTGTTCCTCCTCTCCTGTTGAACTCCTGCAGCTCGATGACTGTTGAGCAGGGCGACAGCAACACGTCATCGACTGGAGCAGAGGGAAGTGACTGGGAGCTCCTTAAGAGCATGAGCAGCTCATCCACCTTTTCCTCAAAATGTGTCCATCTGCTGTGCCATGCGGATAATGGAGGTCCTCATGGCTATGGAATAATTAATGGTTTTAGTTGTTACACATTATAACAGTCACGTGATATGCACCAGGTTGAATTTCAGTAGTTCCATGGTAGGAAATATGACTGGTTTCTTAAATGCATGCATAAATGTTAACTTACGCTCTGTCCTGAAATGCTTTCTTGCTTGTGGAATGGATTCATCTGAAATAAAAGACCATACAATTTGTACTGATTGCAAAAAGAATATATGAAGTGTAAATAATGTAGTCTGTACTTCAGGTCTTACCATGATTATCTAAATAAACGATGGATGTATTGTGGTGGTGGTTGCACTAAAGTCAGGGAGGTGGGGGGGGGGGTTGCTGACATCACCTTTTTACGTGAGCCGATCCCGCCCTGGCGATGCGACGTGCGGTTGGGGAACACTGAGGACAGTCCGTCCCGGTTAACAGCCGCACTAAAAGCAGGGGGCCCCGCCCCTCCCCGCAGGGAGAGTGGCCGCAGCAAGGGTTTTTGAAGTAAAAGTCACATCAAATCCGCCTTGGCTGTTCACACTGCGGTCGCATTGAAAAAAAATCTGATCTGGGTCGGATTCAGGACCACATGTGAAAATGGCCTGAATCTGATCTGAAAAAAATCAGATCTGGGCTAGATTTGAGTGTTCACACTACTTATGAAGAAGCCTGACCTGGTCACTTGACCCCAAAAAATTGGATTTGGGCCACTTTGGCCTGCAGTCTGAACGTAGCCTATGTTATGCTAGGTTAGCCTGCAGTTTTGTGAACAGAGCTTCTGTTAATACATCCATGGCTTTATCTCTCATCCACGTTCAACCCGGTCTCACGCCAGGTCGTGTAATAGTCACGTTACTTTGATTCATAATTTCGTGTACAGGGGTTACGTATATGCAACGACTTTTGAACGTGTACAGGTCACGCTTTTCAAACCTGCTCTGGGGGACGCGACTACGGGGAAATGAGGCGCCACACGCCGGCCAAAACAACGGCACGGGCCACCACTCGACATCGGGGAAATGCGGCGCCACACGTCGGCCAAAACAACGGCACGGGCCGCCACTCGCAATCGGGGAAATGCGCCGCCACACGCGGGCCAAAACAACGGCACGGGCCGCCACTCGCGATCGGGGAAACGAGGCGCCACACGCGGGCCAAAACAATGGCACGGGCCGCCACTCGCGGGACACGGGAAATGAAACGCCACAATAACGAGACGGTTGGGGTTAGGAAAAAAAAAAAGAACGGGGTAAGGAACCGTCACACGCGGGACACGGGAAATGAAACGCCACAATAACGAGACGGTTGGGGTTAGGAAAAAAAAAGAACGGGGTAAGGAACCGTCAACCGCCACACGCGGGGCGCGATCCCCGGTCTCCGGCGTGAAAGTCCTGTGTTTTATGACCCATCCACCACCCCGACCAACCTCCCTACGCGGACTTTCGCCTTATCAACTACTCGCTACTCGCTTTCGTTATGGAATCACGAAATATGCTTCCCATTAAAATGCATTGCTTTCAATTTCGTAATCGCCACACGAAAAAAAACTGCATTTACGTAACCTGTCCATGACTTAATAGATTACAATAACGTGACTATATAACGACCTGGCATGAGACTGGGCTGTCCACGTTACAGGCTTTACAGCATACAGCCTTCGGATGTATCGTAAGATAAGTGTTTAAACCTAAACCCACATCGGCTCTTAGGGACATGTAAGATATTACGTTAACGTTATCTAGCTACCTAGCTAGTTAACTAACTCCATTGTTTAGCTTGATAGCCCCGGCAGTTTTGAGAAACGCTAATGATGTTAAATCCATGTAACGGACTTTACAATTTCAATTCAATTCAATTTTATTTATAGTATCAAATCATAACATAAGTTATCTCGAGACACTTTACAGATAGAGTAGGTCTAGACCACACTCTATAATTTACAAAGCCCCAACAATTCCAACAATTCCAGTAATTCCAGCATTTACAGCATCCATCCCTCAGATGTATCCTAAGATAATACCATGGATGTATTAATAGAACACATGGTGAATTACAGCCTCCAATTTGGACGTGCATTCAGTGAGTCCAACTGAGTTCAGCTCGACTCTCTGTATAATGCTGGCAACCACGTTGGAGCTTTCTTTAAGTTGTTTACCAAAATCTCTCACCTTGTTGTCCAGGTTCCTTATGGTGGTTAAAACATCACCGAGGGAAGGTTCAGTCTCTGTGGCCAAATTTGATGTATCCTCCATACTAGGGCTAGCAGCTTAGCTAGCTGTGGAAAGCTAACTTGTTTCCCGCGTTAGCATACGGGCTAGCAGTCTTGAGCGGAGGAAAGTCTTTAC
This sequence comes from Perca fluviatilis, assembly GCF_010015445.1. Classification (NCBI taxonomy): domain Eukaryota; kingdom Metazoa; phylum Chordata; class Actinopteri; order Perciformes; family Percidae; genus Perca; species Perca fluviatilis. The sequence goes on from NC_053116.1 coordinate 5,062,740, forward strand.
TGTTGACAGCCGACAATGTCTTTCTTGGTATCTTCGTCCTACCTTGCGTTATAACACCGTCAGTGAAGTGTAGTCAGCATAGGATTTAGTCAATGGCAGTATTTCAGTTCGAATTTGGGACCAAGCGAACTGATCTTTTGTCTGTCCCGTTAGCCAGGTGTGTGTACCGGTGTTGTAAATGGAAGTCAGGACAGGACTTGAATCGGTCACCTGGGAGCAGAGGCACTGTCTTCCCCTACTGGCGTGGGGGTGTAACGGTAGGATTTGTAGACTGGACTGAGACACTTGTTAGAAATGAAACAAGTGAATTTTCTTAGTTGTGAAAATCGTTCTATTGATAGATTCTTGTTTTAAGTATTTTCACCTAATACAGTTAAAAAAACGAAATCAAGCACAAAAGTATTGTTTTTAACAAAATTGTTATCAGCCTAAAAATAACTATATTCTCTTGCTATGTTTTTTATCTTACTTCGATTTTATAAGACCAATAATTTTTGCGTGAATCTAAATCAAGTGACTGCTAGGCTACTTCAAAAACTTAAATGGAGCTGGTAAAAATAAACATTTTCAATACTGCACTCAGAACAACCAAAAACAACCAAACGGGAACGTTGTGTGGAGGTACAGTGCAACCACAGGAGAACGTTCCCGTTGGTTGGTTCCCCTAACGTTTAGGGAACATTATAACCATGAGGGAACGTTCCCTAAACGTTCCCTAAACGTTCTGTGTTAGTGGGGCATGTACTACAGGTCATATGTCACATTATAGTGAAACAGGATGGAATTAATTGTTTAAAATTCAATGAAAAGACATTTTCACATTCAGTTTGATGTAGTAGGCTTGTTGCTAGGCTGCTACTTAAAGTAGGTGGATTTTTTAGTGTAACAGGATGGGAATAATTATGAAAAACACACCAAAGGCATTGTTAGCAAGTCATTTTTTAAATACAGAGTAGTAAAGAAGGATGGATGTAGGCATGCTTCTTAAACAAAAACAAAGCCCAGTAATGAATAAAAATACGTTTTCTTATTCTCTTCAGTTGCCATAGTATTTCTTATTACAGGTCAGATGACATTATCAGATCATATTTATATAAGAGACACTTAAAGATATAAAAAATAATAAGCAGCGACACTTAAAATATAAATACTGTAATAATAAATAATCGACAGAAAAGATAAATAAATATAATAAAAAATCTTTCACATCGACTTTTCTTCTAACCTTGCCCCACAAAACTGTCACAGATTTTCTCTTTCCCAGTCTTTATCTTCTACTACAGAACGTAATTTATTAGTAGACAAGAAATGCCTTAGGCTAGTGAGTGACTTAGGCTATTGCTGGCCAAAATGTAACAAACATGTATCTGTAGATTTTGTTACTACTGGAGAATTCTTTTCTGACCTCATGAATCTTCAAACATTCATAGTGTTATTAACTATTTACAATATTTGCATTCCTTTTGTATTTCTTAAATGCAAATTGCACAATACCATGCAATGTCTTTGTCTGGAACACTGGCATCTGTCATTCCAAGGCAAGATGCATGTAGTCCATGAGCCAGGGGGGTTGATCGGTATCACCGGGGGGACAAAGGCTCATAGTGATTTTTGGCAAGGCACTCCGATGATTCAGAAAATGTACAATATGCCCATACTATTTATATGTGAGAGCCTTAAATTAGACTTATGCAGCCAGCACAAGTCTTCAAAATAGAATGGAGCCAATAGAATGGACAAATAGAATACCCTATTAATCCAGGGCCAAATGGCCTATTTATTCATGTACAGTTGTAATAAAAAGTAATTGTTTCAATAGTGTTGTCAACATAACACTTGTATGTGGTTTAACAAAATGCTTCTATCATGTATTTTGATATTCAGTCACTTTCAGTTAGAATGTCAGAAAGTAGCTCATGCACGAAATGTTGATGGATTTTTACAGTTTGACAAGGTTTTCTCAGTTTTGTGAACAGATCGTTGGTTCAGTTGACTGGTTATAACAACACTACAAACTATGCCATCTTAAATCAACTTCCAATGGGTTCCAGGGGTATTAAATGTAAGTACAAAATACTTGTACTACTTCTCTTGTGCTTGTGAATTGATGGGGAATAGATTATAACTAGTAGCGGTGGGTGATATATATTGTCTACGATAATATTGTCATTGTTGTGTTAACGATGTGCAAATTGACATTATCGAGTATTTAAATTAAACACTTCAAAAAATGCATTGGAACGCTACACATTCACTAATGTCAACAAAGATGGCGGCGCACGATTGTGCAGCGGCTACTAGCTCTCCTGTCCAGCCACACTGAACTAATCAATATGGACTACGATACAACACAGCCATTACAGGAGCCTTCCAGGTGGCTCATAACATCCCGGAGGACATAGCCAGACTCCGTGGATTGTTGTCTGCATCTAGCACGCTGAGCTAGCTACCGGCAGGATTGAGACAAGAACTCCGGCAAGACCAAAGGCGGAGGACTGCATTTTTTGTGCAGAATGAATGGAGTACTGACCGCAGGATCGTTGCCCAGCACTGCTCACCTGACATGGAAGCCCTGTTGGTAATATACAGGCCATTTTATTTACCATGAAAACAGCACACTGCCGTCTACACAGCCCCCGATGCTAATGTTAGCACAAGTTTGGCTCACTGCTAACCATAGTGAACAAACTGCAGCGCAATCACCTGGAGGGGATACATATTGTAGCAGGGGACTTAAACAAGGCGTCCTTAAAGTCTGTACTCCCCAGCTTTTTCCAGCATGTAGATTGTGCTACTAGAGGGAAGAACACACTAGACCATGTATACTCTAACATCAAGAAAGCATACAGAACTGCTCCTCTCCCTCACCTGGGTCAGTCAGATCACATCCAACTACTCCTGGTCCCAGCATAAATCAGATCACATCCAACTACTCCTGATCCCAGCATACATCAGTCAGATCACATCCAACTATTCCTGGTCCCAGCATACATCAGATCACATCCAACTACTCCTGATCCCAGCATACATCAGATCACATCCAACTACTCCTGATCCCAGCATACATCAGTCAGATCACATCCAACTACTCCTGATCCCAGCATGCATCAGTCAGGTAACGAGAAGAGTGCGTACCGATGTGCGCCGCAAGGTGTTATAAATCAGAATATTGTTTTTGCGTACAAAAATTCTGACTTTTTTGCGCACGAAATCTTTCAGAATAGAATCTACACACAGTTTTATAAATGAGGACCCAGGTCTACAGAGGGGTACAGGTCCAGGGGTTCTGAGCAGGAATAGTACCGTACAGTAGTGATGGGACGTTTGACACCGAGGCACCGAAGCTTGTATCACTTCCGCAAAGCACACTGGTTCGAAACAGTGTGTTGGAGCTTGTATCAAATTGAAATAAGCATGTGACTGATGACGTCCGAAGCTTCGAACGTCACTGAAACTCCAGAAGGGTTTGCTGAATTCATGTCGATACGTTCTTACCAACGGCCCGTTAGAATTCACTGGAACATCGCAGGGTTTATGAGTGTGGCTTGCAATTTATTTGATTAGCCTATTAATGGAAATTAGCCTACTTACATACACCTGTAAGTAATGTTACGTAGCAGTAGAAGGTGGCATTGTTGCTGCAGTTTATTGAATTCATATTTAGTCTAATTAAACATACTTACATTCAAATCCTGATCACAGTAGTTTATATTATTATATTATGTTTTATTCAAACATAGGCTTTATATTTTTAATTCCGTCATGTCATGTTCATGTCATTTAATGACATGAACATGATTCAGTCAAGTCATGCCATACGCAGGTGTCCATTCTGTCTCTCCTATGTTCATATTATAAGCTTCGTTTGGCTGTCAAGTAGATAGCAGCTGTTATTTCTGCTGACCACCGTATGTCACTGTGTTGTCTTCGATGCTTTGATGCTTCGGATCATTTTGCAATACAATCAGGAAGAAACTTCAGAGGCTTCACAAGGCTTTGTTCGCCCATCACTACCGTACAGTCCAAGTGTCTGTGTTGAGTCCTTTGTGAGGTCCAGTTGTGGCTAGCAGGATAGGTGGGTAGCAGGAGTGAAGCGGTCGGGTTCCAGTATCACGGAGTACAAAAGAAAACAATTAGGACAGGACAGGCCAAAAAGACAAAGAGCAATAACTAGCTGGTTTGGTCAGCAGCGAGACTAACATGGTTTTCTTGACTATGATCCAACAAGGAGTGGTAGGTTGACCAGGTATTTGTAGCAGAGTTGATTAGTGTAGATGAGCTGCAGCTGGAACCCCGACTCCCGCACACCAGTCTTCACTCCAGCAATCAAGGACAGACAGAAGGGAGGGGGAGAGCAGAGACAGAGAGCTACCTAGAAGCAGCAGCAGCCACAGCAGGCCTAACATGTTCACCTACCTCACCATTGAGCAGATTGTGTGGTCTTAGTGAGATGAAGTCAATATGCCTAAGGCAAATGGTTGAATTACCATTGTTTGACTTAACTGCTGCAATGACAACCTCAGTCCCCTTCCTTTTCCAAAGAGTCTGTGTCTAGGTCAGGTAATAGGACAATATCAACGAACCACTTATTTATTACAAACTATCAAACTATATATATATATATATATATATATATATATATATATATATATATATATATATATAAAAAACATACCTCTGACTACAATCATCATCTTCACTGGCCTCTTCTGTTGCATCCTCAGCATTGCCAGAGACTTCCTTTGTTTTCCCAGTTCTTGGAACTGTACCTCTTCTGTGACCTCTTTGTTTTGTTGTGACCCTTCTTGGTGCAGGCATTGAGGCAGGGGCAGCATAATATTTTGACCTGGATTTGGAGCTGGACCTTGCCTCCATCTGATCTTTTTTGGCCCATGTCTCTTCTAAAAGGCTGATGTCTGTTTTTTTTGGCCCTTTGTGGAATCAGTTGATCTGGCAGGTCATTTCCTAGCCTGTGCTCCACATACCTGCCATGAAGGGATGTGTGCATTTTTCTCAGGAATGCTCCAGGATGCATTCGTTTGTTTTTGAGAAGGATGTGGTTCTTCACGATTCCAAACCATGCCTCCACATGGCAATTTGTGTCCCTTGTCTCCTTCTCCTTTGTCCCTTGATTATTGGGGCGCGAAGCATGGCGTGACAGATTCCCAAACATCAGCCCACTCCAGAGTGGATATATGGACATTTTTTGAGTGTTTGCACTATGGAAGGACAGTAGTACAGATTGTCCTCCTTTCATTTGGCTCTGAATCCACTTCTGCAGCATCACCAGAGACACGCCGGAAGACAGATGAAAACGGAGACGTGCCGACAACCGTCCTGGAATCAAGGTCTTCAAGGTCTTCAAAGGTGATCAAGGTCTTTGTATTGACTTGGTCCTCTGAAATTGCATCACAGTTAACCGACAGACATATCATCTCTGTCAGCTTCTCCACACTGTTTTTTACAACAGGTGAATTTTTTTTGGCAAACAAAATGATGCACAGGGCCCTGAACACCTCGGTGGCCTCATTCAGACTTTGTGTGTTCTGCAGCCTGGTGAACACAAAAGTCAAAAATTCCCTCTGACCTTTGTCGGTCACATGCTTAGCGATGATTCCAGTAATGACTTTCAGCACATGCGCTGAGCAAAGATGGAGTACGGTATATTTTTTGATGGTCTTCATCTTCTGTCTGCCCTGGCTGATAGCGAAGCATCTCCTCAGATAGGAAAAATATTTTCCTTGTTAAAGGATAGGAGAACAGCCTGCATCAGTGCCCACCTGAAGTCTGTCTCCACGTGGCTAACTGTCAGCACAGTGAATTGACGAACGGTGTGGAGAAACTGCAAGAGCCAGTAGGCAATCGAGGGTACAGTGTGGTTGTTGGTGAGCATCTCTGCCACGCTTCTTCTGGTCTGGGATCTTGGAAACCACACTCCCCGTGGCGTCCAGGTACAGTTTTACTGGTTCCTTCCTCCTCATATGTGCAACCAAAATTCCTACCCCTGTCTCACAGTACATATGAGTGGCAAATGGGTCTGCTTGAAAATGCTGGATGTATCCAGGGAAATTAACAAAGTTGGTGTCACATTCTCTCATAATCTTCTGAGTCAGAAGCTCCTCCAACACAATATTGTCATGAAGGGTTAGACTCTTCCTGACTTCACAAGAAATTGCATTTAAGATGCCTCTATTAACTCATCTAGTGAGGTTCCCAGCCCTTATCTCCTCTTGAGGGGTTTGGCTAAGGAGGTTGTAGTATGTGTTACTCAGCCCATCATCTTTTATATGTCGGGCAATTTTCCTTCTCTTACATTTGACGCCTGTCTTCTCCTTGTGTGTTGTTTTAAGTGACATACGTTTCCACGGCAGCACACACTCAGAAACACTTTCTTTTGTTTTAGTGAGGACTTCTTTGTCATCCAGAAAGTATATACTGTTTTGCATGAAGGAAATGTGCATGGAAAAATGGAGAATTCCTTTTCCTGTTGTTTGCCAGTCATACGTGTTGGTACTTAAAAGCAAGGACACAGCAATGGTTTTGTTTGTTGAATTCCTCATAGAACACATGTGTCCATGACTTTTTTAATTTGTTGGACCCTCGCTTTGGTCTAATTTTCTTCCAAGCTTTCTGCTCCAAACAGATTAGAAATCTTCTTGGGACAGACCTTCTGATTTCCCTCTGTCTTTCCGGATGGACACTTTTTGAAATCAACTCAGAAGAGGACGGAGAGGCAAGATTGGAGGATGGTGAGGCAGACACAGAGGTAATATTGTGTTTGGGCTCAGGCAGATCTAATGGCTCATCCAGATTGTCCATTTCCGACATTGCCCTGGATGATTCAAAAGAATCCTCTACACTGTGTTCACTGACTGGTCCTGGTCTCCTAAGTGGCCTTGTATTTCTATTTCTATTTCTGACTGACAAGACAAAGTCTTGGGCACAAACTCTTCAGAACTACTGTCATTCTGTTGTCCTCCATGTGTCGATACCTCTGTATTTTCTGTCTTTGCATCTTTGACAGTTGAATCTGGGCCTTTCATCTTTTTATAATCACAGACTCTATTTCTGAGTCCTCTCCTATTGTTCCATATCACCCACAACCAGTGTTTTTGTGATTTATTTTCATTTCCAAAAAGTGATAGGCATAACTCTGACCAAACATCTGAACTGTAGGTGGCCCCTTGCAAGTTAACTAGGGAAAATTCACTCACCACAGCCTCAAAGCCTCCTGCTTCCTCCCATAAGTCTTTCCGGGATGCAATCTTTTTCTTTTTGTGATTCGTCATTTTCTAAACAAACTGAAAGAATATTAATAATGATTATTCATTTGAAACCATGCCTTTACCCAAAGCAAAGCATTTATCAATTATTTCAAAAAGGATCCTTAACATTGTAGAGCTGCACAGGTTAGGAAAATCTCCATAAAATTTGATTTGGTTGACAACTTTCTAGCTATGATTTGGTTGATTGATTGGTGAACAACTAATGTTCTATGATGGGAGGCTAGATCGGTGAAATATAGTGACGACTAGCAACCACAAGAACCACAAGAGCGGGTGGCCTAGATCCAGGCAATTCCCTTAGACCACCAAGCCTCTACACAAGTTCCAATATTAGATACATTACAATAGTCACATACAAAGATTAAAGCAACACTATGTAATTTTTCCCACTTCAGCCCCCTTACAGGTTGGAAGCAGAATTGTCAATTACATTACATTGTCCAGTTCATTCAAACTACAGATCTGGCGACCCAATCGGGCAAACTTGCATAATGTAATGTAACAGACAATTCCACTTCCAACCTGTAGGGGGACCAAAGCAGGGAAAATTACATGGTGTTGCTTTAACCTCAAAGACACTGCTATGACAATATCCAATAGAATTTCTTACCTTTAGAATGACCTTTCTCCTAAAAATGTAGTTGCTGTTTAAGATGAAGTATTCATAGGGCTCCAATTGCAGGTTCATGGTGTAGGTTTGCAAAGTTTGTAATGAACCTATCCCTAGTTTTCTTCAGAGGTCCACATTAAAGAGGAGGCCAGGAGCGAAAGATGCAAAAAACTGCATGTTTCTATCATTATCTGTTCATCCAATTTTCACAAATGAGGTATAATTGGAATCCTTGGGCCAAGTCGAGTTCAACACACCATATGACGTCATTTTCCACCATGTTGGATTTTATCTAAAACCTTCAAAAGGCATCTCCTCTCTCAAATGTTGTCCAATCATCTCGATACTTGGCACAGATGATCTTCAGACCAGGCTGCATACAAGTTATCACTTTTTGTCTTAAAATTTTTGACCATGACAGCCAATCAAACTTGACGGTGAAGCTGTGAAACAGGAAGTTATCCTCATTTCTCAGAAACCCAATGACCTATCATAACCAAACTGGGCAGATAGACTCATGATATCATCCTGAGGGGACCCAAAACAATTGGTGATCTTTGACCTTTAGGGAGCGCTGCAGTTAAGGAACATGTTTTTTTTTTTTTAACTCTTATCCTTTCAAGAGTGGATGGCTAGATGCACATGCTTCAAATTTGGTATGAATGTTTGTATGGACTCAAAGATCAAGTGATTCGATGTGGGAGGTCAAAGGTCAAATTTCAAGGTCAAAACCATTTGAGTGTGATATCTCAAGAACACCTTGACACACATGCTTTAAATTTGGTATGAGTAAAAGTATGGATTGAAAGATGAAGTGATTCAATGCTTTTTCATGAATCTCCCCAACATTCAGCCAGCAACCTTCCATCCACTATTTCAATTCCTTGGCATTGCATTTCTAGTATTTTATTGATTTCTGGTGAATATTTTAATCTTTTAATTGCATACTGTTTCACTATGATGTGAAATATGACAAAAATTTGACATTTAGTACGTAGCACCCTGCCTTTGGCAACTAATACAGCAATCAGAATGAGAAAATGCACTTTTGTTGATTTTTGGTGAATATTTTAATCTTTTAATTCTATCCTGTTTCACCATAATGCAAGATATCAGCAAAACCGCACCTGTAGTAAGTAGCAGCTTACCATTGGCAACTACTACAGCAATCAGAATGAGAAAATGTACTTTTGTTTATTTTTGGTGAATATTTTAATCTTTTAATTCCATCCTGTTTCACCATAATGCACGGTATCAGCAAAAATGCACCTGTAGTAAGTAGCAGCTTACCATTGGCAACTACTACAGCAATCAGAATGAGAAAATATACTTTTGTTGATTTTTGGTGAACATTGTAATCTTTTAATTCCATTCTGTTTCACTTTCATGTGACATATGAGAAAAATTTGACCTGTAGTAAGTAAAGGCTTACCACTGGCAGCTACGACAGCAATCAGAATGAGATAATGTCTCTTGGTTGATTTTTGGTGAATATTTTAAACTTTCAATTCCATCCTGTTTCACTATAATGTGACATATGACAAACATGTGACCTGTAGTAACTAGCAGTCCACCATTGGCAACTACTACAGCAATAAGAATCAGAAAATGTCTTTTGGTTGATTTTTGGTGAATATTTTAAACTTTTAATTTCATACTGTTTCACTATCATGTGACATATGAGAAATATATGATCTGTAGTAAGTAAAGGCTTACCATTGGCAGCTACTACAGCAATCAGAATGACAAAATGTCTTTATAGAATTTTGGTGATTTCTTTCCTGAAAAATCCCAGTAGTCTATGTCACCAGTCTGAGCAATGTAATTTGTAGACGGTCCCTAACTCAGCCAACAGCTGGAACGTAGTTGAAGTGCTGTTTTCACTCATAAATCGGTAGCGACAACAAATACCATTGTGATTTTTTTTTTTTTGATAGAACACTATCAAAAAACTGTCCTCAACATACTACACTCGTAATGTAGTGGAATTTTATTGAAGACACTGAATGGGGGTAGGTCGAAAAAGAATATCCTGCGAATATCAAACCTGCTTTTAACTTATACCTGCTCGATTCACCATGGTAACAAACAAATGGGTCGGTGGAAATACTCATGCGCACAAACAACGAGTTTGAACGAGTTAGAGTATATTTACAGTTTGAATTTCGTCACGCCACTTATATAACCTCTACCCCAAGGTCTTATAAAGCTAACAATGGTGTCCGATTTCAATTTTATAAATTTTTGTGAATTTCAGAGGAATTCTAAGAGGAGGCTAGCTAGCTCTCATTGATAGAGCTAGCTCCATCCAGCCGCAGGCTCTATCAATGAGACTCGTGGACAAGAGGCGTTTATCTCACCGATCTTTTGTTTAAATAACTCAACACATTATAATTACACACATTATAAGATTAACTGGAACCTGTGGTAAGAGATTGATGGCGTAACAAGCTCACTGACCGCGCTCTCACTCACACACATCGGGCATTTAGCAGGAAGAGGGGAGCTGCAGGCCCTGGAGCTCTGTCCAGGCAGTTTGGTAGTCCATTAACCCACAAAATGGTGACTTTGCGCGGGTATGGAGTGCCGTTGGCTGCCAGCCGTAACGGACCTCAATCGAGCTCACAGCAGGCCGGGGTCTGTGAAGGAAGGCAGGCCAGGCGGCGAGGCAGCAATCCAGGCAGCACCGGCAGCTGAACTCCAACACACAGTCGGACAAAATTTGCAAAACAGAAAACTCAAAGCCAGCCGACCCCAACCACCACATTCACACTGTTGTAGCTCTGAGTCTTCAGTGGAAAGAAAGATGAGAACTGACTGAGTCAAATTCAGAATCAAATGAAAACCTTGTTTACATTTTGAATATGTGTGCATAACAGAAGGTTGTCATGAAGATTTGATTTCACATTGACAATGTTTCTCTGATGTTTAAAAGCTGTGTGAATGTTTAAGTCAAAGAGTATTAAAAAACTATGAATCATTGTTTAGTAATGCTTAATCAGCACTCTTATGCATTTATCAAGTCTTAGTTAAGAGGTATATGTTTTAAACTTTACAATTAGGCTCACAAAGAGCATTAATTACTGTTTAGTTATGGTTTAGTAATGCTTATTCATTATTGTTATACATTAATTAAGTGTTAGTTAAGGTGCATTTGTTCTCAACTTTACAATAAGGCTATCACAGAACATGAATACCTGATTATAGTTATGGTTTAGTAATGCTTAGTCAGTATTGTTATACATTAAGTGTTAGTTAAGGTGCATATGTTCTCAACTTTACAATAAGGATACCAAAGAGCATTATTACCTGCTTAGTTATGATTTAGTGACGCTTATTCAGTATTGTTATACATTAATTAAGTGTTAGTTAAGGTGCATATGTTCTCAACTTTACAATAAGGCTATCACAGAACATGAATACCTGATTATAGTTATGGTTTAGTAATGCTTATTCAGTATTGTTATACATTAATTGTTAGTTAAGGTGCATATGTTCTCAACTTTAAAATAAAGCTATCAAAGAGCTTTAATAACTGTTTAGGGTAGCACTTCAAATTATGGCCCGGTAATAAGATGGTAACAGTGTGATAATAAAGAGGTAATATATAGGTAATATATAATTACCATATTTTAATGCTGAAATTCATCCACCCTTTATGTTCCAAACATTTCCTTTTGTTTCAAGGTAATACTTTACAAATTATGTTTAATCTTGTGACTTCTTACCTGGAAACACGTCTAGTAGTTTCTGTGTAATAACCATGAATCAGTACTGCAAAATGCAAAACTGCCTGTTTCTATTTCATTTCATGGTAATATTAGAATAACAGAGGTGTAGAGATTACCTGGAAATTCTTCTGGTAGTTTCTGTGTAACAACCATGAATTAGTGCTGCAAAATGCAAAACTGCCTGTTTCTATTTTATTGCATGGTAATACGTTATGTAATAATATGTTAGAGGTAGAGCTGGAGGATGATGGGGGATCGTTGTCAATTTCCCAGGCGGAAGTCACTGATGTAGTCAAACAACTCCACAGTGGCAAAGTCCCTGGGATTGATGAGATCCATCCAGAAATGCTCAAGGCTCTGGGTGTGGAGGGGCTGTCCTGGTTGACACACCTCTTCAACATTGCGTTGAAGTCTGGGACAGTGCCAAAGGAGTGGCAGACCGGGGTGGTGGTTCCCTTTTCAAAAAGGGGGACCAGAGAGTGTGTGCCAATTAAAGGGGTATCACACTTCTCAGCCTCCCTGGTAAAGTCTACTCCAAGGTGCTGGAAAGGAGGGTTCGGCCGATAGTCGAACCTCAGATTGAAGAGGAACAATGTGGATTCCGTCCTGGTCGTGAAACAATGGACCAGATCTTCACTCTCGCAAGGATCCTGGAGGGAGCCTGGGAGTATGCCCATCCGGTCTACGTGTGTTTGGTAGATTTGGAGAAGGCGTATGACCGTGTTCCCCGGGAGATACTGTGGGAGGTGCTGCGGGAATATGGGGTGAGGGGGTCTCTTCTCAGGGCCATCCAATCTCTGTACGACCAAAGTGAGAGCTGTATCTGGGTTCTCGGCAGTAACTCGGACTCGTTTCAGGTGAGGGTTGGCCTCCGCCAGGGCTGCGCTTTGTCACCAATCCTGTTTGTAATATTTATAGACAGGATATCAAGGCGTAGTCAGGGTGTGGAGGGATTGCAGTTCGGTGGGCTGGGGATCTCATCGCTGCTCTTTGCAGATGATGTGGTCCTGATGGCATCATCAGCCTGTGACCTTCAGCATTCACTGGATCGGTTCGCAGACGAGTGTGAAGCGGCTGGGATGAGGATCAGCACCTCTAAATCTGAGGCCATGGTTCTCAGCAGGAAACCGATGGAGTGCCTACTCCAGGTAGGGAATGAATCCTTACCCCAAGTGAAGGAGTTCAAGTACCTTGGGGTTTTGTTCGCGAGTGAGGGGACAATGGAGCGGGAGATTGGTCGGAGAATCGGCGCAGCGGGTGCGGTATTACATTCAATTTACTCGCCGTTGTGCGCGAAAGAGAGAGCTGAGTCAGAAGGCAAAGCTCTCGATCTACCGGTCAGTTTTCGTTCCTACCCTCACCTATGGTCATGAAGGCTGGGACATGACCGAAAGAACGAGATCCAGGGTACAAGCGGCCGAAATGGGTTTCCTCAGGAGGGTGGCTGGCGTCTCCCTTAGAGATAGGGTGAGAAACTCAGTCATCCGTGAGGAGCTCGGAGTAGAGCCGCTGCTCCTTCGTGTCGAAAGGAGCCAGTTGAGGTGGTTCGGGCATCTGGTAAGGATGCCCCCTGGGCGCCTCCCTAGGGAGGTGTTCCAGGCACGTCCAGCTGGGAGGAGGCCTCGAGGAAGACCCAGGACTAGGTGGAGGGATTATATCTCCAACCTGGCCTGGGAACGCCTTGGGATTCCCCAGTCGGAGCTGGTTAATGTGGTTCGGGAAAGGGAAGTTTGGGGTCCCCTGCTGGAGCTGCTCCCCCCGCGACCCGACACCGGATAAGCGGACGAAGATGGATGGATGCATGGGAATATTAGAATAACAGAGATGTAGAGATTACCTGGAAATGCTTCTGGTAGTTTCTGCGTAACAACCATGAATCAGTGCTGCAAAACTGCCTATTTCTATTTTATTACATGTAATATTAGAATAACAGAGGTGCAGAGATTACCTGGAAATGCTTCTGGTAGTTTCCAGGGGTCTCATTTATAAACGTGGTGTATGCACAAAATGGGGCTGAAAATGTGCGTACGCCATTTCCCACGCAAAGGTTGTGATTTATAAAAAACAAACTTGACGGGAGAATGTGTGGTCCTCTGACCCATGCGTACGCTCATTTTGAAGACAAAATAGGAAAATTTAAAAAATTGTTCTTAATATTTAATCGGCGCTGTCTCGCCGTCACATTGTCCGCTACGGAGCGCAGGAGTGTATGGAATACAGGCTAGCATAAAATACCCTACAATTATATATATATATATATATATATATATATACACAGTACAGGCCAAACGTTTGGACACACCTTCTCATTCAATGTGTTTCCTTTATTTTCATGACTATTTACATTGTAGATTCTCACTGAAGGCATCAAAACTATGAATGAACACATATGGAATTATGTACTTAACAAAAAAGTGTGAAATAACTGAAAACATGTCTTATATTTTAGATTGCTCAAAGTAGCCACCCTTTGCTTTTTTTGATAACTCTGCAAACCCTTGGTGTTCTCTCAGTGAGCTTCATGAGGTAGTCACCTGAAATGGTTTTCACTTCACAGGTGTGCTTTGTCAGGGTTAATTAGTGGAATTGTTTCCCTTATTAATAAAAAAAGCAAAGGGTGGCTACTTTGAAGAATCTAAAATATAAGACATGTTTTCAGTTATTTCACACTTTTTTGTTAAGTACAGTACAGGCCAAAAGTTTGGACACACCTTCTCATTCAATGCGTTTTCTTTATTTTCATGACTATTTACATTGTAGATTCTCACTGAATGCATCAAAACTATGAATTAACACATATGGAATTATGTACTTAACAAAAAAGTGTGAAATAACTGAAAACATTTCTTATATTTTAGATTCCTCAAAGTAGCCACCCTTTGCTTTTTTGATAGCGCTGCAATGAGCTTCATGAGGTAGTCACCTGAAATGGTTTTCACTTCACAGGTGTGCCTTGTCAGGGTTAATTAGTGGAATTTCTTCCCTTATTAATGGGGTTGGGACCATCAGTTGGGTTGTGCAGAAGTCAGGTTGATACACAGCCGACAGCCCTATTGGACAACTGTTAGAACTCATATTATGGCAAGAACCAATCAGCTAAGTAAAGAGACGAGGTAGCGCCATCATTACTTTAACAAATGAAGGTCAGTCAGTCCGGAAAATTGCGAAAACTTTGAATGTGTCCCCAAGTGCAGTCGCAAAAACCATCAATCACTACAACGAAACTGGCTCACATGAGGACCGCCCCAGGAAAGGAAGACCAAGAGTCACCTCTGCTGCTGAGGATAAGTTCATCCGAGTCACCAGCCTCAGAAATCGCAAGTTAACAGCAGCTCAGATTAGAGACCAGATGAATGCCACACAGAGTTCTAGCAGCAGACACATCTCTAGAACAACTGTTAAGAGGAGACGCACGAATCAGGCCTTCATGGTCAAGTAGCTGCTAGGAAACCACTGCTAAGGAGAGGCAACCAGCAGAAGAGATTTGTTTGGGCCAAGAAACACAAGGAATGGACATTAGACCAGTGGAAATCTGTGCTTTGGTCTGATGAGTCCAAATTTGAGATCTTTGGTTCCAACCACCGTGTCTTTGTGTGACGGAGAAAAGGTGAACAGATGGATTCTACATGCCTGGTTCCCACCGTGAAGCATGGAGGAGGAGGTGTGATGGTGAGGGGGTGCTTTGCTGGTGACACTGCTGGGGAGTTATTCAAAATTGAAGGCATACTGAACCAGCACGGCTACCACAGCATCCTGCAGCGACATGCCATCCCATCCGGTTTGTGTTTAGTTGGACCATCATTTATTTTTCAACAGGACAATGACCCCAAACACACCTCCAGGCTGTGTAAGGGCTATTTGACCAAGAAGGAGAGTGATGGAGTGCTGCTCCAGATGACCTGGCCTCCACAGTCACCGGACCTGAACCCAATCGAGATGGTTTGGGGTGAGCTGGACCGCAGAGTGAAGGCAAAAGGGCCAACAAGTGCTAAGCATCTCTGGGAACTCCTTCAAGACTGTTGGAAAACCATTTCAGGTGACTACCTCTTGAAGCTCATCAAGAAAATGCCAAGAGTGTGCAAAGCAATAATCAGAGCAAAGGGTGGCTACTTTGAAGAAACTAGAATATAAGACATGTTTTCAGTTATTTCACACTTTTTTGTTAAGTACATAATTCCACGTGTGTTCATTCATAGTTTTGATGCCTTCAGTGAGAATCTACAATGTAAATAGTCATAAAAAAATAAAAGGAAACGCATTGAATGAGAAGGTGTGTCCAAACTTTTGGCCTGTACTGTACATAATTCCATGTGTTCATTCATAGTTTTGATGCCTTCAGTGAGAATCTAAAATGTAAATATATATATATATATATATATATATATATATAGATAACTGCTGAACACAGTGTAAACAACTAAATACCTGTCTTTAAAACTGTGCATACATCATCAAATGTCAAAGTCTGAAAATACAGCCGTTAAGCTCTCGCGCAATTGTTACCCTCAATGTCCTCGTTATCAGTCCGAACATTGATACGGTTTGTGACAAAACCTGCATGAAGAAAAGTGTGTTTGCCTATTAAACTTTATTTCGTCTTCAAATTGTATCTCGGGGTGGGGGATACCACTAGTTGATGCTGTGTTGGCAAGGTGTTAACAATCTGTAGAGACCCTCAGATACCACAAATCACAAATTGTTGTAAACATAAACACTGCGGTGAACCCGTGCGTAATGTTGCATGATGGCACTGATGGCCCTGCAGGAGGCCTACGCTAATGGAAGAATCAGGAGAAAAAAAGAGACTTCAGGGACCATGACGATGACTGGCTAATATGCCAATTTAGATTTTCTAAAGCTGAGCTCTTGGATCTATGTACTGAAATGGGTCCAGTAGAGAGGGCAATGCGCCGGAACCGTGCCATCCCGGTCCAAATACAGGTCCTCGCCACTTCTGTGGGAAACCGGCTGTTTCTAGAGGGAAATGTCAGACAGCTGTTTTTTTTTAAAATAAATATTATATATAATCTTCAACTTTATCACTAAGGCTTGTTTGGATATACTATATAGTTCTGTTAAATCTTATCATATACGTCTGATGTATCAAAGCTGTCCCCGAGTGCCGTAATGCCTGCTGTTTTGGACGTATTATTAATATATGTAGTTTATAGATCAGGGTTCCATACACTGTGCAAGAACAGTCAGACCGAAATTATAATTCAGTTTGCAGCAATTCTTGAACGTCTGAGAAGTTTTTTGCTTTTTCTCCACCAGTCATCATGATTCAGTGTAACAACTGCCAGTGTCATTCATATACTGATCAGCAATCACAAGGTGCTTTGCATTGACTATTTATGGTTAAAAATGGGCGTGCACAGGGCGGGATAAGAGGTTGATCCACACACACACACTTGTAGGTACTCTCTGATTCAGGGCTTGAAGTTAACTTTTTTGACCACCAGCCACTTTGGCAGCTGATTTTTTACCAGCCAGTTTTTTTTTTGCCTCATAAAGGTGAAAAACAGGACTTGCTGTGTCTCTATGATCCTATCCTGTCCAATACATGCTAGCCTACTCATGGACGTCATCACGTGCTGTAGTAGGGGGGCCCGCCTTGATAATACTGCATAGCGGTCCGGTGTTGGCTCGTTACGCCACTGCATATAAGAGATGAGAGGACTGACAAAATCAGGAGTAGTCTACGCGCACCACAACAACAAAAAAACACTGGTGAATGTGGACCATAACACGAGTTGTTGCAAAAAAAGTTGCAACTTTTTTTGTATAATTATATATATATAAAAAAATAAGTAAAAAGGAAACTTGTTTTGGGGAGAATAATAATTAGTACTATTAATAATAATAAAGAATAAAGAATAATAATTAGTACTATTAATTAATTACTCTGGGCTGAGATTTTCTAGGAACCTTACCAAAAAGGCTCAGGATGATGATGTTGGTATAATATGAAAATGGCTGGTGGATTTACAAACACTGGTGGACACAAAATAATAATTTATTGAATGAATCAAATATGAACATATCTGTCAGTGGCTTGTTGATCTTTACATTGTTAATTAATTTCCTAACCTGGGCTGGGACTCACATTCATATGGTTTCATCATTGCACTTACAATAAAGTAGCTGTCCTCAATTTAGGTCATCCTGTAGGTCTCATCTGTGTTTTTTCATCAGTCGCGGGGGAAACGGAGCAACAGCTGACAAACTGAAACAGCAGCAACTTTCAGAGACTTAAGAGTGAAAAATCGTTAGAGCGTACGTTGATGTTACAATGTATACATGTTGGCAGGACGGTCTGAAGTTACAGTGTTACCCGCCAATTGCAAAATTCACCCGCATTTGGCGGGTGTTCATTTCATGCCCTGCTCTGATTTATAAAGGGAACATTGCTTACAGATGTGCGTACACATGGTTTTACAAATCTGACTTTTTTTCGGCTTACGCCATTTTGGACTTTTGGGCGTACATACACTTATAGTAAGGATCCTACACACAGTTTTATAAATGAGACCCCAGGTAATCTTTGCACCTTTGTTATTCTAATATTACAATGAAATGTGTCTTGTCCTGCATGCACGTAACTCTGTGCAATCTGACCAGCAGCTAAACACCTTCCACCATCAAGCACTGGAGACTGGGAACATCGTAACTCAAGTTTATTTGACTTAGAAAGGGTGAAACTGGGAAATGAAACACAATGACCAGTTACTTACATATTGATGAGTCACAAACATTATACAATGATAATTGTAAAACCAATATAACTACACGTCACTGTAATGCGGTAGTATATACAGTAGCTAACATTTAAGCTGAAATAAAGGAAATACGTAATGTATTGTTACACAGTTTACATAGTATAACCTATATTGTTTATCTAAATAAACTAAAATATACTTACATGTAGCACAACCCAAGATAATAGTGGCAAACTAGCTTACTGAAGCATGCTGTCAGCCTAATATGAGCTATCAATCATTATCAAAAATATACATATTGCACATCAAACTTTCTGACAATAATTAACAAAGATATTAGAACAGTATGTCAGCATCTATTTCACATACCGAGAGGCATGGAACGTCGAAGATTGATGCGGATAGTATGGAGAGATGATAACACATGAGGCTGTCCCACTCATTTTCAACTTCCTGACTAAATCCCATGGTGCAAAGGTCCTACAGTTCTTAAAGGAACACACAAGGATTGCTTGGTGGTCCTCATACCTCAGACATCTGAAAGTCAGTGTACGTGCTGTTGTACGCTTGCCGTAGATTCTGTGTGCTCTGTCAATTTCAATGAACTACACAGTATGCTAACAGTAGGCTAACACATGGCGAATGTGCAAAATCAATGTGATGTTGCCTATGATTGCTGAAGCAAATTAGATGGCTAAATTCATGCTGTTGGCAAGAGCAGATCATTTGGTCCTGTGTCTGGACACAGGACCTGCACACTAATCAATTTTGTGATGTCCTAAGTGTTAGTGACAGGAGTTGGCATTAAACTGTTAAAACAGAGCACGGCTAATGTGTGCAGGAATTGTTTTAGTGTGATTTACGAGTCGTCGAGAAGATGGCGCTCCAACATAAAGAATAGTGTTATATTCTATGGTAAGCTAGATTTTGTTAAATATTTTATGTTAGGCCCTAAATAAAAAAAAAAAACAAGTTGCAAAAATCACTTCATTTCTTCCCAATAAACCTTTTTTCCAGGATGAGTTAGATGAGCATCCCCATGTATGTGGGATTCCCATGTCATCAGACCATCAAAGAATGACAGAGCCCAGTGGTTGACCCAGAGTCATTTACATGTTCCCTGAACTCCACAGAATTGATGACTGCATTTCCCCAGTGGAAAGAGACGATTTCAGCTTTGTCAGAGTAGCTGCACATTTCGACCAACAGTGGCATGTGACACAGACATCTACAACATCTGCAACTTCCTGATGGTTGAGTCACAATTGCATCTTCTGGCTGATGCTTATCAATCATTGGATTTGTATCTGCACTTGAGAAATTAAATCAGATCCACTCTCTAATTCCAACTACACAAAACACATCAACATTCTCCAGTCAGCATGTAAATGATAAATGATAGCCTACTGATACTGTTAATTCGTCAATGTAGGATATTCTGCTTTGAAAGTTTTACATTGCTTACATCCATTACAACAACCCAACAACAAACATGATTGTCAACAGCTATCTCATATTTAAAGGAACACGCCGACTTATTGGGAATTTAGCTTATTCACCGTAACCCCCAGAGTAAGACAAGTCGATACACACCCTTCTCATCTCTGTGCGTATTCTATACTATATTCTCAGACAGGCTTGCTGCGAGCATATCACTCCGCCCAAGTACTATATTCTTCCGCCTGAGAATATAGTTCCCGGTTTGTTTACGGTTAGAAGATGGCTGTGTCTCATGTTACGTTGTTTTTTGTACACGCTGTGACTCTACAAATCACAACATGTAAACAGGAACATGTTGGCGTTATTTTGTCACTTTTGTCACAATTCGGAGCAGTAGGCTAGGACGTCATCAAGAGTTCTTCATCCACTGAGTTGACTCCTTGGCAGAAGGCAAGAACAAAAGCTGGTGACAGTCTGATAGGCATGATGCCGTGGTCCAAGAATCCTTTCAACCAGACTCTTGCAACTGCTTTCCATTCCTTCTCAGAATAGTCTGGTCGTAGTCTGTGAACTCTCTCTTCTTCCCCTTCACACTGTTCCAAGAAGTGTTCCTAGAAGGCGGAATACACCTCTCTTGACTAGCTAGCAAAAGTATACTAGTTAGTATTGCTAACAGTAGACAAAGTATTGGCAATAGTCTAAAGTTAAAGGGGTGATAGAATGCAAAACCGATTTTACCCTGTCATAGTTGAATGAGGACAGTTCGGTGGGTAAATAGGACATACATAGAAGCTCAAAATCCCATTGACACCCCTTTACTATGAAAATCTCATATTTTGAAACTGCCGCTGAAAACGGGCGAATCCCAACAAAGCTGGAAGTTGACGTCAACCTCCCAAAAACCGGAACCTTTGTCAGCCCATGGGTGTATTAAGAGAACGGTCACGCTCAACATTTACATAGGCTACACAACTGACCTGAGATCAGGTAGTTTTCTGAATCTAGCTAGGTCACGCAGATCTCTGCTCTTCCATTACAAAATTCACTTCTGAAACTTTTTTATGCGAGAAATCAACCATATAAAGCTCAAATATGGGCCGCTTTACGAAAATGGATGGCTAATTGCAAATTTTCTCCGACTGTGTGTCGGAGTTTAGTGCCGGAGTTTAGTGCAGGCTGCCGCTTTCTCGTCAGACTGTGTGGAGCTCCTAAAGTCCGACACGTCTTACCAAATTTGCAATTAGCCATCAATTTTTGTAAAACGGCCCATATTTCAGCTTTATATAGTTGATTTCTCGCTTAAAAAAGTCTCAGAAGTGAATTTGGTAATGAAACATTGCAGTGTCTGGAATATGAGATTCTGTCGCTTCTCTAATGTATGTGTATTGGGGATTCGCTCAACCAATCAGCGCGCGTCTCTAATGTCTGCGTATGGCAAGTCGCTCAACCAATCAGCGCGCAGCTCATCTAAATATTCATGACCATACCATATTTGGAAGAAAAGCTCTTGTTACAAATAGGGCCAAATGAAATGGGTTTCAAAGCGCGTGTTGTCGGTGCGCATGAAAACAAATCTAAAGTTTAGTTTCATGTGCTCACGTGAAACTGAAAAGGTTTTGTGTGCGCACATGAAAGTTTTGTCTGAGCACATGAAACTAAACTTTAGATTTTTTTTTTTGCTCATGTCCCCTTAGGGGCTCCGTAGATAACAGACTAGTTAGCAGTTACAATAATAGGACGACTGACCTATGGCATGGCAGCTCAGCTGCATGTCACTTTATATTCTATCTATAGCTTTATGTAGCGTCCGACTTACCATGCTCAATAAAGTAAAAGTCACTTCTTGTCCGCAAACTCAGCAATAAAGTATTTGTAGTTCAGTGTTTGTGAAATTGGCCACGCTCTAGTGTAACTGACATGGCTCCTTCGCTCGCAGTTTTGCATCACCCGCTAACGTAACCATGGTAACGGTGTAACATCTTAAATAATTTTTTTTTTTTTTGGACAAACCGAGTCAAGAACTGTGACGGGGCGCATGGCTGCCGTCACGGTAGCAATGCGCTACCTGTTTTTAATCTCAAAGACTGAGTGACGAAGTTGTTTGTATATGTTTGTTTGACGAGTCTATATGTTTGGTTTGTATATTGGTTTGATATCATCTGTTATTCAGCATATTTTCCATATTTATCCCCTAGTTCTGTGCACAATTTTTAACATCTAATACTGCGGTGATTTGTTATCTAGGCTTAGTTATATTCATCTATACATCATTTATTGTTTACAACCGTACAATTTGTCACAAACACCACCTGTTATAAGAACCACCACAACACTTAAGTCCTTGTTAACTGATGTTCGTTTATTGAGTGTAAAAGTATAGAGCGTAAAATGGTTTGGGCTTACCATGTGCTTTGTTATTAGGGAAGGTTTGCTGCTGTCCTTGAGTTTGAATGGGTCTGTGACTTCTGGGGTAACAGGAAGTTGACCAACATGTTATGTATTATATTTGACAGCCACAAAGATGTCTTGTGGCTCAAGGACAGATTTGTATCTTGTGGCATGTCAAAATCCTTTAAGGATGTGGTACAGCAATTTGGAATCCCTAGGTCGTGAATTTTTTTTAGATAATTGCAACTTCAGCATCTGTTAGTGGGGATTTTTGAATCTAGTTATTCAGCCCTGAAGGCACCAGAATGTTTAAATAAGATGTTGATGAACTTTGGGAAAGGCTGTGAGGCTTCTGGGTATTATTCTATGCTTATGCAGAACCTGGGGGATGGAGCCTGGATAAACAAATACAGTGCAGGGAGAGGCAAAAAAAAAAGTGGGCTTATTTGAAGCATCCACCTTAATAATTAAAAAAATGTCATAACATCATATAGAACAAAAAACAGAGAAATTAATAAGTAATAAACTAATAAAATAAAAATACATATATAAAGAAACAGCAAAAAAAGTTGGAGTAGGTGGGGGGATGGTGATCACGGAAGGCTTGTATCATGTGGACAGCCAACAGAATTAGAATTAGAATTCCTCATGGGGGCGACAGAAACTACGCACTATAGCTTTAAATTGGTCAACTCATTTTTGATTTGACTTTAATCTTGTGCCTCTATAGAGATAATTTATCACACTTAAACCAGCCACCTGCCAGGTATCCCAAATAAATGAACGCTTCCCTATAAGGATTCGTGGATTGCTCCAAATAATTCTATTTGTACTGACATTTCCCCATTATTCTTTGCACCTTAGACCACACCCAACAAGATTGTTTCAATATTGGGGTTGTTGTATACATTTCTACATTTGGGCATGCCAATCCTCCCATTTCCCTAGGGGCACACATTTTTTTGAAATTATTCCTCGGCCTTTTCACATTCCATAAATTTCGTGATTTTTAATAAAATAAAAAAAAGGAGAAAAAGGGAAGTAGTTTGGAGAGAAATAAAAAGAGGCCCAGTGGCGCCAGCAGCCGTATTCCTGTGCACACTGTGCGTACATTTGTTTTCTGTGAGCAGGGACGGACTGGGGCCCAAATAGGCCTATCATCTGGCCATTCGCTCCTAACCGTGCGCGACAGACACTAGCCAGGAAGTCCTGATAGATACTATGCCACAATACTGTAGCCTATCAGACGAGGTATTCACAGCAAGTAACATCTCAAAACCAATGATGATAATTGGGGTTGTGTTTATTAGCCATTTGCGGTTGGTACCATCTTTACAACTAAACACTCTCTGTAGAGACAGGTGTTTAGGCTTTTGCTGAGGGTGGTAAGCAAAAAATAGTTCCAGGCTGTGACTATCTGACTTGGGCCGTGTGAAATATTGTGATGTAGAGCATCCTGGCACTTCCCTGCACTCTCCCTGTCATCTTTTGTGCTGCAACTATCTTCAA
Source organism: Perca fluviatilis (assembly GCF_010015445.1). Taxonomy (NCBI): domain Eukaryota; kingdom Metazoa; phylum Chordata; class Actinopteri; order Perciformes; family Percidae; genus Perca; species Perca fluviatilis. The sequence continues at coordinate 5,086,423 of NC_053116.1, forward strand.
CCTGAATAAACAAATGATTTTAAAGACAGGTTTGTGTTAAAGAATTAGCATTGAATAACCTATTTAATATTGTGTCAATGTCATATTACACTTTTGATTCATATTACGGCTGTGAAATGATGAAAATGACTAGGTCCTATCAATGTTGTCTGTGAAGCTTTCACAAACAACCACCAAGTGTTCCACAATAGTAAACGCAAATATGAAAGACAAGGAAAAACTGCACTCTGATGGAAGACAGACAGAAAGTGCAAGCTAGGATTTTTTGGTTAAACTTTTGGTTAACTTTGGTGAATTATTTAGGCCCCTTCCCTGTTTTAGCATGTTTAGAGTGGTACCAACCTACAACCTCTCATATACAACCGAGTGAAATCGCGATTTATTTCTAATGCGTTTAATGTTTCAAATTAAACTAACAGAAATTATTAAACACTTTAAGTTTGACAGCACTAAATGGCACGATCATTTTCATAATCATGATGCACACCTGCTCCTGGCACTTACCAAGTACCTCTTGCTGATGTGAAATGAACTCTGCTGTCTGTCCCTCATCATGACCAGGCTGTGGATTGGTGATTGCCAGACTAGTAAGCCCACTCTTCTTCCTCAGTTTCTTTTACACGTAGCATATACAGTAAGTGATTGTATTTGCGCCCCCTGCTGTTGGCTGTTAATATCGCTTTATTAGACTTTTTTTGTGCCCATCGGCCGTCGGTTGGATGGCCGTTCTGGACTTTTCCAGAACGCACAGATTGTCAGTCCGTCCCTGTCTGTGAGCTATGCAACACATCTAATGTTAACAATACTGTAAATGTGCACAGGAGCAGCAGCCGACAGCAGCTCTGTTCACAGTAATACTTTTCTCATTAATTATACGTTATTTCACCAACAACCCATCCACTATTAATCACAATGTTCATGTTATGACTCGATCCGTAGATAAACTGGTTGCTGGACGCTGAGAATCGCTAAACCCACGGACGGAGCTACCATGTTGTTTGAATCATGTGTGTTAACATGGACAAGAATATTGCAGTTATGAGGCTTATCCCATTTTTGATCATATTCAGGATATGATGTTTACATGGCACACAGAAATCATGTTATTCATATCTCTGCTCTGAGCGCATCCACCTCTCTCTCTCTCTCTCTCTCTCTCTCTCTTATCTCTCTCTCTTACAAAATGCTTAGGTAAAATATTTTCCTGATCTGGTCATTATGATATCAGAGTTGCCAACTTTTCAAAAAACCTTGGAGTGAGAATTGGTGGGGCCAACCAACATTTTGCCACGTACAAAGCAATTTTTCTTTGGCTCATTCAGCATCATTACCACATACAGACCTGCCAAACTTTTTTGAGTAGCAACTTACTGATTTATTGTCGAAGTTCTGGTTCATGAACACGGCGGCACGCACGCGGAATAAATGTGCCATGAAATGTCAAATCTGTATACATTTTAAACCCTAGAAAATAATTATGTTCAAGTAGGCTACTTGAATTAAATAAAACATTTTATTTAAATTATCGGTCATATTTAATACAATTAATTGGATCATAATATAATCCAATAAAATAAAATATATTACACTGCATAATGAGCACTTTTACTTTTGGTACTTTAAGTATATTTTGATAATACTTTTGTACTATTACATAGGGAAGATGTTGAATGCAGGACTTGTAACTGACTAGTAATTTGTAACTCTACAACACAGTTTTTTCTACTTTTACTGCAATACATGATCTGAGTAAGTCTTCCACCTCTGGAAATTACCAACAACAGTCATGCATGAATACCTGCAGCAGTGTTTAACACTGAAAACACACAGCTCAGTTCAGCGTTTACTTGCAGCTCTGCTACAGTAGCAGATAACCTTTGACGTTACCTGCCAGTCACATCGTCTCTAAACAGTCCGCTCACAGTGAAGTCCTGCACGGATCAACAGATGTTAAAGTCCGCCGGCTCCTCGCTCTGTTTGTTACGCACACCGAGCAGATTGATGCGCTCATACAGAGCCAATCTCTGCAGATGTTACTGCTCGGTGTCTGGCTAGCTAATAAGCCGTTAGCCTGTTAGCTTGAGCTTTGAAGGCGCCGAGCAACAAGCCAAAGTACGACAGACACCGACACATTCCGCACATCCTCCGCTCAGTTTAACCGCTAACCCCCCGGTACCGGTCAGAGAGGCGTGTTTACTTTGTGTCTCGGTCCGGTGTGTCCAGCGACGGGCTCCGGTCAGTTTTTAATTAGCCTACATTAGTGACAGTTAATTTTGTTACGGTATGACTTAATCCTAGGAAAGGCAAAACATATATAAGACCTTTGTAATGAAATCCAAGACTTTATAAATGCAAGGCTTTATTAATAATAATATAATAAATAAATAATATTTCTCCAAAGTTGACAGGTAGGCTACGTAAATTAATTCATTTCACCTATCTACATCAAATCAGTTTACCTTTGCAAGCACCGTCCTCCCTTGGGGAAACCAACCAAACTAAACGGGAATGAGAGAGGAATGAATAACACTTGCATTTGATGCTTTTGTTTTACTATCAGTTGCCGATATCCCATGGATGTATTAGCGATATCCCCGCTTGACATTAGAGGAAGGGACCCGACGGTGTGATTGGTCGAGCATTTCCAGCATGCTCGTGGCTGCTACCTGTAGCCATAAGTTTTAGCTGCCTACTATCATCAAGAGTTAGACCGAGACACACACACACACACACACCAGTGGTTCTCAGTGTAGGGACCAGGGTCCCAAAGTTAAATTAAAATTGGTCTACCAAAAGGGATCTACTAGGACCACTGAAATTTTAAAGAATGAGAACCACTGATTTACATAAATTCTAATCCTTCAAAACTAAATAAATAGAAATAGAATAGATAACCATTTTTGGGCACCAGGGGGACTGGTGGCCAAAGACTAAACCTCATTAGATTAGGCAGTGAGGGAAATTCATTCTTCAATCAAGGCCTTTCCCCACCACAAGTTCCAGCAGAAAATAGACTGAAAAATACCAACAGCAAGCCAAAAGACACAGCATTGCTCATTTTGTGCATGTGTTATATCCACCCGCGGCACTACCATTGGGCTTTAGGTTCGGGCCCGCCCATTTGGACCCAGGCCTATAGTGTGTAGTGAGTGATTTTCATTCTAGCAGTTCATCCAATAAGCAGCCCGAGGAAAGCTTTGAGTGAAAGCTTCTCAGCCAATCAGCGGCTTCTACCCCACGTGTAGACTATTAAGCCTGCCCACAGGCTGCATCGTCACCAGCAAGTGATCCAATGAAATGAATGACGTTTGCATGCAAGCTTTTCAAGCAAGCTCAATGAGACAGACATTTTATGAGTACAACCCCCCCGCACGCACCAATCACCGACAGCCCACCGCCAATATACGCTCCACCGTTGCACCCACCAATGAGAAAACTATTAGATACCTAACACCATACTACATAATATAATTTCACCAATCAAGATTTTTTAGTTACTCCATAACCATATACAAGTAGACCATCAATGTTATACAATTACTGCTATCACTCCGAACATTGAATTGAAAACAAACCTGTTATACAGGAGGCATAGCCCATGGAAAATTCTTCCACCTGAAAATACATTGTTTGGCTCATCACTACCTTCTAGATTACAATAAATTATTATTACTGTGTAGAGGAGTGGATGAATGGCTGTGCGCGTAGTGAAACTACTATACAAATGTTTTCTTATATCCTGTCCAATATTTTGTGCCCATAGTTGTTAATCTAACCAACAGGAGGCAGCAAGAGCTAATAAATATGCCTAAGTACTTCTGTGTTAAAGATGAGAGTTAGACCAGGTTGACAGGTAGCCTTCTTCTGATTACTGAAGGGAAATTAAGTAGTTTAAGTAATGATTTACTCATAAAGCAACTTTAAATAGGTCTAAAGCAACTACTAAAAGCACAAATTGAAGCCTGACAGAGACACAATTATAGGCTAATAAATAACATGGGTCAGATATTTTCAGATACACTTTCAAATATTTGACATGGGTGACATTGCATTATGTCAGTTGCCATCACATCACATAAATAAGCCTGTTACTTTTATCTTCCGTTAATCAGCACCTGGCCTTTCTAAAACCTTTTAGTTTTCTAGCCATTCCACCACTTTTCTAACTGCCCCCAACTAATGGGAAGGATGGCAGGTGTGATAGGCTAGCCTATTGACACCAGTGTCGGGCAAGTTAATTCCAAAATTTAATACATTATTGATTACTAGTTACTGTCTTTGAGAGTAATTAGTTACATTACAATATTACTCTCTCTGAATTGTAATGCTTACACTACTTTTGCGTTACTTTTTAGTTACTTTCACCAAAATAGAAGCAGAAGTATTCGGGTCAACAAAGTCTCATCTTTATCCACTTTAATACATCATAATTTCTTCATATTATTTTGTATTATTAATCTGACGCTGCAAAGTAACTAAAGCTATAAAATAAATAGTTGAGTAAAACGTTCAATAGCCTACTTGACTCTGAATTGTGGTGGTCTAGAAGTAGCCTAATATGTAGAATTAAATGAAAAAATACCCAATTAAAATTGAATCAAAGTAGCCGACGGTAGTATACCGACGGCTATAGTTACTTTCCACCGCTGATGAAATGTAATATTACGTGTAGCGAGACTAAACATTAATTCTTGACATGTTATCTGTCAGTTGCTCGGTCACATTGCTGTCGCCACTGACAGGACACAGATGTTGTCAGTTACCATCTCTGGTTCTGGTTCTGACCACGGGGAACAGTGACGGGACAGCTCGCTTCAACGCAGCGTTAACAACTCCGTAAAATAACGTCCGTGTCGCAAATGTATCTCTGCAGTCAGTTCAACCACTGAATTGTAACGCGTTACTGCCATAACTGATGGACAATATAAACGCTTTTTTCTTATCATCCATTTATTTTTAATATCATTATGTGAAAAGCGATGGAAAAGCGAGAGGAAAAAGAGATAGCAAAGATGATGTAAAGTAAACAATAAAACAACAAGCTTGAGCTTCTCAAGACACAGTGGCTTTATCTGTTGTCAATACTGCCGGTAAAATGAATGGCTGTTACCCCCCGATAAACATCGGCTTAACCCACACAGTGTTTCCATTTCAGCTCAATGGGAGAGTCTTTACTGTGTTTTGCTGTCATTTATGGCCACTCTGCTTTCTCTCATCTCCGTTGATCTATTCCACAGACAGTTCAGAAAGCTCTATTGTCAATAAAGTAAAAAGAAAAAAAAAAGGTTTGCTGACAATGCCAAGGGCAGACGCTCCACAGCACAGCGGTCTTAGCAGCTGAGCAGACAGAGTGCTCCGTCTAAGATAACCAATATAAGCTGCTCTGTTTAGGCTACAAAACGTGCATGCAGGCTGAGATTCAACCGTTCGGTTTTGTCAGGATTAAGCTATAAGCAGAAGGAAACTCCGCTAGCTTCTAGGCTAATGTGCAATGGTAAACACTGCAGCGTTAACGTTAATGTGTCCACGTCCACCTCAGCTCAATGGACTGTCCATCCTCATGGTGCAAAGCTGAAGTGACGGGCAACTTGCGTTTTTTTTTCTCTCCATAAATTCTTGAATGTAGGATAGAAGACAGTCGATGAAGGTAACTACACAATGATTATTGCTTTAATTATATGTCATATCACACAATATCTGTTCTCCTGTAAGTTACACGAGCTAAAGGTAAAAAAAAGAATATGCGGTGATGGCGGGGATGACGTCATGACCGCAGTAGTGGCACGTCACCGCCGGTGTTGTGGTGATGCCGTTATCGTCACAGCCCTAGTGGGGAGTATTTGTTTATGGGACTGTGTTCGTTACTTGTTGCCCCTTGGTGATAGCCTCGTGAGACCGTCCTGATCTCGCAAGCTCCAGTTTTCCACTCGCAGATCAGTCTGGCATCTTGAGATAGAGAAAATTTGGAGCCGTTAGCCAAACGACTGGGCCAATCAGCGTTGGTTTTGAGGTGGGTTAGGTGGTGATAGACAGATGGTTTATCCAATCAGCTAACCAGTATTTTCGGACAGCAGTAGCCCCAATTCTGTTAGCCATTCGCTAATGCTTTTTTTCTCTTGGATCCTTCTTTTGGAATATGGACCAAGAACCTGAAATGGTGCCTTTTATTCCTAAATTCTCGTTACACAAACGGCCAATATTCCGACATATTACCGACATGTTGCTTGCATGCTGAGCTAACGAGCTATGCTTTGCTTGCAGCAGCAGGGGCTTGTGGTTGTATTTTCATACGCTTCGTTGATCTGATTGGTTGATTTGGCCCGTCTATCACCAACATAGGTGATAGACAGATGGTTTATCCAATCTGCTAACCAGTATTTTCACCCCTTCCCAAAAGTTCTCCAACGGAAAGTTCCCAGATGGATATGCCGAGCAAATGTGAAGCGATCCATCTGGCGGAGTCAGGTTACCTTGGTGACTGATGTCGATGTCTGTCTTGCACACGGTGCAGAACGGGTGATGATGTTCTATTATACTGTCTATGTGAGGTAGTCTGGACATGTGGAGGAACGGCCATCTCTCCCGTTAAGAAATCGTTACGATATATACTGTCTATGTTCCAAACCTTTTTTGACGCGGTTCAGCCATGGCAGGCAAGCCTACGGTTATCCGGACAGCTTGGCTTGCTGAGGCACTGAATTGAATTAAATGCGCGAAGCATTTGGCTAGGAGGGGCCATAGACAGTATATAAGAAGGGAGAGGAAGGTGGGCGGAGGGTTAAAATGCAGCGCTCTGATTGGCTGAAAGCTTTTCACTCCACTCCTCAGCGGCAGAACTGATGTCATAGATGTAGATTGAATAGAAACTGAAACCGGAGAAATGCGAGATGCAACAAAATGCGTACCTAGAGAGCAGCGAATCGTACAAGCGTACTTAAGGGTCAAAATGCGTGCCGAGTACGCAAAATGCGTACATGTTGGCAGGTCTGCAGACACAGACTGTAGCTATTAGCTAGCTAATATGAAACGCAAAGCAAAGCAGCATGTTTTCATTTAAATTCGGCAAGAAACGCTCTGAGGAGCAGGAGGAGGAAACTCCTGTCATTTTAAGTAACGCGGTTACACGTGACGAGTTACCATCCTGCTCGGCCGCCCTCTCCCCATCAAGTCCTCCCGTAGCCACCCCTCACACCAGCAAGGTAAATAGGCTAACAGTTAGGCTAACATTAACGTTAGTGTCTGGCTGTCTGTATGCAGGGGAACCCGGGTTTTTTGGGCTTATTTTAACTGGCCCATCCAGTTTTCTGGAGGCCTACCTACAATCAAAATCCTGGCGCCGCTAGTGGTTATATCACAGCCTTTCTCAAACTTTTTTTGTGCCAAGGCCCAGTAATGTTTGGCCCTCATCCTCTGTGTCCCACTTACTGTATGTAATTTTTTGGGAAAAGAAAGACTATTACATTTAGGTGCTAAATGTCTGCAAGCATTTAGAGATGCAAAGAAGTTAGAGAAGCACAATAGTGGCCCAAAGTTTCCAAGTATCTGCCACCCTGGTGAGCTGGCACAAACATCTGGACCAGTCACAGCTGCATGGCAACCCAATGGCATAGGTTTTGTTTCCAGATTTTGTGAGGAGACATATAATCTTGAGCATTAAACACTGAATTTTTATGCCCCTATTTCTACCCTTTTCTACATCAATTTATGCTGGAAACAATTGAAAATATGTAAGGGTTAATGCCCAACGAGGTGTCCATTGTCAGGTATTAATGGCAAGGCGTGAACCGTTGCCTCTGCTGAAGTCCATTAATAATTGACAATGGACACCTCGAAGGGCATTAACCCGCTTATACCATGGTCACTTGCCAAATAACATATTTTTAAAACATTAGTTCATATTTTAATTAGTTTTACAATCAAAATCTAAAGTTTATCCAAACAATAACTCCGTTTCCCTGGTTACGCCTGACGGTTTGACTAATACCTAGAACAATCATTCCCATCCATCAGGTTCTTATGCAATGCAAACGTTGTAGACTCCCCCAGGAATTGGGAAGAACCTTAGATACGACTTGCCTCCCTTAGCAACTGGAGATATTTATATAGTCCGCTCAGCTGATAGAACCCTTCAGTTTAGCTACGAGTCAGAAAGCTAACGTTATCAGTCCCGGATTATCCATAAGGGCACTTGGGCCAGTGCCCAGGGGCACCAACCATTCACAACCACTAGGGGGACACCACATGACACAAGCTTTAAAAATATTTTTCGTAAATTGTTATATTATTAACCTGAAATTGTTGAAAGACCATACATAACTCGTTTATGAACACTAATTTAACAATAATAATAATAAATCATAAATAAATAAAGATTACATGACCACTATCACTCCCCCTCCCTCCCCAATCTGTCAGAGTTGAGTTGGTCCACAACAAGTACACGCAAATGTGTAATTTTTTTTAACGGCTACAGAAAATGAATCTAAATCCAAAATGGACAGACGTCAATTGAGTGGTTTTGCAAAAAGAAAGTTAAAGAAAGACAAGGATGCTAGACGTTTAGCTACAATTCAAAATGTTCCAGGGATCGAAAGTTTTTTGTGAAAACATCAGGGGGAATTGCGATCACTAGCAGCGCTGATGAAGCTGGAGCTAACCGTGGAGACGGTAACACTAGCATCTCAGATGGTACCGCTAGCGCCGCTAGCGGGGGAGATGCTGCAGCCCTTACTGCTAATGTTAGCCTAGGCGTCGGTGATGACCGCCAGGCGAATGAGGATATTTTTCTTGGGGGAGATAGGAGCGAGGAAGACTCGGGGGAGGAAGAGGACATTAATGAAGGTAAATATTGTGCAAAATGTGAGAGCTTGTAGAATACGATGCGAGAACTTGCAGAACAAAACATCTGAACTTGTATGATAAAATTTGCACTTGCAAAAAATATTCACACACACATGATCTGAATTTGAAGTCAAGGTTAGGCTGAAACACTGGCGGTGAGCTCCGGGTCCTGCATCCACAGACGGACCGTCATCAGTGGGGATCGACCAGCGTAGCAAAGCACATTGCTGTTGCCTGAAAGCTTTGCTGCCGACCTCAACCTGCAGTCGGAGCAAGTGTGCAGCTGTCATTGTGGTGTCAATGTAAATATCAATCTACATGTAACCCACTTCAGGCATAAAAAAAAAAAAATAGTTTGGTTCCGGTTTGATGTCAGTTGAGGTCATGGGTCAATAGGGAATTTATTTTATTTTTTTATTTTTTTTCCAGTGGCAGCAAGGGATAGGTAGGATTTTTTTTTGCCTTTACAGTAGGATGGATACTCAATATTTTCATAACATAGCCTACCTGTTAATACATGTACAGTTGTCGCTTAATAAAGTGAAAACATGTAATTCACGTGCATATTAAGTACACATGTATTTGTTTTGGTCTTATAATACAGCCACAGGTTTACCGCTCCAGCGTAGAGGATGGTTCGTTTAGACAGCTGTTACGTTTACAAGAGTTTGTCCAAAAATCAAGATTTGCTGCAAACTAAGAAACAGTTAGACTACAAACTGACATCTTTCATTTTAGCTTGTTTGTAAAGTCGCTATTTGCACAGTAGAGCTTTGTTTGCACAGCGCGGTGGACAAGAGTGGACAGCGCATGCAGAGCAGACTGAGATATCGGTTTCTACATGTTTAAATTTGCCTGTAGAACAGGTACTCTTTAATCATGGAGGGTTTATTGTAGGCTTCTTACAGTTAACGAGTGTAGCGTTAGTTCATCTGTGCCAGCAGAAGTAAATAATATATAAGCTGTAGATATCGTTTCCAGCCAGTTACATGTGCTGCGTGAAGTAACGCACACACCTCGGCTCTGCTGTGTGTGTGTGTATGTGTGTGTGTGTGTGTGTGTGTGTGTGTGTGTGTGTGTGTGCGTGCATCGCTGTTCAGAATCCCGTCTATCTTCCATAATGCAACGCTTGTATCCAAATGAATAGTGTTGTGAAGTTGTCATTAGCTTCACTGCTGTTAGCCACCTCCAATGAGCCCCAGGGACTTGCTGTAACGTTAGAGCACTCTAAAGGGGGTTTACCTTTCTTTTGATCATGTTTGCTTGCTACGTTGCCATCCTCTTGAACGACATTAAACACAACATATAGTTCATGAGTTGTTTCATCTGCCCTGTTTAACGTGTTGATGCTCCCCGGAGGCGCAGTAGCGCTGTAGCTGGCCGCCGTAGCCGGTGAGGGCTGGTTGAAGGCGCCGTCCTCACGCTGCTGCTGTCGTAAAACTGGACACGGCAACGTTAAGTGCCACTGCGGCGACATCGGATCCTCTTCCAGCATTGCTGGAGGAAAAACGGGCATCTTGCATCGCAAGAGTGCTGTACAAAAATGTAATTATAGTTCGCCTTAAACTTTTTAAGTGTGTATTTATTTAATTAGTATCATTTCTTCCCCAAGCTCATAAAATAAATTTGGGTCGCACATTAATTGACAGGGTCGGTCGGAAACCGGAACCAAACAATTAATTTTGTTAGGCCTCAGAGTATGTACACCCTAGGTTCGTAGGAGCTGAGAAGTAAAGTAATAACCAAGCAACACAGGTGTAACGTTTTGAAATGTGTAAATTTTTTAGTTCAACAAAATATTTCAAGCACTTTACAACAATTGTGTGCACACTACCTATGGGCCCAAATTAAGTTTAGAATAAAATAAAATGTCCTTTTTGAAAATGTTCCTTGGAAGTCGTCCTCAAGAATCCCAGAGTTCAATCCAGAATTCGAGTCAGTCAAAGGGGGATAGTCAAAGTCAAGGGTAAATAGTCGAAAAGGAAAATCTCGTTGGTGCCGGTTTGTTCAACTGACACAATCCTACCACAGGCTTCCGGAATGCTGTGGTGGAGGTTGACTAGCTAAGTTTCCATCCACTTGTCAATCGAATTATCTGAAGTTCGGTGAAAAAACTCATGCGAATAAAGCTGGTGGAAGTGTGTTTCCATCCAACGGCTTTAAAGCAAATAAAAACCTGTGCGTAATGACGTCACATGCCGTTTTGCGATTAAATTGGTATATCGAATTGATTTGAGACATTTTAAGGTGTTTCCATTCATTTTTGCACTGAATCGCTTTCAAGATTCAAGCGAACTTTTGCGAACAAAGTTTTGCTAGACAGAAGTAGTTGTTGTTAATATTAGAAGCCAAGCTATAAGCTCCGATGGGCCTTTGGCCGAGGATCTGATCCAGCTCATCTAAAAAGGTGGAACTTGCCTTATATTTTCCCTCCAGCACCGCTGCGAGACAACTCTCTTTTTTGAGCCGTGTATCGCTGTTTGAGCGCCTTCCATTTACTCTGCAGGACGTCCCACGGCTTGTCGTAAGGGACATTCTAAACGCTTAACGTGAAAAAGCTTAACGTGGTTTAATGTATCTAAACAACGATCAATCATCACCAGATGTATCATGGTCATATCTTGTCATGAACACTTGGCCTGTCAAAAAAACTAAATCAAAATCCAACGATTAAGTTATCTCAATGTGTCAGATAATGTCCATAATATTTGGACATTGGGTTAGATTTGACCGTTTTAAGTGGTTATGATTGAACATTAAACCACGTTAAGCTTTTTCACATTAGGACTTAAAGTGATGGTTCGGAGTAATTTCACCCTAGGGTCCTTTGCACCATGACCTCGAGCCAAACACCCCCCCAGAAGCTTTTTTCACCTGGGTCTAACATTGGGAGAGTTAGCGTAGAGTAGCGTTAGCCGCTGAATACCTTAGCGCAGAGGCTAATGGATCCGAAGTGTCTCTTAACATTACCCCACTAATAATGCCCGAAATGATACCAAAGGTCTACACTAGTATATATAGGTTATGCACTCATAAAACGATGGATTGTAAAGTTTGTAAGTACACCAGAAGTTTATGTAAATAACCCTTGCCTGCTGGCTTCTGCTCTCTGCTGCTGTTGTTGCTGCTGTAAGACGAGTGCTTAGGGACATCTACAAATTACAACACCGAAAGAGATGCAACAAAAATATTTTTAATTTAACTTATTTTTTAAAAGTAAGTGCTGTAGTATAACTAGCAGGAGACAAGTAATAATTGAGGTAAGTTTGGAGACATTACCTTATTTAATCATTAAATTAATAAATATTTTTGTTGCATCTCTTTTCGGTGTTGTAATTTGTAGATGCCCCTAAGCACTCTTACGGCCCCCGGTAGTAACAGCAGCAGCAGAGAGCAGAAGCCAGCAGGCAAGTGTTATTTACATACACTTCTGGTGTACTTACAAACTTTACAATCCATCGTTTTATGAGTGCATAACCTTTTAATGTATTAGTGACTTTTGGTATTGTTTAATTTAAAGAGACACCAATCCATGCGCTATATTCAGCGACTAACTTAACTAACGCTTCCCAATGTTAACCCAGGTGTATAAAAGCTTCTGGGGGTGTTTAGCTCGAGGTATGTCAAGATGGATAGTGAAATACTCGAACCATCACTTTAAAGCCAATGAGAACCGTGGAGAGTCAACCCCCAGCTGCTCCGCTGCCCTGAAGCAGAATTATGTCAGATAACGTCCATAAAAATTGGACATTGGGTTAGATGATTTGACAGTTTTCCGTGGTTATGATGGGTAATATGAGAGAGAAATTTGGTGACGATTGATCATTGTTAAGGTACATTCAACCACGTTAAAATGTTTCCATAGGCTCTACGTAAATGCTTAATGTCAGATAATGTCCATAATAATTGGACTTTGGGTTCGAGTTTTTGATAGTTATCAGTGGTTATGAGGAGCAATATGAGAGAGAAATTTGGTAATCATTGATCATTGTTTAGGTACATTAAACCACGTTAAGCTTTTTCCTCGCCATATTAATAATACGGCCACTGATGAAGAAAATATTAACGTGAGATAACTTCTATAATCGTTTCGATTTAGTTTTTTTGACAGGCTTAAGTGTTCATGACAAGATATGACCATGATAAATCTGGTGATGATTGATCGTTGTTTAGATACATTAAACCACGTTAAGCTTTTTCACGTTAAGTGTTTTAGAATGTCCCTGTTGTAACCTTTGGTCATTTCCTTCGCGAGCTTTTTGCTATCTAAAATAGCTGTTATATTTTTCTGGTAAATTAAATTAAAAAAGTATCTCGTCTTCTCGTTTGTCCACTTACATCTGTTTTTATTGACAGCTGTCATGTGTGCAAACAGAGCAGAAATACTGGGCGGAAATTAACTGAAACTTCTTCTTCTTCGTTTTATTGCGGGTTGCAACCATAAAATGACCTAAAACTTAATCGCAATTCATTATTTATTCGGCAAATAACGTTTCCATCAGTGTTTATCGCATAAGCCGTATATCGAGAGAAAATCCGATGAGACCGAACGTATTTTCTTTGAGTCGATATTCATGAAATTCAATCGGATTTTACTGTTTCCATAAGGCATTTTTCATTCGATATCACTTAATTCGGATAAAAACGGGTCGATGGAAACATAGGTAGTGTTCCTTGGAAGGCTCGCCATCTATAGATCAATAGTTCACCTGGTATGATTCAAGGACTGGAGCTTCTGGGACTTCTGCTCGCCTCATGAAAAGACCTGACCTATATATAGAACAGGTTCAGTCCAAGATCTATGATATCAACTAGTTCTTGAAGTGTTGTACAACATTATATCACTGTTCAGAAAATATCATATCATAGTTCACATGAAGAACAATAGCTATTTTAACTATTAGTCAGAATATACCATTTTAACCTTATGTCATTACAATTGAAATGTAATTATAAGAACACATTGTACTAATGAACTTTTCTTTTCTGCTTTTAATCCCTTTTACATAGGATTTTTTTTGATTTTGAATCAAAATAAATGAAATAGTTTTTAATTGAAAACCATGTATATGAACTTCAGCATTTGCCGATTTAACCACTTTAAAAAGCTTAAAATTATATTTTATATTCTCTTGTATGTAACTTAAAACGTACAATATGTAACATTCGGGGGGACCAAAACAATGGACGAGTAAACCTTCCTTAGTCGCGGTTAGAATGCATCAGTTCATGGACGACTTTACCCATCAAGTTTATTCACATTGCGTTTAGTAACGTCTATTCATGTTATTCTAATAAATTAGCTGCAGTTTCCCCAACGTAATTACGTTTTTCTCGATTAGATTTTTATTTGTAGCTGACCAGTTAGCTAGCTAGTGAGCCAGCAAGCTAACCATAGCCAGCAGCTAAAACACAAAATATTTCACATATCAGTGTAACCTTTTGGATGGTTTCAACACCGGGGCAGATGGGGTGTGTTGTAACGCTAGCTACTAAACGAGGCTGAGAGACGGGTGGGGATTGTCGGGAAAATCTTTGCGATGGCGAGGACGTTCGATGCCTGTTGTGCAGCAGCAGAACATCTCCCAGCTACCCGGAATTATCTCGTGTAACCCAATCTTTTTCGTGGTTAATTTAGCTAACCATAAAGACCGCTAAACGCGAAGGGGGGAGAAATTCGGCAGGGACGAGATTTTTGGCACATACACCGGTAGCGCTACGGCGATGTAGCTAACGCTATGGATGGCCGCTGTTGTGACTCGGTGCTGGGTCTGATATAGACAAAAAAAATCCAATTTAAGATTTAAATCGATTTTTTTCTCCCTCTACTTAAAATCAATCTGCAGATGACAAAGAAATTGTTCAAAACAACTTTTATTTTGTTTTGACTCATACACACACACGGGGCATGTATACCATTATGTTTATTCATGCCAATTTTTGGGGAAATATAAATTGGTTTAAAGCTGTTTTCACACATAAGCCTACAGGTAATTCACTTCTCGTTCCTCGCTAAAAGTTCAAATCATTTTAACGTTATTGCGCAACCTTGCCCCTATTTCCATCTGTTGCTGAGTAATGTACGTTAACATCCAATGGTCTCTTGAATGTAGCATACCTGTAGCAAGCTCCTTCGTAGCGATAAAAACAAACGTCGAAGCGGAGCGCCGTGCTACAGAGCGGTGATTGCAAGTTGTTTAAGCCGCTACAGACCTCCGTCACAGCTCGGTTGTATCAGCAGCATTTAGTAGACGTGTTGAGCCGCAAAAGAATTCCTCAACACCGCCTCTGGTGCCCCGCATGGTGCTCCTTCAGGTCAGCTGTAGCTGGTTGTTCAGTTATCCCAGAATAGGGGACTGTCAGCCGGGGACAGTGCACTGCGAGCTGCCGATCATTTCGGCGGAGATTACGGATAAGTAAGTAATGAAACGGTTTAAGAAAATAATTAATGTTAGTCCCTGTCGCTGGCATGTTGTTTGTGTCTCACAACAGATGATTTTATTCCTTTCTTGGGAACAAACTTCCCACTCTCACCGGTAGCCATGTTGTCACTTGCTGTTGCTGTTACGTGTGTGCTATGATGTTGTCGCTTGCCATACTGCTATGTGAAACTAATGCTACGGAAGCTCCAGGGAGCCAAAAATGCACCATTACACAAAAACTCGATTTACTTATTTTTTTAATTGCCCGCAACAAAAAATTCGAATTAATTCATTTAATCGATTTTTCGCCCAGGCCTAGTCTGATATGGTCTGTTTCCTGACACTTAATTAAACTGCCGTTAGCGTCGTAAGCACCAGGCACTGGAGATAAGTTCTGGCCGGGGGTTGCTGTAATGAAAGTAGCTGGCTGATAGCTGACTGGGGGCTAACGGTAACTAGCTAGCTAGCTAGATGTCCCGGGGCTGTCTCTCTGCGCCGGGGGAGTGAGGCAGACAGACCGGGGTGTGCTAGCTGGCTAAATTAGCATTAGATTAATCGTCTATCTATACAGCTAACGTTAACGTTACAAGTGACGTTATTCGTGGGTTAGCCCAGTTCTGTTAACTGTGGTCGAAACAGTCATACTAAAAATAACTTTATAAGCATGTTGAACGATGTTGTAACCTCATAATGTTACCCACAAAGCATTAGCAGCAACGTTAGCTACTTGCCAACCAGCACATTGTAGTAACGTTATGCTGGTATCGATGTTGAACTTTCAAAATAAATAAGGTCTCTGTTGTATTATTGTAATAAAAAGTGGGATTAATCACAAAATGATGCTGTATGGCAAAAAAAGCAGTATTACGGTTACAAGTATTTTTTTTCTGTGACATTGTATGATTTACAATTACTCCTGAACGTATCATCTTGGTGCCAGTGTTCTGACGGAAGTTAGAGTAACTAGACAGTGAAAGGTTATATGACGCCACTGACGGGCGACTAAAGGAAACGTCCCGTGTCTGATTTCTCTGGGTTTGACATTTGGTAGAAACATTTGGGATAGTAAGAACATAACTCATAAAAATATATAACATAGGTATGGTCGTTTTTAGACATTTTAAAGCAGAAATGTTACATATTGTACCTTTAAACTTTAGTCACATATATACCACAAAATAAAATGTTACAAGAGCATATTTTTGTAATACATGCCAAATTAGTTGACAACTCTCCCTAAACCATGAAATAAATGTCTTTTATCATGTTACATTCCTTCAAACAACAGAAAATGTTTGAATAATCACTAACTGGAGCTAGCATGTCCACCTTGTGGTTTTTCCACACACACAATCATTGAACACTTTAGCTTACCAAGAAAGGATTTCCAGTATGAGAATCCAGGACAGATAAAAGCGATTTCTGGATGGTTCTCCAACTTCTAAAACAAAGTATACATGTGTTTACATAACGAACTAAATCATATTTAACTGTTAGCAAAACAACAGGTCTTCATACCTTTTCTTCTCAATCTTTTTTTAACTCGTGTGAGAACCCGAAGCAGTGCGCCATCTGTTTCTAGCGATGTCCGCTAACGGAAGTATTTTAGCGCGCTACTTCCGGTTTCCCACTAAATAAAATGTATTTGTCAAAATAAACCCCCCCATCACTCATAAACGTACAGTATGGATACATAATGATAGTAATTGAATACAATTAACTGGTTAACCCCTTTTAGGCGGGTTACATACACATTCGTGAATATTTTTTCTCTGACTTCACATTCAGAATACAGTTGTGTGAACATTTTCTAAGATTGCAAATTTGAATTTACAAGTTCAGATTTTTTTACAAGCTCTCATTTGTTTTTCTTTCTGTGACTTCAAATTGCAGAGGCCAAAGTTACGACAACACCAGTAACATGTCCGGTAAATACAATGGCCTTCAGGCTCATCTTAAAAAAAGAAATCCCCCGATTCATTATGTGCCCTGTGCTGCACATTCACTCAATCTCGTGGGGGTGAACAGCATAGAGGACAGTTGTCCACATGCAAGAAATTTCTTCGACTTGCTCCAGCCCACACACTGCTGGGATAAAATGTTCCACAACACAGATGTGATCAGGACTCTAAAACCCTTATCCAATACCAGGTGGACATGCAGAGCGGACTCGACCAAGGCATTGAAGGAAAACTACAAGGCCATCAGAGAGTCTTTGGGCAGAGTTTCCATCGATCCGGAGGAAAAGGAGGACACCAGACATGAGGCCAGATCACTCTGCGCTCAACTTGATAAATTGGAGACCGCCGATTATGACAAATGTTTGGGATAGCATACTAACCAGGTTCAAGGCCACTACTGAGACTTTGCAAAAGCATGACATAACTTTAGACAATGCAGAACGTCTTTTGGAGTCACTGCGTTCTTATGTGGCATTGCAGAGAGATCAGTTTGAGAAGTACAAAAATGCCACTCGAGATATTGAGGGAGTTACTCACCTATATGAGGAGGAGACCAAAAGATGAAAATATTTTCCAGATGAATCAGGAGAAAGCGATGCTCTAGGCCTGCATGGCAGCCGACGATTCAAAGTGGAAACCTACAATGTCATCTTAGACAAGTTGCTGTCTTGTCTTGCCAAACGCATCGGCGCATACACAGAATTGAACGAACTATTTAGTTTTGTTTAACACCGACACAGACTGTGATAGTGTGCATAAATGCGCGGCTGCACTCTCTTCCAAATATTCGGATGATCTGCACAAAGACTTTGGAGAAGAGCTCATCCAATTTAAGACTTTCGTCCAGGAAGAAAAAACACGTTCTCCTAGGATAATGCTACAGCTTCTACACAGACATGGCCTCCAAACCACGTTTCCAAGCGTCTTTGTTGCGCTCAGGATATTCCTAACCCTGCCTGTAACAAATGCTGAAGATGAAAGGTCGTTCTCCCGATTGAAACGAGTGAAGAATGAGCTCAGGACGACAATGACACAGAAACGATTGACTGCACTCTCCCTGCTTACCATTGAATCGGACTTGGTCAAAGAAATGGACTTTGGGGATGTAGTCGACACCTTTGCTTGCGCAAAATCAAGGAAGAAGCAGTTCTGCTAAAGGTAAGAAACCTGATAGATTTATTATTATTTTTTGGCAAACGTGAATTGATGCTGTCAATGAATTGATGTACATTTTGAAATGAGACATTTGAATATAGTGCTCACTGCTCATATGCCTACATGTATGTAGTTGGAGAAATCACCTTGATTATGTCTGACCGTGGGGGGCACCACACTGTCTTAATACGGCCCTGAACGTTATGCTAGCAAGATCCAAAGTCAATAACATTGTGTACAGTTGGCAAACAGTAAAAATAATTTGACAGTATGTTGAACAACAAGACAAGCTAGCTATCCAGCCATGTCATTGTCCCCAAATATATAACGACTTTTATGAAGAATTTGATCCGCGATGTGTAACGTTACTGTCAGCTGCAGCGGCGCAGCCTGAAGCAGCGACCTGAACAGTGAACGGGATGTGAGATAACGTTATTCTCTGTGAAACAAAGTCAGTCCAGAGGGGCAGTATAACTTACTTTGTGTGTTTTAGCGCCATCCTGTGGTGTTCAGAGGACGAGTTGGAAATAATAAATCCACATTTCCTTTTTGATTTAATGTAGCGCATTCATTTAGAACAGTAAACAGACAGTTTCACCGGAACTCCTTTAGTAGGTGTCCTACGTCACTTTTTAATGCAGCCAATCAGAATCGAGTATTCACCCAGACCATGGTATAAAGAAAAATAAGGCCCTCATTCTGTATTACTTTCAACTATTCTCTTGTAGATCAACTTTAATGTTATCTCTGCTGAGTCAACACACATGTAGGCCTAATTTACTCTTACCTCCTCCTTTGCGTCTTTTGTTGGGGAAGTAACCTCTTTAAATGTGCATGTGGCACTTATTCATGTGAATCATACATAATTTTAATTCATTTATAAACCCTTGGATTTCAATAGCTCAGATGTGTTTCAGCAAGATTTACAACTTTGTGCACATTCAAAATATAACTCCTCCCATCTGTGTTTTTCATCTGTGATTTGGAGAGTTGTAATATAGTCTGCTGTGCATGTTATTGCTCCGCTGATATGGTAGTATCTCATTCATACCGTCTGGCAGACACAGAGGCCCATTTGGAGAAGTGGCTGTACGCTGCTCTTCATCGGAGGTAGAGCACGGATGCAACGCGTCACTGCCCACAGCAGAGCGAGTCCACTAAAATTAACTGAAGTTGCTACACTTACCAGCCACGCTGCTCACCTCTATTTTTACAGAGCGAGTGGACACAAAGCGATGGACGGGTCTGTATTTAATGTTGAATGAACATTTAGAAAATTCCACAGACAGGGAGCGCTCTTGAACCCCCTCACCGTCTCTGAAAGCATAACTAGTCGATCACGAGTGGCTCAACACGTATATCTATAGATAAACTCATCTTTCAAGTATTTGACCAACTGGGTTAACACTTCAGTGTGAAAAATCGGGGTGTTACCAATCAAATGAGTGTGTCTCACGGCCAATGCGTGAGAGTTGGCAGCCCTGTGATGATAAAAGTACGCTAGGAGCACACGGTCATATGCATCAAATATTATAAAAACACCTGATTTCTGGCGCAGTAAATAGAATCCTGCTGGCGACGCTGAAGAGGCCTACATGTATTTGAGAAAAGTAGTGCAGTAAACAGCAGCTGTTTGTTGTGTTTGTGAAAGTGCAAACCACCTGAAATAAACACCTGAAGAAGCGGGGAAAGGGAGTGAAGAGGAAAGCAACATCACAGCTTCTTTCACTCCGACTCTTTCCATCCTCTCTCTGTCTGTCGGTCTCCCCTTTCAAAGTTCAAGTGCCCTCTCGTGTGTGTGTGTGTGTGATGATCGTGATCAGTGCAAACTCGACTGTAGGGCCTCTAACTCTTCATTTGAATATCAAGGGAGCTAGTGAAGCGTTTTAAAACAGCAAAACAACAACCATTGATGATTGTTAGTGCAAGGGCAAGTGTGTATTCATGCTTCATGTATAAATGTTTATTAACCATTGTTTGTTTAAGTGTGTGTGTTTGCTTCCGTCCAACAAATGCTTGTTATGTGAGCTCTGAGCTTGAGCCACATCACACCAATTTCTACTTTGTTTGCTTTGTTAAATTTTGTCCTAATATAGGCTATTGTACATATGCAGATGCATGCAAACATTTTAACTGTGTCTGATTATGTTGCATATTATGTTGCAGAGTTACATAATAAAGGGCAATTTAGTTTTTTTCAACCTGGACCCTATTTTCCGGTCGACCTATGTAGAGATCCTTTCCATAATGTTGTCAGACACTGAATATACTACATCCTCCGGCACCTGGACTCTGCAGGAACCTACGCCAGGATCCTGTTTTTGGACTTCAGCTCTGCCTTCAACACCATCATCCCGGCTCTGCTCCAGGAGAAGCTCTCCCAGCTTGGTGTGCCTGACTCCACCTGCAGGTGGATCACTGACTTCCTGTCTGACAGGAAGCAGCATGTCAAGCTGGGGAAACACGTCTCCAACTCACAGACCATCAGCACCGGATCCCCTCAGGGCTGTGTTCTTTCGCCTCTGCTCTTCTCCCTGTACACCAACAACTGCACCTCCAGTCACAAGTCCGTCAAGCTTCTGAAGTTCGCGGACGACACCTCCCTCATCGGACTCATCTCTGATGGAGACGAGTACGCTTACAGGTCGGAGGCTGACCACCTGGTGAAGTGGTGCAACCAAAACAATCTAGATCTCAACGCTCTAACAGTAGAGATGGTTGTGGACTTCAGGAAGAACCCAGCCCCACCTGCCCCCATCACCCTCTGTGGCTCCACAATTGACACTGTGGAGTCTTTCCGCTTCCTGGGAACTACCATCTCCCAAGACCTCAAGTGGGAGCTGAACATCAGCTCCCACGTCAAGAAAGCACAACAGAGGATGTACTTCCTGTGGCAACTGAAGAAATTCAACCTGCCAAAGACAATGATGGTGCACTTCTACACAGCCATCATTGAGTCCATCCTCACATCCTCCATCACCATCTGGTACGCTGCTGCCACTGCCAAGGACAAGGGCAGACTGCAGCGTGTCATTCGGTCTGCAGAGAAGGTCTGCAATCTGCCGCCGCTCCAGGACCTTTACACCACCAGGACTCTGAAGCGTGCTGGAAAGATTGTGGCCGATCCCTCCCACCCCGGACACAAACTCTTTGAGCCACTCCCCTCTGGCAGGATGCTGAGGTCCATCAGGACCAAAACCTCACGTCACATGAACAGCTTTTTCCCCTCCGCCACTAGCCTTATCAACAAGGCCCGGAAACCACCCTGACTCTCCACCTGGCTCTTCATGCCACTGTTCTCTCTCTGCTGTAATGCTCTTTGCTCTTTATTTATTTATTTTATTTTTTAAATTTTTATTTCTATCTTTATTTTTAATTTAATATACACCAACTACACCAAAACAAATTCCTTGTATGTGTTAAAAAACGTACTTGGCAATAAAACCCTTTCTGAGTCTAAATATTAATCTAAGCTTGAAGGTGCGCAATTTCCCAATAACCTCAGCAGTCTTGCTTAATACTTGAGTTGGAGAGATTGTTGTTCCCATCAGTCACCTAGACACAAAAACATAAACAATAGGGTCCAGGTTGAAAAAGAAAAACTGAAGTTACCCTTTAAAGGCAGTAGTAAATGGTAGAAAGGCCAATTTAAACACAGATGGAAACATCCCTTTGAAACCAACACAATCATTTAACAAGTAATAATATTATAATAATTATTAAATTATATAATATTCATACAGCATGAACGAAATATTTTTATGTAGCAAAATTCCTGAATGCATGTTTTGATCTTTAAAGGGTTAGGTTAATTTCACCCACAAATGCTGCTAGAACCCTTTCGTCTTTCAGCATAAATAAAATGCAACAGAGGTGTGAGAGAGCATTGCTGTAGGAGGTGGGGCCACGTGGCTATATAGTGTGTGACGTTGCGGTCAGGGGAGACTGTCTGACCACCACTCAGCTGGTAGTCAGAGCTAACCAGCCATAAGGAGCTACTGTCATACTCTCTATGTCTCAGCCCGAAAGACAGCGATTCTGCTGGAGGAGAAGAAGCACACTGGCTGTGTTTGAAACTGTTCCCTCTTGAAATTCATTATTTAGCAGGGTTTCCCCCAGTGTATTGCAAGCCTGGTGGCCCACAGGGCCTAAGTTGCCCCCCACCAGGCCTAAGCGACTGGGAAATAAGACGTTTTTTAAACTACAGTTACGGTGGGGCGGCTCCGTTGGAAACTTAGATGTGGTCATATTTTCAAATCTCCACGTAGCTAGAATTAGTTTATTCCAAGACCGTTCTGAGAATGTGTGACGTTTTCTTTTGGTTCCTAGAACTGTGAATTATTGATACATAATTCAGTCTTTGCTAGCCTCTCAAGGGTCACCGTCCCGTCAACGGGACACTTTGTGACTGTGGCGTCGCTGTAACCTCGATAAAACTTCCACTCATTAGCGTTTTTATAACTTTAAAGCATTAAATCTTCCAAATATACAGCCATGCGACACACCAATTGAAAGCTTAGCCTCTAATGATTAATTTAAGCCCACATACAAAGCGTAAGATGATTTATAGCAGTTACACAACTGTTACAAAGTAACAGAAAATAAAACAATTCAACCGTAACCTGTGCAGCTGGTCATTAGAGCTGAGAGTGCATGCATACCTGTTTTCGTTGTCCTTACAGCAACAAAGTGGTATTTTGCCCAAAACTTGATTTTCATAAATCCCCAAGAGTCCAAGTAAATGTAATATCCAAGCTTTATATTCCAAAACGATCTCTTCGCCTCACAATGTTGACGTTTCTGGCCGAATCACAACGGAAAAACGCGAAACAGTTTTCCATTTCCGCACTTCAATCGCCGATAGCTTCGCTCCCCAGCTTCCTACATGATTGTTGTGGGCGTCATTGTATTCCCTAGCTTCTAAGCTTTCGATCGACATCTCATATTAGCCAATCCGTTCAGGTTTGCATCTGATATGGCCAATGAAAGCGGACAAGCCGATGACACCATGTCAGGGACCACGTGGAGACGATCGACATTTCCACGGACCAGTTAGATTTAAATGCTACAAGCCCCATCTACCTTTTTAGCCAATGAGCAGACAATTCGAATGATACCAAATATGGGCATGACATTTTAACCCTGTATTGGCAGGAGCTCTGTCAAAGCAAAAACTGGGCCTATCATCAGAATATCACAGCCTGTGGAATTTGTAATGAATTTTTAAGTCTTTTGGCTTCTGGATTTTTTTCTATAGTAAGCTGTAGGGTGACCAGATGAGAATGGGTAAAATTCGGGATGGGGGGATTTTATACGTGGCTATATGTAGCCTAGTTTGCTGCTAGCATGGAGCCTGAAGTCCGACCCCCCCGTGTGAAACACCAAACTCCTTCCTACATACATTGCAAAATGCTTTGTTTGCATCGCGGAAAACTGCAGTAATCCAGGGGTATTTCCCTACCCAGTCTTCCCCGTACCTGCAGAGACGTTTTTGCTTTTTAGCTACGTGTTGATCTTGATCAGGTCCCGGGACACCAGCCTGAGTCTCCATTTCAAAAATGAATGAATGAAAATTTGCGTTGCAACTTGCAGCCAATGAGCAGCCGATGGTAGCTGGCTGCAGGATGATTCAATCACCATGTAGAGTTTTTAATGTTCATTTTAAAAATTCATAGACTGTTAATATTAACACTACTACTCGAGAGTCAAAAAATAAAAAAAAATACTCGAGAGTCTGCTTTTGAGACTTTGCTCTAATTTTCGGGACAGTTAGGGCAGGATTCGGGATTCGGGACACCTGCTTGGATTTCGGGACTGTCCTGAATTTTTCGGGATGTCTGGTCACCCTAGTAAGCTGAGACATGTGGCTATGGCATGGGTGTATCTGTATCTTACCAGATGTGTTTACAGTATTTTATTTTAATCATTTAACAGATGTATGACTTGGACGGAAATAAAAAAACCTCCATTCTAGCCTCTGTAACTCTGTGTAAGTAAGGCCGAGACTCACCCTGACACTTGTAACAAAAAATTGAGAGTGTTACCTTTCCAATGATGTCAGGCACACCCCAGAGTGTCAAAGTATATGGGAGCTGTACCACTTTTAATTTGGGTATGTCGTTTAGACCAAAAAGCATGGAATTTCAGCTGAATCTTAAGAGGCTAGACAGGGCGGCCTTAAAGTCATTAAAAGTTCTCGCAGCGTAACTGAACTTCTGATACATATGTGGCGCTTTGAAGAGCCAGTGTTCACTATCACATGAATACTTCACGCATTAAGGGAAGATGTATCTGCCAAAAGGAGAAAGGAACATGATCTCTGGATTAAGGGGAAAGTTTTTGGGGGGGAGATTTTGGTAGTATCTTTTTCCAGTTCTTCCCCACATTTTGTTTATAACTCAATAACTCAGATTTCATTTGTACATTGTTGAACTTTGTTGAAACTCTCTTGCATAATTGTGATGATTAAACAGAGAACCAGGAAAAGTCAGACCCATTTACACAGATGCACAAATGTGCATTTGATTTTCACATACTTAATATTGGATCACATTCTCTTGTACCTGGAAACATGATACAAATGTGTCTAATGATCTACACAAATCTGACTCATCTTTTTACCAGGAATATACAGATTATTTTAAATTATCTCCTTCCACAGTAAAGATCTAGTCGTTCTACTGCTGTACTTTATCTATGGGTATATCTTGTAATTTGATTCTGACACATATGATACGACCTGGACTGCCCACTGCTGATTTTATATTCAGTTAGATATGCAATTTCTTTCTGTATCTGTACATCCTACTGTATAATAAGTGTGGTGGAGTTCTTTCAATGGAAAATAATCAAGAACCTCTGATCTTCATCAACCTCGGGGCTCAAACACCTCCTCCCTCATTCTCCTGTGTGACGTGTTTTAATTAGAACCCCAGGTCCTTCAATGCTGTGTCTTCCCGAGATGAGTTTGGCTCAGGTTTGTGACTTTCAATGCAGTGCATGTCACCTTCCTTCCGTCTGTCTATCACTTTAAATTTAAAGAAAAAAATACACCTGAGGTATCAGAGTAGAAGGTAAAAAGGAGGAGAAATGCATCTATTCAGTCCGAAGAGTGAGAAACCTTCATCATTCTTTACCCAAAAATGGAAGAGAAATAATTTGAAAAATGCACCAAAATCAAGTGGAATCAGACATTTGGCATGATGCAACACATTCTCACTCCTGTTGTGTCGAAAAGCGACGCTTGGTTAGCTGCCTTTGGCGTTTGTTATTGGTCAGGACCCAGAGCGTCAGTTAAACATACGTCCTGACTTATGTTTAACTGACATGCGCCACAAGAAAGGGACAGTTAGGTTTAGGAAAAGATGGTGGGTGGGGTTACAAAATGTACGTTTCAGTGACACACGGGACATGAACCCCGGTCTCCTGGGTGAAAGTCTTGTTTGACCCATCCACCAGCCTCCCTACTCGGTCTTTCATACTAGTCGCTACCGTTGTCTCTCTTACAGCGACGCAGTCAAGCTGCTGCTCTGCCCCATACAGTCCCATACAGATGCTGAAGGGTGATTTTTGCGTCGTATCTGACGCTGAGAGCCACTGACCAAGCGTCCATATTTTACGAGTTGGGAATGAGAGTGGGTTGCATGATGGCATGACATAATGTAACACCAGACTATTGTGAGACTCATTGCAGGGAGGAAATCTCAGCCCAGAGTAATTAATTAATAGTAATAATTATTATTCTCCCCAGAACAAGTTTCCTTTTAATTTTTAAAGAACTATACAAAAAAAATTGCAATTTTTTTGCAACTTTCACTGTCTCTCGCAACTTTATTGCAACAAACATACAAAAGACATCGTAACTTTTATCACAATTTTTTACAAAAGCTCCCGCGAAATCAGGAATTTTGGCCCGCAACAATCTCCAAAAAAGGCCGTGAAATCCTGGAGGGACTGCCCTTGTGTGTTTTTTCATGTGTTATGGTGCGCATTCACCAGTGTTTTTGTTGTTGTTGTGGTGCGCGTAGGCTACTCCTGACTTTGTCAGTCATCTCATCTCTTATATGCTGTGTCTCTATGATACTATCCTGTCCTATTCATGGTAGCCTACTCGTGGACATTGCGCCGTCATCACGTGCTGTAGTAGGGGGGCCCGCCTTGATAATCCTGCATAAGGGCCCGGTGTTGGCTTGTTACGCTACGTTTCTTGGTGGCATCAACAGAAATATGAAGCACTTAAATCCAGCAATCCTCAATTCCTCTCGAGCAGCAAGGCAACATATTGCACAAAAGACGCCTCTCCATGCTTTGTACTACTCCACTGCTTGTTTGTATGAAAACATCACCACAATGACTTGTGCAAGTCAGTTTATACGGAAGTTCAGGTTGAAATTCTCCCGCTACAATGGTCAATGCTTCATCCTGTCAGTTTCTGTGCTTCTGTATTATAATATACACACACACATACATACACATACATATACATATACATATATATATATATATATATATATATATATATATATATCCACGTCGTTCCACTTCAGAGATTGCGCTGGTGCCGCCAGAAATTTGCCCGGATGTCCTTTCATTTTGGCCGGATATCCATTACCTTACGCTTTCTTTGTGTTGGAGTTTTTAACTCCGGTGGATGTATGAGGAGTATGGTTAACTGCTCCTCAGATTTATGCAGGGTAAATCCAGACAGCTAGCTATCCGTCTAATCTGAGTTTTCTGTTGCACGACTAAAGCAATGTACACGTTACACCAAAACAAGTTCCTTCCCGATGCTATTTTGTAGCAGCACCGGGGCTCCATCTGGCGCTTAGCACCGCCCATGACAATAGTGTTTGGTTTAAAGAAATGCCAGTAAACCAGAGCATGTTTTTCTCTCATCCCGGAATGCTGTTTGGACTAGCCAGACTTTCCTACGCAGCGCCATGGAGGAAGGTCCATGATGCCCCTGATGCAAGCACTGATCTGATTTAAAAACTAATTTCTAAAAAAGCCCTGTAAAGAAGCAAAAATCTGAGAGAAGATTACTGATGAAATAAATATTGAATGGTCAGAGCAGCCCAGAAAAACAACTTCTGCGTCTTCATCACAGGTATATTGATTTTTGGATTATTAATTTCTTCTTACATTAATGTACAGGGGAGAAATTGATTGCTCATACAAGACATTTCACACCCACTTATTATCAATGAGTTTGGCTGAAGGAAGAACCTAGGGAGACACTCCCCCAGCTGCTCTAAACATAATGATTTGCAATTGCACAACCCCTCGTATGGAGGAGCACTTATCACCAGGTTTGGATAATTTTGTACTTTCAGATCAGGTCAGAAAAAAATTAATATTCACTTTGATTAGATCTCAAACTCACACTTTTACCATATAAATGAGAAGTTATTTTTTTTACTTTTGCACAGTAGCATTTGTTACAGAAGATCAACAATATTTGGACTCAATTAAGTTTAAACTTTGTTCAAAAACTGATCCTATGCCCACAGGAGAATAAAGAGGTGTATATTCTTTTCTGTCAGGTGGAAGTACTTCCAGTTACTGAGAACTACCTGTGCTACCTGTGCACAACCATTTTTTGATAGGAATAGCTGTACGTTTGTAAAATCCAGCATTGAGCATGAAAATCTCAAGAGTGAGAAGATTTCAGTCGTCACCCAACCAAATTAAATAGTTTAAAGAGCTATGTTGAGTGTCATTATCTGGATTCTTCTTCAAACATCTTGTTTTGGCTACATTCTGCACTAAGACGAATTTCAGCAGCTAAGATTCATAACAGAGCAGATCAGACTGCTTTATCTCCAACACATTGGAACAACATCCCCAAAAGTATCAGATCAGCAAAGACAGTGTCATGTTTTGTTAGGGGATGGCAATGTCGATCAGTCCATCCACCACTTTGGGCCAGACTGAAATATCTCACCTACTGGATAGATTACTACGATTACAGCCATTTTCTGTATGACATGTACATGTTAGTTCCAACCAGGGGCGTAGGCAGAAATAGTATTTTGGGCGGGCCAGTACAAAAGTGGGTGGGCCCTTTTCTAAAAGACGAAGTAGCAAAAAGGACTAACTGAAAAAAACAGCAACGATTTTACCTTCCAACATACTGCATTACAACGACAATAACAGTACTGTCTACAACATGTTCAACCAACAAAGCTCCGTCTAAAACGTTTGTACACAACAATATAGACAAAAACCTGTAGATTGTAACATATTCACGCTAAAATATATTTGCACTGGCAGCAACAGCAGCATTGGCTCTGCACAGCACTGTTATAAAATTAACCCTTTTATTGCACAAAGTGGCAACTAAACATGAACCCACACAGCAGAGAAGGCATTTACATACTGAAGGACATAGAATAGCCTACATCAGACAGAAATCACACATGTAACAATGCAACAGCATTGTTGCTTCAGGACTATGGTCAGATCATGAGCAGCAAATGGCTACCAGCAGTAAAAGAAAATCAAAGAATGAAAACTTCCAGCCAAGCATTATTTAGCTAAATTATTAAAGATATAATGAAAAGTGGCCAGCCAGGTGCCAAATCTTAGACAGTATATTAAGTCCACGGCAGTGACAGGGTCAAAGAAAACTCAAAACTAGGTCACTCACAGAGAAGTTATCTTCTTATTTAATGTGGGCAAAACACAAACACGTTTCAGCCAGAAGCCATCATCAGTATTCACCATTTCTTACTAAAATAGGAAGGTTACTAGGTTAGCTAGGTTACTTAATTAATAACACAAGAAGCGTGAAAGACGTTTGACTTAATGTTACCTGTGTGAGGGCCTCCTCTCTGGCTGATGGGCCATCAGCTCCGCTGGGGAAATGTCTGCACATACTGCAGAAAAGCTCGTCCTTATTTACACTGGATTCCATCCAAGAAAACTGTCCATACCACTTTAAAGAGAAGCCATTGTTGTCGCGGTAACGCTTTTAACAGTGCATTACTTAACACATCCGTGGTAGCTAGCTACGTTGTCAAACAGCCAGCTAGCTAACGTTAGCTGCTGAAGGCAGCCCGGAGAGTCTGCCTATTGTTACCATAGCAACCAACTACGTTCCGAAGGCGTTTGATCTAATTGTTTGATTGTTTGGTTTAAACAGTTTTGTTTTAATCAGAAGAAAATACACATTAAACACACACAACTAGCTCGTCCTGTTATTATTTCTTTTTTTGCATACATTTGAATATTTTTCATAACAAAACGTATTTTGATCAAACTTGGCTGGACGGGCCAGTGCCGCCCTGGCCCATTACTGCCTACGCCCCTGGTTCCAACTTCATTTTATTGAAGAAAATAATGATGATGCACATACACAGGTAAGGCAGAGGGTATTTTCAGTGTTTTCAAGTCTCATGACATGTACATGATCTTGACTTTTCACATACAATTGCATGGCGTGCTTATGGTGTTTTGCGATGTCACGATGTTTGATAGAATGATTATATAGGGTATTTTACACTGTTCTTTAAGGTCTCCTAATAGGGTATGTAACATTGGTTGGGCTGAAAAATGCCCGAATGCTATTTTATTAGGCCCTTAACTACCCTGTGAATATGGCTCTATTTGGAACAAGAGCTTTTCTTCCAAATATGGTATGCTCATTAATATTCCGAATGAG
This sequence comes from Perca fluviatilis, assembly GCF_010015445.1. NCBI lineage: Eukaryota > Metazoa > Chordata > Actinopteri > Perciformes > Percidae > Perca > Perca fluviatilis. Next base: position 5,116,464 of record NC_053116.1, read on the forward strand.
CTACGTGCTGATTGGTTTGAGCAAACTACATAGAAACACATGGGAGAGTCTCATATTTCAGACACTGCAAAGTTATACGTTGTTTATCGGGCTATTCCATTACAAAATTCACTTCTGAAACTTTTTTATGCAAGAAATCAACTATGTAAAGCTCAAATATGGGCCGCTTTACGAAAATGTATGGCTAATTGCAACTTTTGTCCGACTGTGTGTCGGAGTTCAGCGCCGGTGCTGCCTGTGTTGCTGCCTCGCCGCCCGGCCTGCCTTCCTTCACAGACCCCGGCCTGCTATGAGGTACTTGGAGTTGGCAGCCCACTGCACTCCATACCCGCGCAAAGTCACCGTCTCTTGGGCTAATGACAACCAAATGCCCCTGCCCTGACAGAGCTCCAGGGCTTGCAACTCCCCTCTTCCTGCTAGCTAAATGCCCGGTGTATGTGAGTGTGAGCGCGGTCAGCGAGCTTGTTACGCCAGCAATCTCTTACCACAGGTTTCAGTTAATCTTTTAATGTGTGTAATTATAATGTGTTGAGTTATTGAAACAAACGATTGGGGAAATAAACGCCGCTTGTCCGTGAGTCCCATTGATAGAGCCTGCGGCTGGATGTAGATTTGTAGCTACAAACCACGGATAGTTAGCTTCATTTTCGGCGTCATTCCGAGTATATTTACAGTTTGAATTTCGTCACGCCACGTATACAACCAGTGGCGGTGCGTGGCAAATTTGACCGAGGAAGCCAGTGAGCTTAGTATGTATACTTGCTCCATCGCATGTCTGACAAATGAGCTTTGTTTCAGGATTGTAGTTGGCAAGTGCCCGCATCACCACAGCAGTTATGGCTTCAGCATCTCGTTCAAGGCTAACGTCAAAGAAACCAAGAAACCGCTCACATCATTCCCTTTTTATTTACGTAGCGGTAATTAGTCTGCCGTGGGCTACTGATCCCGAAACACCGGGAAATAATAGACAGTTATCGCTATTCAACCAAGATACATGTATTTCATACCCATACTGTCAAGATGAAGACAAAATATCTCTATTTATTAAAACAAAGGCACTTCGTGGTGTCAAAACAGTACTAAGGCTTCGGTAATAAAACTGGAACACAGGTACACACACGGACGCTCCACAAGCGAAAAAACTAAAACAAGAATAAAGTCCAAAATCCAAGACACAACAGACCAAGCACGGGTAACGCAGGATATCTGCACAAAGCTACCACAATGGTACAGAATATGCCTACTACAAGCTCAAACACTGAGCCACAAAACACAAGGGTATAAAACACGTCACTGAATTATATTAAATCAAATCAAAGTAAAGCCAGTCAGTCCTGACATAAACACTGAAATAGAGAAATGCAGCCTTAAGTTTTTGTAGCACAGCAATAGCAAATTAAAGGCATAAAGATATTAGGCCTGCGTGTTAAGCTGGGCCTAATAATTTTATAACAATACGGTAGGATAATTAAAAATCGGTGTGACCTCATTCTGGTTTTCCAATACGTAGGCTAAGTAGGCTTTACACAAGTGTAACAAAAACACAATTATCTCCAATAATTCGTATAAACTTCCAGTTGAACTGTTACTGAACAGTTGATAAATCATGCCAATTTACTGCACGGCGGCAGCATAATAAACCAGCATTATTACCTTGTGTTGCAGTCATAACACTAAAAAGAAATCCTCATCTCCAAAACGTCTAGCAGGAAAAGTGTGAGGCTGGCAGCACTGAGCTGATGTTCCCTCTGCGGCTAGCCTGGTGCTGCTAGCTTGGTTTACAAGATTAGCTCCCTCGTCGTCTGTTGCTAGCAGGGTCGCTACTTCATTCAGTTACAGTTGCTGAGTTTTCTGCCTCCGGTCCTTTACGCTTTTTAGCTTGTGGTTAATCTATAAAGAAATCCAAAATGCGCTTTTGTGCCATGGCTAGCTAGCTAACTTCTGTACTGTTGACCAGCCGGGAAAGTTTCCACAACTATCTTCACCACTCAGGAATGAGCGTCAGAGGCACGGCGCGCCTCGCTCGCTTCAGTTGTATCTCAAAAGCAAGTTATAGTAATTTTTAACAAGAAACTCAAGATCCCCATCCATTGTGTAAACTTGCTGTTAACTGACTGTTAGCTCAGCTGACGGACGCCAGTCGGCACCGCTGCGTAGTAGCGTACTGTTACCATAGTTACGCATCTGTCTGAGGCATGTGATTGGTGAGAAGCCAGGTTCAACCTGGCTTCCCTGTTTTTTTTATTTATGATAAATTGACCATTCAATGTCGAGCTCGGTCAAACCTAGCCTCAATGATCCGCCGTGAGCACGGTGTATTTTATTTTGAAAATTAACCGGATATTTATTTTGTTTCTGTGCTCGACTTCCTGTCCCACACTATCTGCCGTGTGCTGAATTGCTGCGGAGCTCTCCGTCGTCCGTCAAAAATAGAAGCTCTGTGTATCTGCTCCGGAGGGCTGCGGACTGACGGAACTGGGACGGAGTCGGGACGCAGACGTTACGCAGTCTGTGGAAATACACAGATTGACTTTAATGGAAACCTAATGACTCCGTCGACGTTCCGCAGACGTTCCGCATCCAGTGGAAATTGCCGGTGAGGGAGCTGCCCATGGAAAGGCGGCCTGAGCAGTTGGGGGTTCTGTGCCTTGCTCAAAAGCACTTGCCCAGCGGTGCCCAGGAGGTGAACTGGCACCTCTCCAGCTACCAGTCCACCTCCATACTTTGGTCCATATGGGAACTTGAACCTGTAACCCTCCGTTTCCCAACCCAACTCCCTACTGACTGAGCTACTAGCTGTGTTTCCATCCCCAAGTTTTTATCCGAATTAAGTGATATCGAATGAAAAATGCCTTATGGAAACAGTAAAATCCGATTGAATTTCATGAATATCGACTCAAAGAAAATACGTTCGGTCTCATCGGATTTTCTCTTGATCGATATACGGCTTATGCGATAAACGCTGATGGAAACGTTATTTGCCGAATAAATAATGAATTGCGATTAAGTTTTAGGTCATTTTATGGTTGCAACCTGCAATAAAACGTAGAAGAAGAAGTTTCAGTTCATTTCTGCCCAGTATTTCCGCTCTGTTTGCACGCGACAGCTGTCAACAAAAACAGATGTAAGCGGACAAACAAGCAGACAAGATACTTTTTTAATTTAATTTACCAGAAAAATATAACGGCTATTTTAGATAGCAAAAATCTAAGAAACGCCATCATTTATCAGGAGCTCGCAAAGGAAATGACCAACAAAGGTTACGACAGGAACATTCTAAAACGCTAACGTGAAAAAGCTTAACGAGGTTTAATGTATCTAAACAACGATCAATCATCACCAGATTTATCATGATCATATCTTGTCATAAACACTTAAGCCTGTAAAAAAAACTAAATCGAAATCCAACGATTATAGAAGTTATCTCACGTTAATGTTTTCTTCATCAATTGTGCCCTAGGCAAGGAAAAAGCTTTTTGGTTTAATGTACCTAAACAATGATAAATGATTACCTAATTTCTCTCTCATATACCACTGAAAACTGTCAAAAACTCGAACCCAAAGTCCAATTATTATGGACATTATCTGACATAAAGCGTTTCTGCTTCACAGCAGGGCAGCGGAGCGGCTGGGGGTTGACTCTCCACGGTTTCTTTGTTCTTTATAAGTCTGTGAAAAGCTTAACGTGGTTTAATGTACCTAAACAACGATCAATCATCACCAAAAAAATCCTCTCCTATATTGCTCATCATAACCACTTAAAACTGTCAAATCTAACCCAATGAACAAATATTATGGACGTTATCTGACACAATGATTTAGAAAACATTAACGTGAGATAACTTCTATAATCGTTGGATTTCGATTTAGTTTTTTTGACAGGCTTAAGTGTTCATGACAAGATATGACGATGATTCATCTGGTGATGATTGATCGTTGTTTAGATACATTAAACCACATTAAACACTAATTCACGGCTGTGTTTATGCTCGGTGTTTACAGCCCACCAAGCGCTAATGCTAGTATGCGTTAGCTGAACTTTACGGAGCCTATAAAGTGTGTGTACTAAATGTAGCCTGTTTCGTATGTCGTTTTTATATAATGTCGTTTTTATATATGTTAAATGTGTAACACCACTTGAGTCACGATGAAACGTTGTTTCGTGTATATGGTTGAAATGACAATAAAACACGCTTGAGTTAAAGTGATGGTTCGGAGTAATTTCACCCTAGGGTCCTTTGCACCATGATCTCGAGCCAAACACCCCCCCAGAAGCTTTTTTCACCTGGGTCGAACATTGGGAGCGTTAGCGTAGCGTAGCGTTATCAGCTGAATAGCTTAGCGCAGAGGCTAATGGATCCGAAGTGTCTCTTAACATTACCCCACAAATAATGCCCGAAATGATACCAAACGTCTACAGTAGTACAAATAGGTTATGCACTCATAAAATGATGGATTGTAAAATTTGTAAGTACACCAGAAGTTTATGTAAATAACACTTGCCTGCTGGCTTCTGCTCTCTGCTGCTGCTGCTGCTGTTACTTCCGGGCAGCAAGAGTGCTTAGGGACATCTACAAATTACAACACCGAAAAGAGATGCAACAAAAATATTTATTAATTTAATGATTAAATAAGATAATGTCTCCAAACTTACCTCAATTATTACTTGTCTCCTGCTAGTTATACTACAGCACTTACTTTAAAAAATAAGTTAAATTAAAAAATATTTTTGTTGCATCTCTTTTCGGTGTTGTAATTTGTAGATGTCCCTAAGCACTCGTCTTACAGCAGCAACAACAACAGCAGAGAGCAGAAGCCAGCAGGCAAGTGTTATTTACATAACCTTCTGGTGTACTTACAAACTTTACAATCCATCGTTTTATGAGTGCATAACCTATATATACTAGTGTAGACCTTTGGTATCATTTCGGGCATTATTAGTGGGGTAATGTTAAGAGACACTTCGGATCCATTAGCCTCTGCGCTAAGGTATTCAGCGGCTAACGCTACTCTACGCTAACTCTCCCAATGTTAGACCCAGGTGAAAAAAGCTTCTGGGGGGGTGTTTGGCTCGAGGTCATGGTGCAAAGGACCCTAGGGTGAAATTACTCCGAACCATCACTTTAAGTTGAATGCCTCTGTCGGTCTGTCAAGCGGTAGGCATGGCTTGGGAGTGGACTCAAAACAACGAAGCAGGTGCATTCTGGGATTTGGTGTTTTTCATCCATATAAGACCAAAACACATTTTCTGGCTTTTCTCGGCCTAGAAGGCACCAATTTCAATTTTTTTTTCACATTTCTACTACATAAGTGACCCAATTTAAAGATATATTCAGCTTTCCAGCGGTGAAATATTCCTTTAAGCTTTTTCACGTTAAGCGTTTTAGAATGTCCCTTACGACAAGCCGTGGGACGTCCTGCGGAGTAGGCCTAAATGGAAGGCGCTCAAACAGCGATACACGGCTCAAAAAAGAGAGTTGTCTCGCAGCGGTGCCGGAGGGAAAATAAAAGGCAAATTCCACCTTTTTGATGAGCTGGATCAGATCCTCAGCCAATATGGCGTTATATATGTGTCACATTCCTGAGCGAGTAATTGTATGTTTTGAGCGCAGAGAACTATATTTTGCAAGCACATTACATTACATTTTGAACAGAAATTTACACTCGCAAAAAATTATTTTGTTTGAGTAAACAAAAACCTATTTCGGGCACAATAAATGTAAGCTGCTGCACTCCGGTCCTGTATCCCTCGCTCTCAACCTCTTCTCTCTGCGCGCTCAACTCTAGACACGCTCGCTCAGATTTTCACAGTGTTACAATTGTGCCACAAAACCAACCAATCGCAGAATCAAAAGGTCAATTCTGATTGGCTGTTCGTCTCCAATTAGATTGCAATATCAGGAAACAAAAATCTAGGAGGAACTTCGTACAATATATCACAGAAATGTCTTAATATTTGTGTGTACTATAATGCCGTTGTTTTGTTTGACTCATATCTCCTTATGTTTGACTCATCCTTCACAAGCAATCTAGCTAGCTCACACACAGCAGCCGACATGTCATCGGAACAGGCCTCGCAGCACTGTAACTAGCTCAGTTAGGTCTCGCAATGCGAGACCTAACTGTAGTAGGCCTGTCACACTATAGCCACATGTAAGTAGTTTTTAATACTTTGGTTACATTACCGTATTTTATTAACCTGAATTATGTTGCTATATTAGCTTGCGAATGAGCTATCCGTTGCTAGCTAATGCTAATTTATCTCAAAAAGCAGAAACGTTAGCTAACTACTGCCAAGATATGATTTCACGAGAGACCAGAGAGGTGTTATAAGACTCGTCAAGTGTTGTCATCTGTCTTAAAATGAAATCATATCTTGGCAGTAACGTTGGTTAGCTACTGCTTTTTGACATAAATAAGCTAGCTAGCTAACGTTAGCAACGGATAGCTACTTTGCAAGTCAATTGAACCAACCTTAAAGAATTAAGGTTAATAAAACACCAAATCGATGTAACCAGTATTACAAACTTCTTTTAAGTGGCTGTATTGTGACATTTTAGGTTTGTTCAGATGAATATGTTGGATGCATAGACTGTATCCATGCTGGGCTAGCTAATGTTAGATTTCTTGTGAAGGATGATGTTAGTCACACACGGAGATATGTAATTCAAAAAACTGTGTTGTGATTAACACAACTATTAAGGCATGTCTGTAATATACCGGTCGGTCAATAATATAAAATACTGTGGATCAGTGCTTTCCAACCCTTCTGGACTGAGGTTCCCCCACATCCCTGTCATATTAACTCACATACCCACCCCGTCAATTCCTGATGTGTTCACACTATCCTATTAAAGTGAATATTCTTACATTTTCATGCAATTGAACTATAGACATTTAGGTTGGTTTGGTCAGAAATTCTACTAGCTTGGCCTTTTACTTGAAGTGTGGTTAATGTTTTAAAAGTCATACATTACTTTTAACTAATCATTTAAACTGTTAGCTAAGTCAGTAGGCCACTTTTAGCTTTTTATTTCTACCATTGATTACTTTGCTATATGTTTAAACATATGTGGTGAGCTGTTTCAGCTGATATATTGTTTTAAATCAATCATAATAAAATTATTTTGATTAGTTAAGCTGCTCCACAATCTTTCCAAGTACCCACTAGCTACAGCAGAGACCCCTTGCTGGGGAATCACTGCAGGTGTTGTGTCAAAAACTGTTTCCCTGTAGATATGTCTTTCCTGCTACTTGCGATCTAATTGGAGGTGAACAGCCAATCAGAATTGACTTTTGATTCTGCGATTGGTTGGTTTTGTGGCACACTTGTAACGCTGTGAAAATCTGAGCGAGCGTGTCTAGAGTTGAGCGCGCAGAGAGAAGAGGTTGAGAGCAAGGGAGACAGGACCGGAGCGCAGCAGCTTTTACCTGCGAGCAGAGAAAGACATGCAAATACATTTATTGTGCCCGAAATAGGTTTTTGTTTACTCAAACTAAATAATTTTTTGCGAGTGTTAATTTCTGTTCAAAATGTAATGTAATGTGCTTGCAAAATATAGTTCTCTGCGCTCAAAACATACAATTACTCGCTCAGGAATGTGACACATATATAACGCCATAAGCCAAAGGCCCATCGTTATGGAGCTAGAACAGTCTCAATAAAGATAAATGCACACACTACATTCACACATGCACACACAGGATTCATACATGCACACACAGGATACACAAATGTGCACAAAATTCACAAATACACACACAACATTTAAAAAGCACAGAAGATTCACAAATGCACACAAGATTCACAAATGCACAGGACAAGATTCACAAATGTATTTCTGATGCACACAAATATATCTTGATTTACAAACTGCTTGCGGTCTGTTAACTTCCCTGCTTTTGTGCGTGAATTTTGAGACTCCCCTGACGTGGCTCGACTCACACACAAATGCCTTTTTTTTAAACAGATCTGCAACCAATCAGATATCTCCCTTGTTTTAGCCAATCACAAGAACGCACCCCACGTGGGGATTGTTTACTTATAAGCCAATCACAAACGCGTTCGCACAGCGCTACGTGCCTGTGGTGCGGGCTAGCGCGGTCACGGTGGAGTTCAGTCAGTTGGTTGAGCCCTCAACATGGCTTCTGGCAACGACAGGGGATCGGTAAGTATAACTTAACGTGTTTAGTTAGTTAGCTCCTTGTTATGAGATGTTGTTTAATTGTTAATGTTAACCGGTTTAATTGTGCAACTATCAACATAAGCTAGCGAGCTGAGCTAGCGAGCTGAGCTAGCGAGCTGAGCTAGCGCGTCTGCGTCTGCATGCTAATAGGGTCAGGCTAGTATCTTTCCATAAAGGTGACATTTTGTGAATTAAGTGACTGTTTGACAGGGTCTGTCGCCCCAAGCCGAGGTAGTAGCTCGGGCTTTTGTGCAGTTATTGGCCCGGGAGCTGTCCTCGGCCCCAAACGCACCGAGAGAGAGTACAGCAGTCAGGGCTGGAGGCAGTGCTCCTCTGCCGGTTAACGATGCTAGGGTGAGACAGGCTATGAGAAGGTGATACATTTAACTTATTATTTCTACATTTGCTAGTAAAGTATGAAGAGATGCCATAGTCCCCCATCTAACTATTCTTATTGCCCTCTGCCTGGTAGGGTTGGGAATCTGAACTCCAAAACTAATTTTATTCTGGGTTGGGGCAGGGGGTTGTTCCATGCAGGTGCTGGGCTTGTCCCAAACTTTTCATTTCAATTAGCTTAATTGGCATGAATTTTTAGGTGAAGAATGTTGCTAAAGCAGAAATTCACATAAAAATGGACATTTGATGCTTAAGAAAAGATTAATCAGTCCACCAAAGTTTTTGGTACATAGATAAAGCGTCATGTATTGTCTATTAAGTGACACATGTTCACTTTACTGACAGTGAGTAATATTCTTCTGACACATTTAATATTAGTGTCTGGAACAGTAATGAATAGCGTTAATGTATTTTATACTTTTATTGAGACATTATTTAAATTATTGAAAAGTAGGTAAAAGAAACAATATATCTGGTTTCTCTACAAATATTTTTGTCTTTCCCACATCAGGCAGTTCCCGAGTATGTTTAATACTGATCAGCCAAGAGGAAAACGACGATTCTCGACCCCTGCCCCTTGCATTGTGAAAAGGACAGACTTTCATATGTATGTCCTTTCGGAACCCAGTCAGTTCACACCAAAGGCCTCAGAAGAGCTAGAACTTGCCCCTGCTGGCCTTGGGAAGAGGATGTTAAGTATACCAGACCACTTGAAACACGATGAGGTAATCATGGAGTATATAATATTGTAAAATGGGTAATGATTAAAAATGTTAATCATTTGCAGAATAGTGAATCATTTCATTTTTTAAAGATTGTAGCTCTACTTGAGGAATTTCCTAAACTGAAGACCTTACAAGGAGGTTGGATGTTTTTCAAGTCTACAGGTAGAATTTTTCTAAATCTCCAATTACGAAAAATATAGTTAATGTTTTTCCAATTCAAAACCTCAGATATGTCACTGCATCAAAAGTGGGATTTTCGTCAGTATGCGGCACTGTAGATTGTCGTGGAACTTCAGGTTTACGGCTGTACGGCAATTTACAGGCAACACCGAAAACTGCCGTGAATTGTCGGAAATTAATGTGGGCCTTGCTTGGCAGTTGTCCCCCCATGACCCCCCCTCCCTCTAATTCTAGGGGAGGCTTTCACATGTAAATTAAAATGCTGTGAGCTATACAAATGCAAATCAGGGTAGCAGGGGGAGTTTTACAAAAAAGGTAAAATGTGCAATCCATGATTCATTCACAGTCTCAACCACTGTACATAGTGACATGACTACAGTGACCTTTCTTTGGTCTTGCTCATCCAACATTGTCTGGTGGAATGGAGACAGAGGCACCACTGTACAGTTTTCTAAGAGAAGTCTTTCTGCTGACACCAAAACACTGGGCTTCACATAAAGCATATCAGCTTTGTCATTGCATGACAAGGTCCCAACCATTTGTGTTCTTAAAATACTGGCAAATTCAGCACCATATTCACATGTCCATGGCATATGAAGCTGTTGGCTCTGCTCAAATGGCCTCATAATCTAGACATCAATTGTCCTATTGTTATTAAACTTTCCCAGTATTCCATTAAATCTCACTGTAATTCACCTCCACACCAGTGTGTGCGCTGTTCGCGCCCTGCTGGTTAATCAGCTCCTCTTTGTTTCTCTCTATCACTCTACCCCGCCCTCACTGCTTCCATTTGAAAATAGCGGCGGGAGATTGCGGGAGATGAGTCCGAGAGTTAGAGCAAAAGCTTCCGAAATATGGGAATATTTCAGGCCAACTGGTAAAAGAGTTATCTGTACACTCTGTCAAACTTCACTTGGAAACACACAGGAGTTGTTCGAGACATTTGGAGCGTTTTTTTCTCTCCTCCATATCACCTCCGGGGCTCCAGAGATGCGCTCACAGAAAGAAAAAGCCAACGTAAGTATATGATTATTAATGAAACGGCGAGCTTGTCATGTGATGTCTGGCGATGAATTACCATTCACACCACTATTCAAGTTGTATAGGACAGTACTATGACTTGTTTGCCTGACAAAATATAACTTAATATTAATGATTGTGAGACTGCAAGGTTTTAAAGGACTCTTACTACTTTCCATTTTAAAATAGGTGGTAGCGGACGTCGCAAGCTGTCCACAATTCCAACTGACGCTGAGGGTTACTCCACAAGGCTTCTTAAATCAGCATCTAACAATGGGAAAAACATAGTATTTGTAGTTCCACTACAGGAGAAGCTTTCTACTGAACCACTTTCCTATGATTCAGTAGAGTTCGCCATGTCTCTCATTTCTTTTAGTTTGTTCAAATGACTGTTTCAAAGTATTAAGTATTTGTTAATTATATGTATTTTTTTTATTTATTTAGGAGAGTGAATCTGGGACATGTCTTGATGAAGATTGTTCAGTTCTTGAGCAGCCAGTCCCATCTACCATAGACATGGATGAATCCTTGGCGGTAATAGATGTTGTCTTTTCTGTTGCTTTGGAATTTAGTAAGAAAGCATTATTTTTTGTATTCATCACATAAAGTAAGTAAGCAGAGGGTTTAGTACAGAATAATGTAATGCTTGCAGATATATAAATAGATTGGGCATGACACATCTCAAACTGAATTTATTGTGTGTGTGTGTGTGTGTGTGTGTGTGTGTGTGTGTTGTGTGTGTATGCGTGATGCGACAGAGTTGAGAAATTGCAGGCGCGACTCGAAATGGCTGTTATTTCAAATAGCGTAGCATATTTTAAACTAAACGGTTCGGTGACCGGTCAAGAAAATTTTTAGTTTTCGCCATCCCTAATAGTGTGAATGCCACGACGACTTCAAGACTTCCCGTTTGGGGGTAGGGGGGATTTAGTTATTTATTTTTGCAAAGACTGTGTGCAGTTTTATTGGTGTCACAGGGGTGTTTACATCTAAAATGAAAGGTTTATTTTAGTCATATGTTAAAGTTGTTTTACTTATGTGACAGAAATAGATTGTTCATTCATAAAAAGATCACTACAATTTTGAGATCACTTTGCAACATTTAATAAAAGTTTCAATCCTGACATGATAGGTTTATATTTGATCCCTTGTAGACCGTGATCCAGAACATTACCTGGCCACAACCTAACTTTGACAGCGACGAGGATGAGGACGACACTTGAGGACGAAAATCAGTCTTGTCACTGGATTTTTGAGAAAATTCATAGAGGAAGGTAATACTGTAAATGGTCTTTATTTCCTTAATTTTCATTCTCATCTTAATTCACACAGTTGTTTCCTCATAACAATCCCAGTTGCTACAATAATAAAGTGGTTCTTCATATTTACCACGTTTTATGTGCATTTGTGTTTCATTTTATCTGTGTGAGCTCGTTTACTGTTTTATTGTCAAATGGTCATGTTTCTCTCCCTCCTCCTTTCTGTCCTCTGCTGTGTGCTTTACAACCGCACAGGGATGGAAGACATAAATGTGAATGTTTGACAGAAACAGTAAAGCCCAGCTCACACTGAGATGAAAAGAAACACAAATGCACATAAAATTGGTAAATTAAACGTCATACTTTGTTTACATTCCACAGTATTTACAGCAGCATTTAAAGTAATCCTTTTGACGTTCTAAACTAGGAGAGGAAGAGACTACAGGGATTTGATACTGTTTAAGTTCAGCACTGATATTTTGAAGTGTACAATTTTCTCTTCCATAGCGTCACCAGATGTGCTGCGTGACCTGATGAAGTTTTGGGTGGGGTGGGAACTGCCAACAACAAAACTAAATCTTGAGGTTGTAACCTCAACTTATCCAGTGGCTCTCACCTGCTTCTTCAAGTTGAAGTTCCCCAGCCACTACCAGACCTACAAGATTTTTCACCAGGACTTGATGATGGCCCTCAGTTCCATAAGTTCTGGCTTTGGACTTGTGTAGGGGCAAATGTCATCAACTTCTTGCACTCAGTCACTCTTTTGAAATGGAGTCACTTAAAAGGGCAATTCCTGCTAATTTATGCACCATTAACGTTATGAAGTTTGACTATTCTACTTGTCAGGTGCCACCTTCACCTGTCAAATACTTTGGAGTTGGTTTGTTGATTGGCTTTAGCCTGTGTTTTTATTTTTTTAAATTTGCAGTAGTTTTTTTGTGATTTTCATGTTCTTAATATAGCTGCTAGCATAGGCGCGGGAAGTAGGGGTGCTGGGGGTGCGGCAGCACCCCTTGTTGGCAAACTGCGATCAAGCCCGTATTACCCAATGGGCATTAATCATTATGGTGATAATTATCCAATCAGAATAAAATAAAAGTTGTTTAATGTAATGATTGGGAGAAGGCCGCATGCACTGTGTAGATTGGCTAAAGATAAAGGTGGGTGGGCATAGAGCAGGTTGTTTACATCGCACTGATCCAAGATCAGTTTTCTAAGAACGAGTTGAGATTGAAAGAGTGGAATTAATTTGTAACTGATCCCCGGTCAGATTGGGTTGTATCAGCGAGTGAAAGTGTGGAAAAGGGAGAGAAAGAACCGGCTGCTATAAAAAATGTCCCGCGAATAAATAGCTTTTTAAAAAGAGCTGGGATGACGAAGAGGAGGATGTCGAGGAGCTAGCCAACGTTAGCTTGGAAGAATCGCTGCCTTCTACCAGCTACAATCTGCCACAGCTAACGGTAGCTAACGTTAACTTTAGCAAAGTTGTTGTGGAAAAAGACAAAGATGAGGCCGGACGGTCATCAGCATTACAGAACAAGGTAATGGCCCCTCAGGTACCATCATCTCTGAAGAGCCTGCACTACGGGGACCGATTACAGAGACCGTCCGGGAGGAAGTTATACCCAGAGGGATATCAGCCTTTCAGAATCGGGCGGCTAAATGTCCAGCATCTCGGAAGGGGGACGAGGCTGGCGGTAGAAAGACCCGCTCCCTCACTAACGAGGCACTGACCCGACACCTTCACAACGGTGAAACTGTACCACGGGAGTGGATTCTATATTCACTGTCCACCGGAGACATTTATTGCGTTGCCTGTAAAGTTCTACCAACACACAGCAGCGCATCTGTAGTAGGGTTTAGCGAGCTGCTGAGGGAGCTGGACTTTGAGGATTTGATCTGCGACTTTGCAAAGAAAAAGAGAAGAAATTAGAACTTCTAAAGGTAAGAGCTATAATGCTATCTGTAAATTGAGTAGGTTAATATAATCTGTTGTGACCGTGTGACCAGATAATGTACATATTTAGTTTAGTTTATTGAAAAGCCATGCATATCAGACGTATTGCATCATAATTTTGTGATGCTGCTATAGGCCTGTGTGAGACTTAGTGGTCAAGTGCAGTAGCCTATATGTTGGCTTTGCAGTTTGTGAAGTGGCGAGCTGTAAGTGACTGTTATTTAACAACCGGCGCCCAGCTGTGTTGTGTGATGGCATTGTTGTATCTTCAGTCAATCACTTTTCAGAATTACTATTGTGCTTTCTGCTTGGGTGATTTATAGTGAATACTATATCGCCATAGTCTTGAGCCATACAACGCTTTTGGTATGATTTAATTAATTGTAACACTGTCTTGTGATGTGTGAGTCAGATGGCAGTACTTGGTTTATTGAACTGGAAAGGCATACTTGACGCCGGCTCAGCTGGACTAGTCATTCATCTTTTTATTATTTTTTTTCGATAGTGACAGTGGATAGACAGGAACGGGGGAGAGAGAGGGAATGACACGCAGCAAAGGGCCGCAGGTCGGATTTAAACCTGGCCGCTGCAAAGGAATCTTTTGACCAGTAGTGATTGGCATGTGATTTAGTGCCTATATATTTCGCTGTGCAGTATATAGCAGTATGTAGCCTACTTCATGGAGGGGGGTGGTGGGGTGGGGAGGCAGAGGTAGAGTTGTTCTGCGCAGCACAAGGGGGACCGAAATAATATGGCAGGTTGGTTTTAATGTTTTTGCTGAAAGGTATCTACTAACTAACTCCAATAATCATTTGTCTGAAAAGGCTTTTCCTATGGAATTTTCTGCTGACTGAGCTGCAGCTGTCAAGTCCTGGAAATCCTCTGCGATGGTCCACACGGTCTATGGCGGACAAAGTCTTTGTACCACGTTCTTTCCCAGGATGCAGCACCAAATGTGACTCAGCTTTCAGTCGTCCTAGCTAAGGATGAGGCTTGCTTTTCCAAAACATCCAATGGCCACTGTAGAGAGGAAGCTAGGGGTGGATTTGTTTTCCTTTTCAAAATAAAATACCAAGACAAACTTATTTATAAAATTCATACTAACTTACTGTATTAATTTGTAGTGTCAATTAGTATGGAGGCTCCTAGCATAAGGCACAATTAAAATATTTGAAATGTTCCAAAGTAGTTTGTTAAATTTTTGGTCCAAGTCACAGGAAGCCACTGGAAAGTGCCAAGAGAGCCACATGCTCTTATCTTGCCTCAATTAAGTTCTGAACGTATTGGACAGTGTTGAGGTATATATCCGCCCCGAAACTGTCAGATTGCTGCAATGGATCCATGTTGTCTTGCAGTGCTATCATTTCCAGATCTAAAAGAGGACTGTCCAGTTCAGGGATATTGACCCCGGAATGAGGCTCATTTGTGTAGCCACTCTCCTCCCATTGAATCTCTGGGATGGGTATTCCCTGACAAAGACGTGTGTGTATAAAAATTAGGCATATTAAATGTTATTGAACAAATTTACACTTGTGCAATGTGCCCATATCACTACTTATTACAAAACAGGTAATCATTTCAGACCATATAGAAAAATGAATTCATTTATGTAAATAAATTAATCACTGTGTTAAAATGTGAAGGTAATTACATACAGTGCCTTGCGAAAGTATTCGGCCCCCTTGAACTTTTCGACCTTTTGCCACATTTCAGGCCTCAAACATAAAGATATAAAACTGTAATTTTTTGTGAAGAATCAACAACAAGTGGGACACAATCATGAAGTGGAACGAAATTTATTGGATATTTCAAACCTTTTAAACAAATAAAAAACTGAAATATTGGGCGTGCAAAATTATTCAGCCCCCTTAAGTTAATACTTTGTGCGCCACCTTTTGCTGCGATTACAGCCTAGTACAAGCTTGGGGTATGTCTCTATCAGTTTTGCACATCGAGAGCTGACATTTTTGCCCATTCCTCCTTGCAAAACAGCTCGAGCTCAGTGAGGTTGGATGGAGAGCGTTTGTGAACAGCAGTTTTCAGTTCTTTCCACAGATTCTCGATTGGATTCAGGTCTGGACTTTGACTTGGCCATTCTAACACCTGGATATGTTTATTTGTGAACCATTCCATTGTAGATTTTGCTTTATGTTTTGGATCATTGTCTTGTTGGAAGACAAATCCCGTCCGCAGTCTCAGGTCTTTTGCAGACTCCATCAGGTTTTCTTCCAGAATGGTCCTGTATTTGGCTCCATCCATCTTCCCATCAATTTTAACCATCTTCCCTGTCCCTGCTGAAGAAAAGCAGGCCCAAACCATGATGCTGCCACCACCATGTTTGACAGTGGGGATGGTGTGTTCAGGGTGATGAGCTGTGTTGCTTTTACGCCAAACATAACGTTTTGCATTGTTGCCAAAAGTTCGATTTTGGTTTCATCTGACCACAGCACCTTCTTCCACATGTTTGGTGTGTCTCCCAGGTGGCTTTCGGCAAACTTTAAACGACCCACACTTTTATGGATATCTTTAAGAAATGGCTTTCTTCTTGCCACTCTTCCATAAAGGCCAGATTTGTGCAGTATACGACTGATTGTTGTCCTATGGACAGAGTCTCCCACCTCAGCTGTAGATCTCTGCAGTTCATCCAGAGTGATCATGGGCCTCTTGGCTGCATCTCTGATCAGTCTTCTCATTGTATGAGCTGAAAGTTTAGAGGGACGGCCGGGTCTTCGTAGATTTCTAGTGGTCTGATACTCCTTCCATTTCAATATTATCGCTTGCACAGTGCTCCTTGGGATGTTTAAAGCTTGGGAAATCTTTTTGTATCCAAATCCGGCTTTAAACTTCTCCACAACAGTATCTCGGACCTGCCTGGTGTGTTCCTTGTTCTTCATGATGCTCTCTGCGCTTTACACACACCTCTGAGACTATCACAGAGCAGGTGCATTTATACGGAGACTTGATTACACACAGCTGGATTCTATTTATCATCATTAGTCATTTAGGTCAACATTGGATCATTCAGAGATCCTCACTGAACTTCTGGAGAGAGTTTGCTGCACTGAAAGTAAAGGGGCTGAATAATTTTGCACGCCCACTTTTTCAGTTTTTTATTTGTTAAAAAAGTTTGAAATAGCCAATGAATTTCGTTCCACTTCATAATTGGGACCCACTTGTTGTTGATTCTTCACAAAAAATTACAGTTTTATATCTTTATGTTTGAGGCCTGAAATGTGGCAAAAGGTCGAAACGTTCAAGGGGGCCGAATACTTTCGCAAGGCACTGTATTTAAGACCAGAAAAGACCTGAGCCCTGTTTCAGAAAGCGGGTTTAGTGAAAACTGAGTGTTCAACCTGAGACGAGGGGAAACTGGGTTTTCAGTTTCAGAGAGCAAGATCAGATTAACTCTAGATCAGTAACCCTCGCAAACGCAGAGTTTTCCTCATTCATAATGTCGCTATCAAAGCGCATCTGAACGCATTTACGTCTTTAGAAACATTGAAATCCCCGTTAGTTTTTTTTTTTTTTTACCCAAACATGATTTTGAGCATGACCGCTTTGTGATTAATAAAGCGGTAACATGTCATCGATGACTGAGAGAATCTCCGGACAACGTGGATTTCTCTTCAGCACAGAATAATATCTTTAGGCTACACTGTCCTTTATAACACTGACTATGTGGACATTAAGGCAGCTGTCAGGTTGGCAACAGTTGCACTGAAACACAGCAAAATTAGGCCTACTGTAGTAGCCTAATCACTAAACTAATCTGTATAAAACCAATGAACAAATCTTTCATTATGGTAGTTGCACTGATTGGAACATCTATATGGTAGTTATGTTGGATAGGCTATGATGTGAATATTTCTGAGTGAGGATGACTGTGGTGCAGCTGAAACAAAGAAATGTAGTTTAAAAGTGAGTTTTTCCATTATCTGTCTGTTTTACATAATTTCATTAAACACATGAACTCAGAGCTCAGGGATAAGCTCAGTTTGTTAAGCCTGCTTCCTGAAACAGGGCCCTGGCTATGCTCAGATTCTTGTCACTTCACTAGAGGTGCACACAAACAATCCTATTCTTGCTTGCACCAAGCCATGGCTTTTGGAATCCCAAGAAAGGGACTTCAATTAATAAGGGTCAAGAGTCAGAACAACCTTAATTTTTTGGCATTGTCTTTTTTTGATTTAGGCTCAACATTACTAATGCATTATTTACCTCAGAATCAGGATCTGCAACGGGGTTAAGGGCCTGGCCCACCTGCCACAACTGATTTGGTGTCAGGTTATGCTCAGTCCTGATGGGATGGTTGTCCCACGCGTCACTGAAGACATCTAGGCTTGCCTGAATGCGCAGTAGGAAAACATAGTGGCAGCAAAATATGTGTAGGACGTTGCTGATGTAAAGTAGGTGTTCGTCCTCAAGAGAGTGCAGGATATTGTAATACACTCCTGTAACACTCATGAACAAATCACGCCAGATGCGCTCAATCCTGTATTAAAGAAAAAAAAAGGGGGAAAATACATTTTTCATAATGTGTCCTTTAAGATCCTTTGAATAACTTAACTTTTCCCCAGCCACTGAATAAATGGCCATGTTTCAAATTGATTATTGTATACATTTTAATAGAAATCAACTGACATGGGAGTTAATACTATAAATTAAATTCTAAGAGTTTTTATATTTGCAATCATGGCCAGTAGATTTTTTTGGTGAGGATATTGTCTGTTCTTACAATTGCTTATGGTAGGCATCTTAATAAATACTACCTTTAGGATTCCAAAATTAACTTTAACTCACCGCTGATTGTGTACGCTTTTCCCCGCAATGAAGCTGTTAATGTCAGTTCCATGAACTGAGAACATTAATTCCGCTATCCCCACATTTTCTCCTCAGTGATCTCCTCTCACTCTGAAAATAAAACATGAATTTTAGATCTCATCAAGGACACAATTATGCAGAAGTGCCAACAAATAATACGTGAATCCTTTAAATTTCCCTACATTTTTGCATAATTTAGTAATACAATATGGTCTGACAGGTCTATGTACTGTATGTAGTATAACTGATCTGTAGGTGCATACAAAGTATAATGAGAAATACAAGTAACTTCAATTGTTTCATTCTTAAACTGGTAAATAAGCAAGATTACTGGGCCCCGTTTCAGAAAGCAGGCTTAAAAAACTGAGTGATATGTGAAACTCCAAGTTCCAGAACAGCTGATCAGAATTAGTTCAGTTAGTATGTTGAACCTGATGGAAACGCGTGTGTGGGGATAACAAAAAAAATCATCATCAATGGAGCTCCGATACTACGATTCACCATGGCAATGGGTAAATAAAGGCAGAGCCTCCATTTTAAATCGGGTGGAGCTGAAAAAAATGAATGTGTGCCAACGCGGACCATGATAGGCTATTCACGTTAAAATGCAGGAGTGGAGGATCAATACGTTAACATTTTAGTAGTTTTTAATACAGCGTTGCTCATTCATCATTTACCAGACTGGACTTTCCTTAATGAATGATAAAGTGCTGGAATTTTCCTAGAACCCATTACATTTATTTTAAATAGGCTACAGGCCTGTTTATTCATTTGTAATATGACGGGACAAAATGCAGGTGGAAATAATTGAACATAAAAATATTAATCAAAACACATTAGACATAGTTTAGCCTACTCATAGATAGATTGTAAAGTAACAGTCCGCCCCCAGTAGGTTAGCCTATGATTTTTTTTGCAGTGGAAGAGGTGTCTAGGTTCAAACTGACTGTAAAGTTCTATTTTAAATTGATAAAATTTTGTATTTTATGAAATGCTGTCAACACATTCAGGCTATGCAGCTAAGAATGAAAATCTCACTTTTAAAACTACTTTTATTTGTTTCTGCTGCACCACTGCCAGCCTCACTCAGAAATGTCACATGTATCATATCCAACATGATAACTATGATAGGAATGTTCCAATCAGTGCATCTACAATATGAAAGATTACTGTTCATTGATTAGTTTTATAGAGATTAGTTTAACAGTGATTAGGCTGAAACATAGGGTTTATCTGATCTCGGTCTCTGAAACTGAAAACCCAGAGTTTCCCTCATCTCTGGCTTAACTTACTCTGAGTTTTCACTAAAGGGCTTTGGTTTGTTACTCTTTATATTAACAAATACAAATGAAAATTGTAACTGTCATTTTTATTTCTTAAACCAGTAGTTTTAAAAGGGAAGAATTTTGAATGAATGTTCTGAATTATGTTTATTATTTAGTGTAACTTTCCTTAAATTGTCCAATGGAGCAGACATTTCAAAATAGTTAAAAACGCTCAACTTTGAAGGTCAGCTGATTTGTTTTCGATTCTCAACTTTTTCTATTTCCATTGTACAAGTTAGATTATGGAACAATTGACAATTGTTGTAGCTTTTCTGATAACTGATTTAAGAAAGAAAAATACTGTCATAGAGGCCTATGTGTGAGTTTACAACATACTGTAGTTGATTCATGTTAGAGACAACAATTTAAAAAGTAGCCCATGTCATGTGAAAGAGTAAGACCATTGAGAATTCTGTAATGTCATCTTTAACAATTGTACATAGATGTGCTAATGAGCTTATACAAGTTTCAGATGCAATTTAGTGACCTGGAGGGGTTTGTGATGCTGATTATGTCCACTTGTAGGTCCAAGCATGTGTTCAGACTATGCTACTTTGAACCAACTGCAAAGCACTACTATATCTGCAATAATAAGTTTGAGTGTTTTTTTTTTTTTTTCATCTGATGGAGCCGTTCCAGGGTAGCCTCAAATTTACGCAATAACAATAATAATTACAATTAAATAACATCACTACCTCAGAGGAAACCCATGCTCATTCACAGCTTCATTGAAGAATGCCAGGTGTGTATCAGATCGGTTGTTGTCTGCTACCTTGAGGTACATCATCTACACATACAATAACAAATAGAATAATACATCAATACTGTCAAGAATTTATTTTCCCCTGTAAAATAAGTCAGCTGACAAAGTTCTGAAGGGGTAAAACGATGCCTAAATGACAGGTGGAACAGTAAGAACTATTGACTCATTCAATTTATAATGGGATCTCATGACATGAGAAATCATCAAAACAGTTAATTTTAATTCAGTTCATAATAAAGAGTTCAGCACTGATAAAACTGCATTGGCATGAGGAATAGTTCGCTGAATGGGACAGATGTAAACTTGACAGGAAAATTGTTAAAGGTTAAAAGTATACCCTCAAAGTTAACCGAATAATACTTAATATGTTCAATACGACTTTGCAAAGTCAAGTTCATGTAATTGACTTTACTGAAACCAATCAAGTGAAAAGGCTATTAAAATCTACAGGATTTAGGAATATGCTGTGTATGCCAAGGCTAACCAGTTGCTTATTTTTTACATTGCAAAGACCGGCTAATTCTGACTTTTTCAAATTATTATAATTACCTTTCTTGAATAGCCATCTATTCCCCCAAAGATAACAAAGTTGTACCTAGATTAAAATAAATCAGACAAGTAGTAAGTCCAAAACACACTACATAACTCTGTGATCTATTACTCTGGTTGATGTGATACAATATATACAATGCCAGATACACAACTAGAAACAAAAACAAACTAAAGAGATACAGATAGTGTACAGACATACCTGATGAGCTTGTGATTGGTGTCAATGTGCACCATGTACTTTGGGTAAGGAACCGTGTACGTCCTCCTCACCACACATCTCAGACGAGTCATCCTGGAAAGCACACCTACACTGTCCACGCGATGCATGGATGCATACACTCTGTCCCATTGCACTCTGTGTCCCTGTGCAAGTAGAGCACCTTTGACTACTCTGCACCCAGCATCTGGCATTGTGCTCTTAATTCCTGCGATCAATGAGTCCAATTCATCGTCACTGCAGCCACTGTATGAGGCAGATATAAATAGATTATTTTCAGCCATCCGCCTAAAAAGTGTAGCTCTCGACACACCAAGGAGTCTAGGGATGCATTTTGATGGCAGCCCAAGTTCTAGAAGATGTGTGAGGGTCTCTACTGACGTCGTCAATCGTGGGACGCTCACGGCAAGCCCTTTCTGCAAATCCAGTGTTATAAATGTCTGCTCATTCTCCATCTCCTGTTGGATAACAGTACTTAAATTTGTAAGTGCAGACAGTAATTCTTCTCCTACATTCACTGCGTCATCCAGAGCACTTAATAAAACTAAATTCTGATGGCAAACAAAATGTAACCCTTCCATGTCGAGAGGCTGCCTCTCCAAGATGTGTAGCAGTCGGTCATGCAATCTCTGAAGGATTTCACGCTTCAGTGATTCCTAAGGGATAGAGAGAAATAGATATTTAATTTTATTCACTTTAAACGTTTTCTTAGCTTTCCCCTTAAATACAGAATCACAAGCTGCGAATTGGAGGCCAACTTCAGCTTCGTCTTATGCCGGTTTCACATACAACGCAGCTTCCGGGCCAATAACTGCACAAAAGCCCGAGCTGCTACCTCGGCTTGGGGCGTCAGACCCTGTCAAACAGTCACTTAAAGGTATTATGGAGGATTTTCTTTTTCCGGGTGGATCATCAAGACTATTGGTCCTCCTAGTTGTCAATCATTCTGGTGACATGTTAACGTAAGGCCGTCATACGTGCTCGTCCCTAGGTAGTTTTCGCTTTCTGCGCATGTGCACTTTCAGGTGTATATGTGTGGTGAGCATAGGTAGTGAGCTACGGTTTCAGCCATTCATTGAAGCTCGCCGTTCTCACCGTGTTTTTTCAAAATGTGTGAGGGTCGCAAGAGAAAAAGTGTCTACAAATTGTATGACAAGAAGAGAAAGGCCTCTGAAGAAAGAAACAAGACCAGAGTGTTTTTGGGAGAATATTTCACACGCTGGCGTGCGCTAAAAGCACAGGTTGGGCTTCCCACTGATGCCTTGGTCGCGAAGTTTCTACTCAACAGGTAAAGTTTGGCATGCTATTTGGAGAAATCCATTTTATATCACTGCTAGTAAAAGTTGATGCAAGCTATGATTAGCGATGCTAGCCCTGGCACAAGTAACGCACCGCGCACACACGGAAAAACATCTCCATTTGTGAAAAAGTGCAAATCTCCTTGTATGAGCCATGCCGACAGCAACTTGTAAACAGTGCACTCTCGTGCACACATTTAATAGGCGTTCCCTCTCTGGAGCAGGTAGAGTGTTGCGCATGTGCATTTTTTCAAAAAGTGGAGAGGGCGGTTCTTTTCTAAAATTCGGGATAATCCTCCACTATACCTTTTTAATTCACAAAAATTTCACCTATGGAAAGATACTAGCCTGACCCTATTAGCATACAGACGCGCTAGCGTAGCTCGCTAGCTCAGCTCGCTAGCTCAGCTCGCTAGCTCAGCTCGCTAGCTCAGCTCGCTAGCTTATGTTGGTAGTTGCACAATTAAACCGTTTAACATTAACAATTAAACAACATCTCATAACATGGAGCTAACTAACTAAACACGTCAAGTTATACTTACCGCTCCCCTGTCGTTGCCAGAAGCCATGTTGAGGGCTCAACCAACTGACTGAACTCCACCGTGACCGTGCTAGCCCGCACCACAGGCACGTAGCGCTGTGCGAACGCGTTCGTGATTGGCTTATAAGTAAACAATCCCCACGTGGGGTGCGTTCTTGTGATTGGCTAAAACAACGGAGATATCTGATTGGTTGCAGATCTGTTTAAAAAAAAGGCATTTGTGTGTGAGTCGAGCCATGTCAGGGGAGTCTCAAAATTCACACACAAATGCAGGGAAGTTAACAGCAGTTTGTAAATCAAGATATATTTGTGTGTGCATCAGAAATACATTCGTGAATCTTGTCCTGTGCATTTGTGAATCTTGTGTGCATTTGTAAATTTTGTTTGCATTTCTGAATTGTGTGTGCATTTATGAATTTTGTGTGCATTTATGAATTTTGTGTGCATTTGTGAATTTTGTGTGCATTTGTGAATCTTCTGTGCTTTTTAAATGTTGTGTGTGTATTTTTGAATTTTGTGCGCATTTGTGTATCCTGTGTGTGCATGTATGAATCCTGTGTGTGCATGTGTGAATGTAGTGTGTGCATTTATCTTTATTGAGACTGTTCTAGCTCCATACATCGTAGCTTAGCTTGGCTTCTAATATTAACAACCACTACTTTTGTCTAGCAAAACTTTTGTTCGCAAAAGTTCGCTTGAATGTTGTGCGATTCAGTGCAAAAATGAATGGAAACACCTTAAAATGTCTCAAATCAATTCGATAGACAAATTTAATCGCAAAACAGCATGTGACGTGTGGATGGAAACTTAGCTACTGCCACCAATCTCTATCTGTGTAATGGGGAACCCACACCTTTTCAAATCGAGCAATATGTTAATAGAGTCTGGAAAGTAGTAGGCAACCAGTCACTGGACTCCAACACATCCAGTGTATATTTTCATTGCAAGGGGCCTTCAGAACAGTGGGCTTCTGTTTTCAGGATAACAAGCTGTTGGACTAATAGGCAGTCCCTCTACAGAGGCCTCCAAATGTAAAATTGTGTTTTCAGTAAGGTGCTTCTGACAATCTATTTTCAGTGTTTGTGTCGTGCTTTAAAGCGTAACTCTCGCCAAAATGCATCCTAGGGTATTTTTGTGAATGTATGTGAGTCAAACTTTAGTTTAAAAGCATATTTAGGACAGAATCGCCACTTATAAGATTCACCGTATTCTCGTTTTTGGGTCAAATGGCCTTTTGAATGGGAGTGCTAGGGGCACTCTCATGCTAGTCTCAAAATAGCTATTTTCGAAATACCGGTAGGCACTTCATTTTTGCCATTGTTGGGGAAAAATTCCATAGTAGCCTAATCTTTCAGCATATTTAATTCAAGTGATCTGAAAGAAAGACCCAGACTTCTGCACCTCCTCCTGGCTCCAGGCTTTAGATAATCTAGCCGTGACAGAAGACTTTGGCCAATCACAGGTCATTTCAGAAAGAGAGAGTATTCCTATTGGCTGTTCTGCGCATGCATTGCCCAGGCGACAGAGAGGGGAGAGATGCAGGAAGAAGTCTCACTTTTCTTCAAATTCTGGCGTTTTTAAATGGTTCTTGGTTGACAAGCAATGGTCTAATCATGGGCCAAATGTGGGATTTTGCAATGATGACGCAGTGAATACTAACGATTCTCTTTGACCAATCAGTAGTCTGCGGAAGGTTTCAGGCTTTAGCTCTGAAAGAAACAATTACAAAATTAAATTGGAGCTATTCTCGCTGTTGCAGTTTATTTTTTATTTTAATGTTCATGTTCATCTTCAAATTACAGTGTGACATAGCACTCTGGAGATGACAGCATACTGCTGCAAAGATGATGAACCATCCACGTTTAGCTTTAATTGAATTTCAATGAGAAGTGTTTGTGTGTGGAGGACTGTAGAGGGCCATCTCTGACAGATTTAATTCAATTCAATTTTATTTATAGTATCAAATCATAGAGTAGAGTTATCTCAGGAAACTTTACAAATGGAGTAGGTCTAGACCACACTCTATAATTTACAAAGACCCAACAATTAGCCCCCAAGAGCAAGGAATTAGTGCAATTAGTGGTGAGAAAAAACTTCCTTCTAGGCAGAAACCTTGGACAGACCCAGGCTCTTGGTGGGCGGACATCTGCTGGTGGTATGATGAACAGTGGCAATTTAACAATAAAGATAATGGAACTATGACTAGAAATAATAGTTGCACAGCAGGGCATAGTAGGGCATAGCAGGGCATAGATTAGATCATATCCTTTCCTTTTCTGTTTCTGAAACCTACCTACATGCCATTGTGTTTTCAACAATGTCCTACTGTCTTACAATCTGGTCTCTTACCACTAAGGAAATTACTGAACCAATAGCATGACTATACAATCAAGCTCTCAAGATCCACAGTAATCTTCCAAAGTGGTCACACCATTGCATTGCACTCACACGCTCAAATGCTCTGACTTACCAGAACTACATAAACAGCCACGCTATTGCATTTTATTTTCAGATTCAAAATAGCACTTCACCAACACTTGCTGTACTTCTCCCGACATAACATGAGACCAGTACGCCTACTAGGTCAGTCTCACAGGCATTCATTCCAGTCCCCCCATACAAAAACTATGGTCAGAAATCCTTTTTTCATACATACACCAAAATTTGGAATGACAGATCAGAACACTACATCCATCACAAATTTCAAAAAGGCATACAAATAAAACTGTTCCTTCTCAACATTACGCTTGCACACATTGTTTGTTCATGTATTGTCCAAGTCTTGTTTGCTCTGTCTGTATTGTTGTTTTTAGTTGTTTGTCTAGCCCATGCTACAACCCAGTCTCACGTCAGTTCGTGATGGCATCACGAAAATAAATTTATTATAACGTGATACCATCATGATATTGTGAAGATTTACGTGTTGGGGTCACGTTTTTTAAACTAATGTATTTCAATGGGAAGCATCTTACGTGATCACAGCACGAATCTTTCTGCCAGTCGGGCTGCAGCAGAGAAGCTGTATACAGCTTTGATATTATTGGTGTTTTTAGCCCAATAACCGCTGTTTTAATCAACATTTATTCACCAGATCTTATCACGGTTTATATGTATTTCTCCTATTTCGGCCAGGGAAGCTGGATTGCTTTGTTGTTTATTGATATTTTTAAAACTATAACACTACTTATCTATTAACATTTATTTAGCTGTTATCATGGTATGCATTTCTTTATTTTAATAATATTATTTCGGTCTTATTACTGGTGAAATATTACAGTAAATAAGACAGAACAGTAGGCTAAGATATGAGCCGAGCTCGCGCATTCAAAGCCGATGTCCCACAACTGTGCCAACCTGCCCCACGAACCTTAACAAACAGTGTTCCAGCCAATAATCGACAAGAAGGAGCTGGTTGAGCCATCACTGCAGCAGCGTATGTGGAGCCTGGGCTATCTATAGAGACCGCATTTTTTTACAGTGTGTTCAGGGGACAGGCAGCTAGCGGATAGTGAGGAGATGTTTGCTGTATGTGACAAAATATGTTGTAGCCTAAAAAACGCGTCACATCACTTAGAGCACCTTTAACTAGCGTCACGTGCAGCAATGTTTCTGTTGCCTGTAACATCTGTTTCGGCACAGGCAAGACAAGTGGCTCTGACAGAGGCAATGAAATCCACATTGCTATAAGGTCCGGTAGATACTGGTCGCTAAGGTACCTGTGCCGTATTAACACCAGGTCTCGGTACCCAACACTAGTGATATCTCTTTATCAGTTGGAAAACTGCCATCTTACCTTACAGAACTACATTTTCATTAAGAGGGACGTTATGAGACTCGCTCTGCTGACTGGCTTTTACTTCATGTTTGGTCTGAACATGGTAAAACTGCTTTAAGTTTTAGTGCACCTGACTCTTGGAACAAAATACAGCACCTTAAAATTCAATCACTTGTGCCTTCTGTTTTTGGACCTCCAAACTTCTACTTGTAATGGCTTTACATAATCGTATTTATTTTGCATCCTGGTTGTCCTTATGTGTTTATCACATTGTTTTTCCTTTTAGGAAAAGTTTTAGTGTCTTACAATGGTGTTGATGCCTCTTTCTCTGTGTTGTTTTCTTTGTCTTTGTAACTTAATGCCATTGTGAAGGAGGGCTGCCCCTCAACGATCTCTTGAGTATAAATAAAGGCTGAATGAATTAATGAATTCCAAAAGTGATACCTGTTTTTTGCACAAATATTGGGTGTCAAAAATTGACATAAGTGAGCATGAGAAAGGCCATCATAAGAGTGACTAGAAAGAAGTTACAGTATATGTGGGCTGTATGGACCTTAATCTTTGCCTGAACTACTTCTGCGTTCTGTCATTTTGTAACCGTACTTCCGTTTTAGAGCAGAAATACTATTTCTTTGCTTAGCATTGCCAGCTTTATCACCCTTTACTTGCCAAAAAAAAATTTAAATTAATTAAAATAATGCCTTTTTGGAAATATACGCCGATGTTTTCAGAGCTAGAGGAGCTGCTGCTGGCTGTGTGAGAACCGCCAATCGGCATTCAAAAGCATATGTCGACAGTATCTTTGTAATACTAATACTTCTACTCCTACGACTACTCCTACGACTACTACTACTGCTAATAATAATAATAATAATAATAATATAATAATGGGAGGAAGGACTGAAGGAAAAAGGGATGACAGAAATAAAATTGCTAAATCACAAATGCATTCGGTGTAGTTTCTAATAAATATATAATATAGTAAAAATATATAATGTCATAATAATATTTAATGTTACACCGAGACAGTACAAAGTAATTAAACATGTCCTGTGAGTTCAATGCTAGTGTTTCCCATACATTGATTTATTTATGTTGGCCAGCCCAGTATCAATGTTAACTGCCACATATTAATTTTCTATTATTTTTACTATTTTAAATGGGTAGTCTATAGCCACGACGTTCCACTTCCGGGATTGCTCTCGTTCTGCCAGAAATTCTGCTGGATGTCACTCTTTCGTTTTCGTATGTCCCATCACCTTCCCCTTTCTTTGTGTTGGTGTTCTAAACTCAGGTGGATGTATGAGGACTGTGGTTAACTGCTCCTCAGATTTCTACAGGGTAAATCCAGACAGCTAGCTAGACTATCTGTCCAATCTGAGACAGAGTTTCAATTACCTGGCTGTAACAACCAAAATTCAGCCAACAAAAACCCCAGCACCGCAGTGCCAATGGCAGTGACATAAAGTTTGCCAATCCAATGGATCAATGCTGATCCAAGTCGTGCTGTCCAGGATCAGATCGCGTGTACCTTGCTGCTGCTGCTACTGGGGTTTGAGCTGGCTGAATTCGAGTTGCTGAAGATGCTAACTGAAGGTATGTGTTCCCCCCAAATGTCAGCTACCATCACAAATACAATCTAATTCTGTGGAGACACTGTGTACTGTTAAACCATCAGACCGCCCACATGGTAGATGCTAAATGTTTCCATTGATTAGAACGCCAATTAGCACTAACACTGTGCTAACCGGAAGAACGAATACAATTGTGTTTGAACCGAAAGAACAAAAGTGGGCGGGGCAGCACAAGGTCAATGGCCCTCATTTATCAATGTTCGTATCACACCAGTCAGAGCGTAAGAATGGTGGTAATGGTGATAAATGCAGCGGCTGGAAACAATCGTAATTTAAATATCACGCCCCAATATATTCTCGGTTTTGAGGCCTCGCCCCTACAATTTATGACATGGCAAGATGTGAAGATTGAAACCCTGATATCTCAGGTTCATTTGACCTAATGTCTGTACTATTTGGCAGCCTTAAAACTGTTATTAAAGGTACTCTAAGCGATGTCACGCTACAACATTCTTTGTCACATACAGCAAACATCTCCTCACTATCCGCGAGCTGCCGGTTCCCTAAACACACTGTAAAAAAAGTGGTCTCTGTAGACAGCCTAGGGTCCACACACGCCAACAAAAACAAAGTGGTCCAACCTGGGGGGTATTCCATCAACGTAGCTAAGAATTGCCAGACTTAGGTGTAAGCTTGAAGCTTGACTAAGCTCCACTTCCCAATCTAGCTCCAAGTCGTTCCATCAAGTGAAATCAGCTGGCTCCACTTGACACTTAGTCAAGCCTCACCTGTTAAGCCTCAACTTGTGCACGCCCACAGGGAAAATAAAAAGCCCATTTTAGTCGAGAACGAAAACTGTCTAAAATGCCGAAAAGCAAGGGAAAAGAGCGTGCAGAAATGTTCTCCGCAGCGGAACAAACCCTCCTCATGGAGGTATATGAGGATTACAGCCACATAATCTGAAAGAAGGGCAATACCGCGACAATCAATAAAGCGAGGGATGTGGCGTGGCAGAATATTGCCGACAGGCTGAATGCGTAAGTGATAAAGAAATTTAAGTATTTCAGCATCATCATGTTTTATAAATCCCCCATCAAAAGGCCAAAATATATGTAGACAATAATCTACCAATTGATTTCTTGATGGTTTTTGTTTTAAACTAATCAATTATGTGGACCTATTAATGCAACCAAATCCCTAAAATTAAAAGGAAAATCCCCAAAGAACAAAAAGACAGCCCTAATAAGTAACATTCATATGAACATAATTAAAATAGCATTATTGTTTCACTGCAATTTATGTAAAATTCTCCATATTTTATCATTTGGCAGCCCTAGTAGTAATGTTAGAAAGTGATATTCATCACATTTATCAACTGATTGTTATGCAAATCGATGGGATAGCTTTAATTTATTTCCTGCATTATTATTTATCTAGAATCATTTAGCAAATCAAGCAATGCTATGGAGATGAGGACCCCTGTTACAATAACTAAGTGAATGCAGGTTACAGCAAATCAATCATCTATCTCCCATCAATCGGAGGCCCTAACCCTTGTTACATCAAAAGAATGATGATCTCTTTAAATTGCCTCTATGTATGAAATGTGCCAGAGGGCAGACATGGTCTGTGTCCTTCACAGTTATGTCTCAACAGAATCAATCTCAGTAGCCAGAGGAGGCCCGGCCACCAGGTCAAAATATATATATATATGTATGTATGTATGTATGTATGTATGTATGTATATATATATATGTGTATATATATATGTATATATATATATGTGTATATATATATATATATATATATATATATATATATATATATATATATATATATATATATATAGAACATATAGCAGAACATTGCATGCTAATCTGTTCCATAATGTAATGTGAAATATTATCGTCAAAATAGATGACTGGCTATGAATATATACATGTCTTGCAGCCACCAGAAAGCAGACTGCATCCATGGGTACTGGTGGGGGACCGCCGCCGGAGGAGCTCACACCAGCTGAGATCCTGGCCCTTGGGATAAATAAGGGGCCCAAGATAGTTGGGATCAAGGGGGGGGGGAGCTCCTCCAACCCTGTGACCCCAGAGATCTGGGCCCCATATGTTGAAGGTATTGTCAATCACTGCCCCGATTCTGGTGACAGACCCTTATTAGGGATAACTAACTATGCACCTGTGTGTCCGATAGTGACAGGAGATCAAATTATTCTCCTTGACCCACCACAAGTGCACATTGAGGATGCAGCCGGGACCCAAGTCGACTCAGTAGGTCCAGACTGGTCTCACTGAATTCCGTAAAATGGGCACGGACTGGTAACAGTTCATTCCGTGGTGGTGGTACGGAATGTGTGAAAATTCCGTGTGGCCACCATGGAAAACAATGCCAATGTAAAGTCAATGAGAAGATGACATAGCACGGTAGTGAGCAGCATGTAAGGCCGGAATTCCACATCAGGACACTGGTTGGGGTGGTGGATGGGTAAAACACAGGACTTTCACCCAGGAGACCGGAGTTTGCGTCCCGTGTGTGGCCTTTGTCAGTTGTGTTTTTTTTTTTTTTTTTTATATATATATAAGCATGTCCCGCGTGTGTCACAGAACCGTAAGCCCACCCACGACCTTTTCCTGTACCCAACCGCTCCGTTGTTCTTGCGTGTCACGTAAGCATGTCCCGCATGTGTCTCAGAACCGTAAGCCCACCCACGACCTTTTCCTGAACCCAACCGCTCCGTTGTTCTTGCGTGTCACGTAAGCCCGTGTTTCTTTTTCGGCAATCCGTGTTCATTTCACGGAATTCTTCCGTGAGCCCATCACGGAATTTGACGATCTGTTGGCGATCCGTGTTCATTTAACGGAATTATTCCGTGGCAGTTTAACAGATTTTGTTGCAATTCCGTGAAACTGCCACGGATTTAGAGTTAAGAGCCCGTGTTCATTTTACGGAATTCTGTGAGATCAGGTTGGTAGGTCCTAACCTGTTGAAACATTGCACTACATGCAGTCAGCCCCCTCCCTTTCCCCCATTAACTGTTGTTTCTCTATTTGCAGGGAGAAGGCCCAAGCCAACAGCCACATGATGATGATGACTAGGACGAATATTGAAACGCTCACCGGTCGAGACAGTGAGCTCCAAGATGTAAGCCTAATCATTAATGTACTGGTTGTGTTTGAAATGTTAAAATCACACCTTAATAATGTACCACACACCCTCCTGCAGGAACCTAGGCCTTCCCCAGCTGGCAAGAGGACTACATCTGCTGGACAAAGTGAAGTGAGTAGCCATTCCCTTTTACCCACCATTAACTGCATAGTTGGTTGCACTGACACATTAAGTCATCATAGGACATCCGTGCAATTTATAAGCGGTATCTCCTCCATGCAACGGAGTATAAGAGGCTAAAGATTAAGAAGATCAAACTTGAGATCAGGAAGATGGAAAAGGATGTAAGTATGAATCCAAATGCACAGCAAAAGGTCATTGTTCTTACTGTAGTTAATGTTCCATTCTGTCTCCACAGCCTGACCTGCGTGACCCACCAACATAACATTCAAATGTTTCAACACTACTATGTCCTGTCTCACTTAGTCAGAGAAACTGAACTTTGGTTTTGATTGATATGACATGCAGTAAATTGTAGAAAAAGATTCTAAAAATGGATTTAAGAATGGAGCTCTTCAAATTAAGCAAAATGTGCATCCCTATAGAGGTCCCTCACGGCCCTCCCATCCATGTCCTCTGGCATGGGATTGGGGTCCTCCCATCTCTCCTCCAGTGTGACGTCCAGGAGCCTCTCCCTGCGGATGGTTGCGATATTATGGAGGTTGGCGCAGGCCACCATGATATCGCAGGCACGTTCTGGAGCAACCCTCAGGTATTTCAGACACTGGAACCTGTAGGTATTGGAGCAAAAAGACATTTGAAACTGTAGGGTTGTCTGGGCAGTATTGTAGTTTGAAGGCTATTATCTGAATATGAGGCTGAACCTGGACTTTAGTTGGCCAAAAACCATCTCAATTCGTGCCCTGGTGGAATTGAGGGCACCGTTAAAGGCCTCCTCTGCCTCAGTCCCTGGATCGCTGTATGGCGTTAAAAGGTAAGGAAGACAGGGAAAACCGCTGTCTCCAAGGAGGATACCTTCAAACTCCCCTGCAGGGTGAGAAAGGAATGAATGTCATGTACGTGACATGACACATTGAAACATAATGAATGTTAATTTTAAGATATTCTCTTACTTTGAGCAAGCCTCTGTGCCACTGAGCTTGACCTGAAGATTCTGGCACCATGTACCCCCCCAGGCCATTTTGCCTTGATGTTTGTGATTAAATAATTGGCATCACAGATCATCTGTCAGCATGTAGGGTAACAATCAGTTATGCTTGAGACTACTGTTGGGACAATCATGGCTTCAGTAGTAGGCTACATACCTGTACATTCAGACTGTGGTGATTTCTGGTCCAGATGGGGCCAAAATTCTCACATGGCTGCAATCAATGCAGCCAAGGACATTGGGGAAGCCTATGTGGAAAAATGAAGGTACAACATCATCAACCTGTGGGCCACTTTACACTTTCCATCAAATGCATTTGAATGTCACAAACCTGCAATTGCATAGAATGTCTCCTTGATCCGCTGTGGGTCATGATGGCCAGGGAAGGTGATGTAGATGTTAAGGAACTGCTCAAGGGCCAGGTAGACTGCTCTTACCTGTAATGTGGTTGCTCTGTGTCATGTTTAATGTATAAATATGAAAGATAACTATGGAAATTACTTTATTTAAATAAGTATATTACTTCATTGCCATCTGTCTCTGTTTCCAATTAGTCATGGCCTATGGCAATATGACATCATGGACACCCTCATGTGATAATCACAAATGAATAGAGTACATATAATTGTTACCTCTCTGCAAATAGTTGCCTTGCTTAACTTCTCAGCATCACCAACACTGTAGAGAAATGTACCGCTGGCAAAGAACCGCAGTGCAATACAGACTGACTGCACAGTGGTCAGAGACTGGCTGCGGCAAGTGACCCTCATAATGTGTGGTTCAAGCAAACTGCATAAATACACAATGCTTTGCCTGCTGAACCGGTACCTCTCCCACAGGTACGCAGCTGTGTGGGTCAACGGGTTGATCCTGTCCTGGAGGACCCTTGGTGCTGGTGGTGGTCGGAAGGCCCGTTGAGTTATCCGGGCCTCTTCATTCACTGGGTTGTCAATGAATGGGCATGCCATGTTGGAATGTCTCACTCAGTCTCTCTTTCTCTTTGTCTCTCTGTGTCCCTCTCTCTCTCTTGAATGCACTGCTTAAATGTCTTGGCCTTTGTCAATTGACCTCAATTGGCTTTGGCTTTGCCAGCCAATAGGAGGCAAGGAGGGTGTTTGGGGGTGGAGATTGGAGGGCATTTACATCTAATTGGTTTGGTGTACAGTGCCTTGCGAAAGTATTCGGCCCCCTTGAACGTTTCGACCTTTTGCCACATTTCAGGCCTCAAACATAAAGATATAAATCTGTAATTTTTTGTGAAGAATCAACAACAAGTGGGTCCCAATTATGAAGTGGAACGAAATTCATTGGCTATTTCAAACTTTTTTAACAAATAAAAAACTGAAAAAGTGGGCGCGCAAAATTATTCAGCCCCTTTACTTTCAGTGTAGCAAACTCTCTCCAGAAGTTCAGTTGAGGATCTCTGAATGATCCAATGTTGACCTAAATGACTAATGATGATAAATAGAATCCAGCTGTGTGTAATCAAGTCTCCGTATAAATGCACCTGCTCTGTGATAGTCTCAGAGGTCCGTGTAAAGCGCAGAGAGCATCATGAAGAACAAGGAACACACCAGGCAGGTCCGAGATACTGTTGTGGAGAAGTTTAAAGCCGGATTTGGATACAAAAAGATTTCGCAAGCTTTAAAAATCCCAAGGAGCACTGTGCAAGCGATAATATTGAAATGGAAGGAGTATCAGACCACTACAAATCTACGAAGACCCGGCCGTCCCTCTAAACTTTCAGCTCATACAATGAGAAGACTGATCAGAGATGCAGCCAAGAGGCCCATGATCACTCTGGATGAACTGCAGAGATCTACAGCTGAGGCGGGAGACTCTGTCCATAGGACAACAATCAGTCGTATACTGCACAAATCTGGCCTTTATGGAAGAGTGGCAAGAAGAAAGCCATTTCTTAAAGATATCCATAAAAAGTGTTGTTTAAAGTTTGCCAAAAGCCACCTGGGAGACACACCAAACATGTGGAAGAAGGTGCTGTGGTCAGATGAAACCAAAATCGAACTTTTGGCAACAATGCATAACGTTATGTTTGGCGTAAAAGCAACACAGCTCATCACCCTGAACACACCATCCCCACTGTCAAACATGGTGGTGGCAGCATCATGGTTTGGGCCTGCTTTTCTTCAGCAGGGACAGGGAAGATGGTTAAAATTGATGGGAAGATGGATGGAGCCAAATACAGGACCATTCTGGAAGAAAACCTGATGGAGTCTGCAAAAGACCTGAGACTGGGACGGAGATTTGTCTTCCAACAAGACAATGATCCAAAACATAAAGCAAAATCTACAATGGAATGGTTCACAAATAAACATATCCAGGTGTTAGAATGGCCAAGTCAAAGTCCAGACCTGAATCCAATCGAGAATCTGTGGAAAGAACTGAAAACTGCTGTTCACAAACGCTCTCCATCCAACCTCACTGAGCTCGAGCTGTTTTGCAAGGAGGAATGGGCAAAAATGTCAGTCTCCGATGTGCAAAACTGATAGAGACATACCCCAAGCGAATTTACAGCTGTAATCGCAGCAAAAGGTGGCGCTACAAAGTATTAACTTAAGGGGGCTGAATAATTTTGCACGCCCAATATTTCAGTTTTTTATTTGTTTAAAAGGTTTGAAATATCCAATAAATTTCGTTCCACTTCATGATTGTGTCCCACTTGTTGTTGATTCTTCACAAAAAATTACAGTTTTATATCTTTATGTTTGAGGCCTGAAATGTGGCAAAAGGTCGAAAAGTTCAAGGGGGCCGAATACTTTCGCAAGGCACTGTACATATTCAATCTTTCATTTTCAATGCTTCAATTTCCTTTTATTATATTTTGTTTGCTAATTAGTTTAATTTTGTATTTATTTGTGTCTTATTTTTTATTATATTTTATTTTCGTGATAATGTTCTTTAATGTACTTATAGATAATATATGATTATTAGTATAAATAATAAAACAAAATATTATATATTTTATGTTTTACATATTATTTTATCATTCCATGACAGTTGTGTGACTCTGTTTCTGTCTATTGGACATTCTTTGATCATAGATGTTGCTAAGCTTCACTTTTAGCCTGCTACAGACCAGGTTTACCAGGCAGCATAAGTTACCATGGTTACTTGGCTGGC
Source organism: Perca fluviatilis (assembly GCF_010015445.1). Classification (NCBI taxonomy): domain Eukaryota; kingdom Metazoa; phylum Chordata; class Actinopteri; order Perciformes; family Percidae; genus Perca; species Perca fluviatilis. The sequence goes on from NC_053116.1 coordinate 5,152,479, forward strand.
ATTCACATTATCCACCTTGGTGGAACAGGGTTGAGGCTCAGATTGATGGAACGGAAACCTGAGCCACAGTTCTGGCTTAGCCATGGTTGAGGCTTAGCCAGAGTCATAGTTTCCATGGTTACTGAGTTGGGGCTAATCTCAGCCTCTTTGATGGAACCGAACGATCACTCATATTAGCCAGACTTGGCCATTTAAGCTTGGCTTTGCCTTTAGCCTGCTTGATGGAATAGGTCCCTGGACCATACAAACATATACAAACCGTGTTCCAGTGTTCAGACAATAACGGACAAGAAGGATTTGGGGCGCGGGGGGGGGTTAGTGCGCTGAAGCACAGAAGGGAGAAAACGGGATGAGGAGGAGGGTGGAGCGAACTAGTCTTCATTTTGTTTGAAAATACTTTGAACGTAAACAAGAAGTAACGTCACCCAACATCGCTTAGAGCACCTTTAAAGGCTGTAGAAAGAATGCGGAATGGAAAGAGATCACTGATGTGGTCAACAG